>NC_143509.1:85611615-85964115 GCF_031878675.1 Megascapheus bottae | reverse complement strand
CTCTCTCTCTCTCTCTCTCTCTCTCTCTCTCTCTCTCTCTCTCTTTTTCTCTCTCTCCCTGCCTGTCTATCTCTATCTCCCCTCTTTCTCTCCTGTGTCTGGATGCTTGGAGAAATGAGTGGATTTTCAGTATCTAAAGCTGGGTCTGTACCTGACTGGACCTGAAGGCTAGTGCTCTACCACTTTGAGCCACAGGCATCAGTTCCAGCTTTTTTGTCTGAGTACTTTATTGGAGAAAAGAGTCTCATGGACTCCTTCCTTGGATGGTTCAAACTGGAACCATCAGCATCCTGAATAGCTAGATTTACAGGCATGAGCTACTGGTAATTGGCTAAAACATTTTGTACTGTGCTTGGAGTTTGAATATTCCCTTTACTATAAATCTTTGGATGAGGTAAATGAATATTAGTATAAATGAATAATGATTTCTTCAATTTTAAGAGAAGGTATCCCTCCTTTTATGTACTCCCTTAAACTTTGAAAACAAGGTAGAAAAGTATCCTTGGAAAGTAAGCAAATGGTTAAAAAAAATGAGTACTAAAATGAGTCACCCCATTTCTTTTCTGCCCTAAAGTTCAGATTTTCATTTCCTTATCTCTAAAAGGCATGTGATAAAGATCCAATTTGTGGTAAAGGCCCACCCTTTGATCTTCACAGGGAACATAATTATTACCTATTTGCCACAATCAAAGGTTTTCCAATCCAGGTTGGGTCAATCAGGGGAGGGAGAGGGAGAGGGAGAGGGAGAGGGAGAGGGAGAGGGAGAGGGAGAGGGAGAGGGAGAGGGAGAGAGAGAGAGAGAGAGAGAGAGAGAGAGAGAGAGAGAGAGAGAGAGAGAGAGAGAGAGAGAGAGAGAGAGAGAGAGAGAGAAACACAGAGAGAGACAGAGAGACAGAGAGGAAGAGAGAGAGAGGAGAGAGAGGGGGGAGAGGAAATACTTGCAATAATTAAGTACTTGCAATAATTTTGTCACTTCTTAGTGTTTCAGTGTATTTTTCTTAGTATTTCAATGTATTTTGTATAATTATTTTTGTTGTATATGTAAGAAAGTCCAACATTCATTGTTGATCTTCAAATTTCAACCCTACCCTACCCACAAAGAAACTGGTCTTCTTTACCAGATAAATTAAGTCAATTTGAGACATCTGACATTTTCTCAAAAATGTATCCATGAATTGGATATATGATGATCCAGGGAGGTCCCAACATATAAGGGGCTGAAGTGAGATTCCTTCTAGGATATGGAAAAAACAGCCTAGGAAACAGCAAGATCCAGCTTCCAAAAAGCAAACTACTTTAAACCAGCCAAATTTGAAGCCCTAGAGACTGATTGTAATGATGCATTAATATTATTCTTTCCTGAAATCTGTACAAAGCTCACCTAGTTTCTTCGAAGAATAAACATACTGAAATTTTGTTACAACTTTAGGATTTGATTAGTCTTATGAAATCTATAAAGAGACTTGTAAAGATTCATTCTTCCCATGGATATTTTCTTGGTTCTTACATACTAATTTTTGGTGTGAGAAATTGCCCCTACTACAAATTATTTTATATAAAGAGTATATTACACATGTCATAGCTTTAGCCTACCAACCAAGTGTTTTTATAAATCAGATAAACAAGTTTCTGTTTGAATAGTGTAATTTGTAATACAAAGAAAACATGGCTTGGGTATACATTTTTCTATTCATTTTGGACTCAAATTTTTGCTTCGTACAGATGGCAGTACTAATTCTTTAGTGGAGGGTAGTATTACTATTCTAAAAGACTGGGAGTAATTCTAAATTTTAAGATTTATGTGAAAAGCATTTTGTGTCCATTTTAATTTCTTCTCTTCCATATTCATACAGACAAAGTTATTAAAATAGAAGGAATTTGGGCCTGGAGTTTGGCCTAGTGGTAGGGTGCTTGCCTGGCATGCATGAAGACCCAGGTTCCATTCCTCGGTACTGTTCCTACTTTCTGAAGACAGAAATTTTGAGGTATAATGTTCATTGAACAGCTCAATGCATACTGCCCCTAAACTTCCTTTTGTTTCAGCATTTGCTGTATTTTCCCAACCCATCTTTTTTATTAGTAAGACCATTAATTCGTGTTATTCTTCCTGTTTGGTACCCCAAATTTTCAAGTATATATAAACTCTCTAGTATATGCTCCATGGTTGCATATTGCTTTTAGTTCCTTATACATGCATTTCTTACACACATATATCCATTACTTAACACATTGTTTCTCACAATAATGCTATTATTTAGATATTTGCTGCATTTAAAAATATGGCTTTAGCTTATTTAAAACCAGAAGATCTAATGCTTGAAAACCTGGTATCAAACTCCTACTGAAATGGACATAAGTTGAAAGACAGAACTTGGAATGTGCCTTATCTATAGTTTACCTATCTTTACATTGTATGGCAGGCTTGCTATCAAAACAGATAAGCATTGGAAGCATTAAAACATGGAACATATCCATTTAATGGAAAGTAGGTAACTGACCACTTAATCTCAGTAAGCAGTCTGCTAAGAAATATAACCCTAAAATGGATGGCACTAGAATGAATCATGTTCAGTAAGGTAAGCCAGGATCAGAGAAACAAATGTACTCTCTGATATGAGAAGTTAGATCTAAAACACATGGGATATGACGAGTTACACAGGATTCTCGATATTCACATACAGTGAAATCCAAACTCCTAGGAGGGTATCATGAAGGTGTAATGCCTAAGTGCCTGTTCATATACACATAAAATAATATACAAACTTGGCATGGTGGCTCACACATATAATCCTATCTACTCAGGAGGCTGAGATCTGTACATCATGTTCAAAGACAGCCCAGGCAATACAAAGCCATGAAATTCTTATCTCCATTTAATCTCTAGAGAGTGGGAAGTGGAGCTGTGGCTCAAGGGTAGGGTGGTAGCCATGAGCTGAAGAGCTCAGGGACAGCACCCAGGCCCATGGATAGGGCGGTAACCTTGAGCTGAACAGCTCATTGACAGTGCCCAGGTCAGAGTTCAAGCCCCATGACATTCCCCAATAAAATAAAATAATATACATACTGGACGGAACTCCAAAGATATGGGGAAAAAGAGACTTTTAAAATTTTGTTTCTTATTTTTCGGGTGATTCTGTGTACTTTACCTTATATAGGGTTTATTCATGTGCATCTCTATGGGAGGGTGGGGAGAGAGCACAGAATACAAGGGAAAAGGTTTAAAACTGGAGCAATGGAGCACACTGCTCATTGATGAAAGTGAACTATGCAACACATGAATAAATATGGAAGGAAGGGCATGGACAGAATGAGGGACAATGACATTGTACAAAAGTAAAAACAAAAGTAAATGTACTTATATACTTATTACTTGACTTGTGTAAATGTAACCCTTCTATATATCACTCTATAATAACAATAAAGTAAACTTAAAAAGAGAGAGAAATATAGCCCTATAAACTGTAGTAATTGCTAAAGATCTCATTGTTTATCTAAAGAAAATTTTGTTTTGTAGTAATGATTTCCTGCTTTTTAGAACAATCCTGAGAAATAAAATTCAATGAGTCATTAATGCACTTTACATACTAGAAAATGTCAGTACCAATATAGATACTCACTTTATATAGGTAATACCCTTTCATCTGTTTTGAGTAGTCAGTCTTCATCTAACAAATTCTCCTTCTGACTTCTGTTCTTTCTTTAATCTTTGTCATGTCTCCCAGCATGAAATGTAATCATGGCTTGGGAGAATAAATTTGTCTTAGTTTTATATCTCCTCTTTGAGAGTACCTTTGTTCATTAAATTTACTACTGTCAAGATAGATGTCATAGAAAGGTCACTATAGGAATGAAATTATTTGGCACATACCACATACTGGATTTTGAAGAAGACTAAATAATTGAATAGTAATTCTATATGGTTAGGAAAATCCAAGTTAATGAGTAAAGAGGAAAAAGCATTCCAGGAATAAAAGGAAAAGAGATTATGCCTACCTATGTACCTAGATAATGCACTGGTAAAGAAAATGTTTGTTTTGGTTAGAGAATTTGTGTTTGTTAAGTTGTACATATGTCACCTCAAATTCATGATCTGAAACTTAACATTGGCAATGTGATAATATTAAGAGGATGGTTCTTTGGCAGTTGACTGAGCTGTGACGGCAGGGATCTGGTGGAAAAAAAAGTTCCTTATATTAGGAGATCGGGAAAGAGCTTGAAGAATTGGATTTGTCCACATATATTCGCTGTGACATATGTAGACACAGGAATATTATCGTTTGTTTTGCTGGTATTGGGATCTTACACTTCAAAACTGGTACTTGCGCAGCTAGAGCTCTACCAGATGAAGTTTGCTTCCAGTTTGCTTTTTGCTGGTAATTTTTGATTCAGTTTCTGCTTGGAACCAAGATCTATTGGATTTTATCTACCTGAATAGCTAGGGTAGGATGTGAGGCATGAGACGTTGGTTCCAGGCTAGACTTCAGCATCGTAACTGCAAAGAGCAACCCAAACTAGACCCCCAAACAACTGAAATCTTTATCTTACACTTCTCAGTCTTAAAAAAATGAAAAATAAGTGTGCTATTTGTAGATGTCCTAATCTCAAACATTATAATTTAGAATATTATAATTTAGTTTATCGAATGTTCCTTATATATCTATTTTTACATTAATTTATGTTTATAGCAATGTTTATTTTCTCCTTTTAGTTAGGTGGAATTAAGCAAAAGAATATAGAAATGAATTGTATACTCATTGTATCCTTCAAATTTTATTCTTTCCTGACACTTAGAAGAAACACTAGTTTCCATAAACACTAGTTTAGCAATTGTGAGTTAATATTCCTTGGACTTAAACTTTAAGCATAAATCTAGGACTTGATTTTTCCACGTCAATATAATAACAGATAAGGGGGGATTGGGTAAATTAGTAAAAATTGGTGAAATAATTGAAGGTGGAAACTATATATGTAACAGTGCTAGGTGAATCATAAATGGACAAAAATAACTAAAAATTATTCATGAATTTGTAGAAAAGGAATAGGAATAAAAGAGTAATGGGACCAAAGGAAAGTGATGAGAGGATGAATACAGTAAGAATCCAAATGTGAGATATGTATGGGTAACATTAGGAAAATCCAGAAAGTAGACATAAAAGTAAGTACATGAAATTAAGTGAATATATTTGATATTGTGATCAGTGAACAAATGAGCCAGAGCTAGGATGGTGAAAGATCAATTCATGTACCAATGAAGTGCCTACATGCAATGGTAAAGAATTAGTGGAAATATGGTATGAGTGTGTGTATAGAAAAAGATGGGAGCGATCCAATTTCCCAGAATGATAGATGGATTCTAGGGCTAAAAGCCACAAATGGAGAAGAGCTTGAGAAAAGACTTTGTAAGGCAAGAACAAAGTTATTTTGAAGTGAAAAAGATGATGGAGGAAATTCAGACAAGTAGTTGAAATTATAGGAGTATTGATTAAACCTTGTGACAGAAGGTGTAATGAAAAACTGGAGAAAAGACAGACATGGTGGCTTATACCTCTAAAGCAGGCAACTGAAGATGAAGAAATTGAAATGATGGAGGTTTTAGGCCACCCCAGGTTAAAAAAGCAAGTGAGACTTCCAACTCAACCAATAATTCAGGTGTAATGGTGTGTGTTTGGGTCCCCAGCTATGTAAGGATCATTGGCAGGAAGATTATGTCTAAGGCTCACACCAGGTCTAAAAGTTGAAAATTCACCTGAAAAATAACTAAAATAAAAAAACAGGGCTAAGAATGTGGCTCAAGTGGCAAAACACTTACCAAATGATAGGTGTTGAGTTGAACTCTGATACAAAATAAAGTTAGGGAATAGAAAAAAAATTAGATGAATTGCAGTTTAAATGAATAAGAGCAAAAGGCATAATAGATGACTTTGACCCTGACCGGAAATAAAAGTGTTGTAAGAATTAAATGGCTACTCACACACTGAATGTCCAAGGAAGAGAGGCAGTGGGTGTTTTTAATTTCAGAAGGCTGACATGCCTGTACATTTCCAAAAATGAGTCCTAGGATTTATTCTTTCAAATCTCTGGTTTCTTGGCACAAGTCAAGTGGATTATTCTGGGTGAATGTTCACATTTGAAACCCAACCTCACCACGTATACACAATTCACTGTTTAAATCAGGCAGATTACGTGTATACTTAACCAGGTGAGAAGAGACACTGAGCCTGGAAAGTTTATTCTATAGGCTTCAGAGTAAGACATAAAGTCAACTCAGCTTCTAGAGCAGCAAATTTAGTGCTTAGCATGGAGCTTCACATTTCTAGTGTGGAAGGAATTTTGCCACAGTCAACTGTACAACACTCACAGGTCTTCTGAACTTTCTAGGTTATAAAATTCCAGTTATAAATACATAGGTGAAGAAGACTGCACAATTGAGTAGGCTTGACAAGGTCCTTCCCTTCATATACTCAAAGTATTTAAGAAAAATATGTTCTCAAGCAAAAACTTTAAAAAAAATAACTATAGCTCTAAACTGAAAGTATGAACAGATGCATTTGGTGGAATTTGAAAACTGAGTTATATCTGTCTGTATATATATATATAATTCTCATATATATGCATATATATGTATTCTCTCTGCTAGCGGAGTATAAAGGCTAGGGCTAATAAGGGTGAGTATGTGAGTGAGTGTGTGTGTGTGTGTGTGTGTGTGTGTGTGTGTGTTTCTCTTTGGGGAATTGGCTTACATGATTTATAGAGGCTGAAAATTCTTTTGATGTTATCTGCAAGCTAGACCATCAGTGGAGCTGGTGGTACAGCATAAATTGGGACTAAAGACTTTAGCAACAAGGTTTAAATGACATTGCAAAGCTGAAAATATAATTTTTACTTTCGATCCCAAAACGAAGGTACCTTGAGACCACAGTTTAAGTCTCTAGTTTGAAGGCTAAAGAACTTGTGAGTTTTCATACCTAGTAGGATCAGGAGATGAATCTTCCAGTCAAGAAGACAGAATCTTCTTTTTTTTTTTCCTCGTCTATGTATTTTGCAGATTGGCTGGTGCCAAACTACATTGGCTGAAGACAAATCTTCTGTCTACTGATAGGAATGCCACCCTCTTCTGGAAACTTCCTTGCTAACAGACTCAGACAGAATGTTTTACCATTTGGGTATCCTTGAATCCAATCAAACTGACACCATTATGAAGTGAATACTGGAGTTTTTCATAAGCTAATGCAATTTGTTGGGTATATGAGTTTCCAAAACATTTATTTGAAGACAAAGGCTTCCTGCTTCAATGACAGCATGCAGAAACTTACTCTAATGCGTCTCTCACATAAATTATGCATTGCTGTCTGCTTACTATGCTTGCATACTCTGAATGCTACCATGATGAATTAAATGGCATTTTTCTTTTTTTCCAAATCAGTGCCAGAGATCAAAAAGCTGCTGAAAGTCCTTTCCACAAGCATGCCTTCTGGAGAAGGATGAGTTATAGTTATTCTCACTAAGAGATGCCTTTGTTGTGCTCTATCATTCCCTACAGTCTGATAGCCTGAAACTGTGCCAACCTAATTAGCCAGCTCAGTGACTGTTATATTAAGAGCCCAAATAAGCAAAAGAGGTCATCCTCTTAGTACCGGAGTATAGCATTACTACTTATCTCAGCAATCAGGACTTGGCACTCAGTATCTCCATAGTTGCATACATCTGATGTTTTTCATGCAGATATTTTACAGTACTTCTAAGATTTGTCGGGGTGCGGGGGCTTTGTTTCATCCCAGAAATTTCATAGACAATGTGTCCCTATCCTGAAAAGAAAGTGATATATCTGAACTTATTTCATTTGAAAATTGCTTTGATAAACTCAGTAAACATCAATATTGGAAGAGTACAGCACTGATATGGCAAGTAAGACTTTTCTGTAGCAGCATCACTTAGGATTTCTTCCTGTCTTGATAGGAACAGTGCTAGGTCAGCCTTTCATAATTAGCTACCTTGCTTTGTTAATATTTATTCTTTTAAATATAAGCAAGATGAATATCTTATCAAAATGCTAGGCAGGAAATTCTATTCCAGAACAAGTTTTAAGTCCCCAAAGCACTGCAACAGTATTAGCTATCTCTGAGGGAATTGCCGTGTTCTAGACAGGATGAATCGCAAGCAAATGATGCTCACTTTGGTGTTCAGAGAACCAGAGTTAAAGAACTCCTTATTAGTACCTGTCTAGAAGCCCTGTCTGGAAAACTGAATAAAGCTATTTGTGGTTTAGTAGGCTATCTTCATAATCAATTGTCATTACCTTTTACATCATCTTGTAATTTGAAAATAATCTCTGAACATTAGTTGTAGTAGGAATTCTAATAAGACCCATACTTAGAAGGGCTATAGGAGATATAATAATGCTTTGCCTTTTTGTCTTTTATTACTAGTCCATGTTATATTATGGTGTATTTAGTTCTACATGAAATTGACGGTCTTAAGTATTCTAATGTGGAATGCTTCATAGAATTTCTTATATGCCAGGATTGTGCTGAAATCTTTAAATATCTTAATTGATTGAGTTATCGTGAAAATACACAGGAAAGGGGTGTTCCATTCTTAATTGCATAGATGGGAAAACTGAGATGAAATTGCCTAGATGAGTTGGTAAATGTCTATACCTAGGACAAACAAGTTCAATCCCAGCTGCCTTGCTAACTGGGAGCCTCGTCAGTATTCCACAGCACCTGTCTATGTGAGATAGGGATCTCAAGACATGGACTTGCTTGGATAATTTTATGTTTTTACTGAACTTACAACTTCCCATTGTCCTGTTAGTCCACAGGATAGAATTTGGGAAATATATTTGCATAATTCACTGATAGGTACATTGGACATTTTCACTCTCTTTTCTATAAGTGGTGTCTTGTTAAATTGCTTTCAACATTTTTTTCACATCTTATTGATCTAAGGTCTTAATGTTGTATTATGACTCAGGTATTCATAACATGAGTAGGTAAGTATTAGCCAATATATCTTCCTCAAATTTAACAGAGACATTATAGACAGATTTTTCCCCTTATTGTACAGGTTTTAAACTAATTATCAGTGAGGAATAATATCTGTTTTTTCTGCATGTACCATTTTTTATCCTGATTATCATTATACACTTCCTGTCAAACTAGACACAATTTAAATAGATCTCTCTTTAATGAACCATTAGAAATCATTAACTCCTGACCTTAACTGGGTCAGTGCACCTAGACACATTCTTGGGGGTCTTAGATAAAGTGAACCTTTATATTCTATTTAGTTTGGTTGAACTCATTACCCTGTAGCTATGCAATGATATGAAGTGACAGAATAAAATGGCTTTGAGTCTCAAAGATGCTATCAGCACTATGATAGGGACTCCCAATTAAAGTTAACATTGCCTGGTGCAATTTTCACCTATTGATATGCTAACAACTAATGAAAGAACATAGCTTGTCATTTTCTACTTTGTCATATTTTCAATTGTCACAAGGGACAAAGGATAATTATTGCTGCCTTTCATCTCTTTTATGTTCTTTCATTGGACAACTAGCTATTCACTGTACATTTAGATATGTGAAATAATATTCCCCATTTGCTTCTGTAAAACTTTTTTCTTTTTTTCATTACTTTGAGAAAGTAAATATAGCTGGGATGTGAATTAGTCATGAAAGTAGAAAGCAAAGCTATAGCCACATGTAATAATTTACTAATTTGTAGAATGATGGTGCTTGATTAGGATATTATGATGAAATACCTTCTTACGATTTGGTAAGTCCAAATATATTAATGAAAGTTTGTTGTACAATGTGTCACTTGACTCTTACTATGAATGCTGTGAGGTATAGCTAGAATATCATTGTATAATAAAGAATACTTATCCAATGGAATAAATATATATGTATCTATACAACTAATGTGAACATGGTTGACATATTGTATATATAGCACTTACAGAGACTGACCTCTCACATATTTGTTGCATAGAAAAGTAGTAGAAATATACTGAATTGTTATTAACAAATTGCTTTTACATAACAACTCTTCTTTGTTATTCTCATTTGATTTACACAGTTATGATTAATTAACACTCAGGTGAGTATGTACATAGGCAATTCATCAAATGATGAATAAGACCTTATTGAGACTTTCAAAGGCCTAACTTAATAGTAGAAAATAAATATGTGGAACAGTTACATTAGAGTGTATGAAATTGTATGTGTGAAAGTACTGCTTATTAACTGTTTTTTAAACCTAGAAAATACATTTTCTGTAATTAATATACTTAGAACTACCATAGAATAACTGTGATGGAAATTCAACCTCAAAAAACAAAGAAGAGTTCCTGTGAAATAATGCTAAATCATGGAGATAAAACTTGAACAATAACTTAAATTTGAAAGTAGTTATATAATTGGTCCTATGGTGTAATGGTTAGCACTCTGGACTTTGAAAGTAGTTATATATTAAATGTCTGTAGAAGCTCTGCTGTTTTATACTCTTTGTTGGGTTTTCCCATTTTTATTTCATGGACATGTGATTTGACTTGTCAGCATGGAGTCAATTCCATCATCACAGTTCTAACTCCAGTTAGAAGTGAGGCAGCAAAATCCCAAAGCACTGCTGGACTGCAGGCAAGATTGAAAGTTAGCATAGGCCATTGACATAGTGCCTTATGCTCAGCTTCTCTAGCCAAGTGTTAATAGTGCTTTACAGAGACACTGTTCAGACAGAAGAAAACATTCATATGGAGAATAGTGATTTGGGGATATTTGTAACTGCTTCTTAATAACTAGCTCCTTGCAATTGAGGAGAGAATGGTCACCTCCAGTATCAGTTTCTAGGTATCAAATTTCAGGTACAGGATGCTAACCTCAAAAAGTAAATGTATGCAGTCTGTTCTCAAGAGTAGAGCCAGTGGGAGTGAATCCCCAGGACACTCAGAGTCTTAAATACTGTTCCTTGAAAGAACAGCAATTATGAGTCCTGCTGAAAGTAATATTCTCAAATACATTAAGTGATTAAATCTACCCAAAGTCCCCTGTCAGATTTATGACATTTACAGGATACATCTAAACTATTTGTGTGGAAATCATTCCACACAAAAGGTATTATTTCTATTCTCTATTTGTAATAACTGTTGTAAGACCAAGTCTGAGCTGTCATGACTGTTTTGAGGGACAGAGTTTGTTCCATGCTAGAACAGTCTGAAAATTTAAAAATGAAGTCCTCAAGGATATCCCTCAGGATTTTTATCAACATAAATACATACAAAATTTAAATATGAATTTACTTATGATTTAAACACCTAGCCATTTTCTCGGTGATCAGTTTGAATCATATTAAAAGAAAACCAGTTTAAGGATTTTAATAGTTCCTTTCTCAGCTGCTGCTTAGCCTGTTAATTTACTGACATCTTTACAGAACTCTTAGAAATTGCATGCTGTTTTTTCTTCTTGTATTTTTAAACCAAGATTTTTTTTGTTTACATGAGTTGCATTGAGTAGACAAAATTTGTGTGAATGGATTTTTTCCAACTGCAGAAAATACTTTATACCACAATTACTTCTTAGGTTGTGATATAGTGAGTGTGAGAAGAATTGTCCCCACTTTATCAGACTTCTTCCAAAATTCTTAAATCAAGACTTTTTTCCCCATGTTTTTTTTAACTTCATGATATCCAGATTCCTTTTGGTCCCTATTCATGGCAATGTGTGTTTATGCAAACAAAAGATCATGTACTGATACTCAATCTCTTCTTAACCCATGCCCTTATTTTAGATCTTGCCAAGACTTCCAGGCAATGCAATCTGAATAATGAAGTTGTCTTTTTTTTCCTCCCATCTGCTCCATCTGCACATGTTTAAATACCCTTTTTAGTTACCGTTAAAAGCACGTATCCATTGACACAACACATAGCATTTAATAACCTTGAACCAAGGATGCCTTTTAAAGACCACATGGTGCAAAGTTTTGTTGATAATTTCCTAATGCCACTGCTCATGTTCTGTGACTTGGTAGTTCACATTGGCATTCCTCCCTTTCCACTTGTTATTTTCTATTGTGTTCTATACTTGAAGATGTGTTGAGTTCTACCCTTGGTTTCTCTGTCAACTCGACAGATAGTGCTGTGAAACTTGGTCAATGAAAATATAATCCTGAGGTCCATTTTGAAGGAATTGCGGTAAGAAAAGGACAGGAGGAAGAATCTCAGATTCATAGATCTGGGGTACTATTGAGTTATGTGGTTTTGTTTCCTTTTAGTTTTGTTTGTTTTCCATTTGAAATTTATTTATATATTCATTCATTTATTTTTAATTGTAAAGATGATGTATAGAGGGGTTACAGTTACACAAGTAAGAGAATGAGTACATATATTTTCCAACAATGTTATCCCCTCCCTTGGAAAAGGAGAGAAAACTACTGAGTGTTATGTGTAGGTGCTCTATGAATGTTTCCAAGTAAAAACCAAATTCCTGAGAAATTTGTGGCAATTTCTTAGAGCCAGCAAATTCACTGTTCTATTCTTTCCTAATACTACCCATGCCAGAATGTTACTCTTTTTATGATTGACTCTTGTTCTTTAAAATGTCTTTCTTTGTTTTCTTTATCCTGAATATTGTTTGCTTGACTTAATTTTTACCTTTATCTTTGCCTTGAATTCAGGAGCTGAGTACTGTCCTTCCACTTTTTTTTCCAGGCCAGCACTCTTAACACTTGAGCCATACCATTATTTTACTGTGTATGGTACCTAGGAATCAAACCCAGGGCTTCATGCATGCTAGGCAAGCATTGTACCATTATGTATGTTCTTGGCCCCTTAATTTTCACTTTTAAGTCTATTTGGCTCCATTCTTCACTTTCTTATATCACTATATATTAGCCAAGCCTATTTTCTTTTTTTGCCAGTCCTGGGCTTGAGCTCAGGGTTTGAGCACTGTCCTTGGACTTTCTCAAGGCTAGCACTCTACCACTTGAGCCTCAGCACCACTTCCAGCTTTTTGCTCTGTATGTGGGGTACCGAGAAATCGAACCCGGGTCTCCGTGCATGCTAAGCAAGCACTCTACCACTAGGCCAAACTCCCGGCCCCGATCCAAGCCTATTTTCTGAAGCTCATTACACAGTCTTTGACTTAAGGACTCCTTGTCTTCTATGTGAATTTTTAGTAGAGTTCCAAATGAAAAGCTAATCAGAGAACTACAAAAGTATAGTGGATTTCTTAATTACTTTTTATTAATCCCAGAAATATTCTCTAAAGGCAAGCTGGTTTGTCTTGATGCAGTCATGAAAAAAATATAGAAAGGTACAATGTGGCACTTGTATGAACTTTCTATACCCAATGTGCACACAGAAAGCACTTTTAATACAGTTTGGTCATCTTCTTCTGTGGGTTGTTGGAAAATAAAAAGTGTCTGTGTAAGGCACCTTTTGTATTATTGTGACCAAGTAACTGGAAAGAATAATTTGAAGGAAGAAAGGTATAATTTTGTTGTTGGTTTCAGAGGTTTTAATCTATCATTAACGATGGCTGTAATTTCTGAGCTGTGTTAAAGCTGAAAAATCATGGTTTAAAAGCATAGCACAACAAAGATTCTCACCCCATAGTGGCTAGGACACAGAGTGAATGGAAGAAGACAGGGTCAATATGCCCAATCACTTGCATCTGCAATGAAGCCCCATTTTCTATAATTCTCTCTGCCAGCCCCCAAACAGGTTGACCAGCTAGAGACCACCAAATGTTTAACATGTAAAGCTACGGGGGAAATTTTAAACTTTTATTGTAAAGTAATGATTATGTTATTTGAAAACAGACTTACAGGTCCTAAAATACTTTAAAAGAAAACTACCCTCAAGAAAAGCTTTAGATATAACTTTATTTTTGAAGGGCAATCTAATCTCTAGTCACTCACAATTTTAGAATATCATATCTATATCCTTATTTGTCATAGTCATTCTCTCATTGCCTCCATAGACATCACAGAGCTTGAAATAAGCATTTGAATGAATATTGAGTCATAATTACTCTCTATTATACACAGGAAATTCTTATGTAGTATAATAAGGACTGTGTTTTAAATTGCTAATGAAATTCGTAATAAAAGACACCTAGAGGCCAGGTGGCACAGCATGTGCTCTGACTGATTGAATGGTATAGTTAGATCTTCTTTAGTACCAAAAAGTGAAAAATGGTTGCTTTTTTTTTTTTTAACAGAATACCATTGAATGTGATCGGCCATATTAATATCCTGATGCTTGTAAAGTTCTTTAGGTTTGTGATGTTTGTTGAATAGATGAATGAAAACTATTATTTTAATTGTTCCATTTATTTTAAGAGTGTAATCAAAAGTAATTTCATTCCCTATTTCATCCTGAGAATGAACCAAGCATTTAATTCTACTATTGGTATGTTAGTAGGTTTTCAAAGTTTAGCATTTAAAAAATGTTTCAGTTGGATGTGTGTTTTGACTCCTGGTAAGAGGAGTCAAAAGCAATCTAATTTGATTATTAACATTGCGCTTTAGGTGATTGGATGCCTCTTGATGAGAAGAGAGGAATTAAGTTGAGTTGACAGCCCTCCAATTTTGCTTTTACTGTTATTGATTCATTGAATCCAAGCTCTTCTGTTCTAGGCTTGCTCTTCAAAAAGGCAGATGGGCATATGCAGCCTAATCACATTTCATTGTCCATTTTCTGTGTGTAATGATAAATTTCACTACCCAGATCAATTTTGGCCCAATTTCCTCTAATAGAATGCAGCCTAAAGGATATTTTTAGATTAAAACCAGTTTCCTTATAGACTGTACTAAAAGGAGAAAATGAACTAGTGATATTTTGCTTCATAATTTTAAGTTGGATTTTATTTGAGGCATACTGCTCAAACAATGCTTAGAATAGTATCTGGGGCCAGAGCCTGGTCATTTCTGGAATACTGACTACTCAAGAGGCTGAAACCTGAGGATCATGATTAATTGCTAGCCTAGGGGAAAAAGTCCATGAGAATCGTATCTCCAGTTAAGCTGGAAGTAGAACTGTGGCTCAGAGTGGCAGAGCACTAACCTTGAGCACAAAAATTTAATAAGAATGTCCAGGCATTGAGTTCAAGCCCCAGGACCTGTGTGCACATGCACTCGTATTCTCACACACACACATGTATGCACACGTGTACGTACACACACACACAGACAAACACACACACACTCAACACTCACACAATTATAATTGTAATTATTATTATGTAGGATATTAAGGAAAAAGAAATAATTGAGAAATCCTGTGTTCAGGAATCTGGATGGATATTACCTACTAGTCACTTCCTTCATTTCTTAGACAAAAGCAGGATGAGAATCATATGAATTAGAGTAGAACTGCAAGTTTCTCTAGACTATTTTCAATGTACTTTCACATACAAGAATCCCATACCCTAAAACTGAACTAGTAAAAGAATATTTTTGTTTCCCTCAGAATATGTAACCATCTGTTATAATATCTTTTATATTTAAATGATTAGCTTAGTATTTACTATTCAGTATTTACATATTTTCTAATTTTTTAATTCATCTAAATTAACAAATAAGAAATGTAATTTCTTACAGAAATGCAGAGTGCATTTTTTGGATAATATTGTGCATGCTGCTAGGAATCAATTACATTTGTGGGATTTTAGAGATTGTGAGCTGTACCCAGCTTGATGAACACAATTAAAATCTTTCTGACCTATGTATCAGGAGAATTGGTTAAGTATTGAAGTGTTAATGCTGAGAAATGAGTTTCATTTAATGCACATAATTCCAGTGCCATGGAAACATAAGGGAAATAATTCAGCTGAGGCTCATATACAAGGAAACTACTCATTGTCTGGTATATGTATATAAATGTGTGTGAAAGACAGAGGCAAAAGATGGAGGAAATAACAAGAATTTAGACTGACTTTTACACCCTGACTTAAAATAAAATATGTATGTTAATCACAGATATTAAATCAAAGTCAAATTTTCTGGGAAAATATATGTTAAATAAAAGTAAAACTAAAGGGAAATATCTATGCTAGGATGAGACAAAAGGATAATAAGGAGAAATAAAGGAAAAAAGTGGAAGATGAATAGTAAGGTATAAGAAAGGAAATAAAAACAAGGAGTAGAAAAAACTGAAATAAGAACTCATATACTTGGGTTATAATCTTTTTTAACATACTAATTTTGTGTCTAACACATGAAAAGTGAAACATTGTATTTATTGGTGGATACTTTACGTTATCATAATGTTTCCACATTATAATATTTAGATGGAAAGGGGGTCCTCAAATATTTATCATTTCTTAAAATTGACAATTTTCTTTGCTATATTTTATAATGTATTATTTTATTTGTTTTTTTTTGTCCTCTGTGGGACTTGAACTCTGAGCCTGGGTACTTTCCCTGAGCTCTTCACCTCAAGGCTACCCACTCTACTCCTTAAGCCATAGAGCCAGTAGGAGGTAGTCTCCAAATGTTCTTGTTTATTATCCTAGCTCTGTTCGAAACAGGCCCAGGCAGGAAAGTTTGTTAGATTTTTATATACAATTAATTGCCAAAAAATCCAAAAGTGGAGCTGTGCCTCATGTGATAAAGTGGAATAATTGAATGGAGTACACAAGTTCAGTGATAACTCTCAGACCCAGTGCTCAACCCCCATGACCAACACATACACGCACACACACACACACACACGCATGCATGCACACCTACACACACACATGCAGTCAAATGGAGATACTTACTTATATGGGAAAAACTGCTTAATCACTAAAAATGTATCAAATGCACATCAAAGCTGCAATGAGGTATCAGCTCACTCTAATCAGAATGACTATTATCAATTATCCAAAGACGAATGATGCCGATGTAAATGTTGGGGAAGAGAGAGGAATTGTACTCTGTAAGTGGGACTGCACCTTAGTATGGATATTATGGATAAAAATATAGAGAGTTTAAAAAGAAACAAAAATAGAACACCACTTTTGAGTTTATATCCAAAGGAAATAAGTATATTTAAGAGTTTCTGCATTCAAATTCTTTGAACCTTGAACCTCAAAATTTAACTTCTCTTAAAATGTAAAACCTCATCGGTTCTGTGTTTACTTGTGCATGTGTGTGTGTGTGTTTGTGTGTGCATGCACTGGTCCTGGGCCTTGAGTGTAGCAACTAGGCACTGTCCCTCAGCTGTTTTGCTCAAGAGTAGTGTTCTCTGGCTGTTGTTGTTTTGGTAATTAATTGGTCCTAAGAGTCACAGGGATTTTCTTGCCTTGGTTGGTTACAAACCATGATCTTCACATTTCAGTATCCTGAATAGCTAGGATCGCAATAATAAGTCACTCAGTTGGTCATTTTCTATGAATCCATACTATACCTCTAGATGGAATAACAAAAATAACATCTCTTAGGAAAACAACAGAGCATGAAAACAGTTGAGGGTCGTGAAAAAAAATCAAATAATGGGTGAAGTTTAGTCAGAAATTTTCTATGATTCTCTTACCTCTGAAATCATACGTGGTGTCTCAGTACTCGTTTTTGTCTAGAATCCTTCTTTAGAATTTGTATGGAATGAAATGGAATGTGATTACAATTATTCTTGACCTTTATTTGAGATGGACTCGCATGTTACTGCATTGTACAGGCTGATTTTGAATTCAGAGCTCCAGTAACTCTCTGGGCTCAACCTTTCAAGTTGTTGGATTACAAGCACATGCAATCTATCTGTCTCAAGCTCTTAATAGACATGTTCTCTAGCAGAAACAAATTATGGGCACACAATAGCTGTATGGAAATTGGGTCCTAAGATTAAGGAGTTTACCCCAGATGATTCTCTGCAAACCTGCATGCTTTGGTAGCTATACTTATGAATGAGAGACAGTGAATTCATATATCCTTCTTAAGTCATCCATAACGCTGGATCCACAATTTTACTCCTGAGTCAGGATTCCTAATGTGAAGGTCACATACACTCAGGTTTTTCTAGAGCAGTTTAGCAAAATGATTTTATTGGGAATAAAACTTTCTATTGAGATGCATTTTTTTTTCCATCAGGAAGAACAGTAGCCTCCTTTTCAGGTGAGTTCATTAATCTTCTTACCCAAGGGCCTGGGAGTTGCTACCATATGAAGCTAGATAGTAAACCATTTGTGCTTTGCACATCACATTGGTGCTATGAAAACTAAGCAATGCTGCCTGCATTGCTAGGCACAAACAGCCTCAGACAGCATGCAATGGAAAAGGCTTGAACTGTAAAAATAGATGGTAGAATCAAGCTCATAGGATATAGCTTACCAATCCTTGGTCTTAGTTATTACCTTTGTGTATATTCCACTCTTAGTTCTGTGATAAATACCCTGGAAAGGACATATTCCAGATATCTGAGCAGTAGAATGAATAATTAAATTTTTTATAAACTCTACTAGAATATGCTATATTTGCTATTGAAATTATTACAAAAGGACAAAAGAGGCATATGTAGCTGGCTACACATCTTAAAATTATATAATTCTAAGACAGAATACAAAATCATTAGATTAGATTATTAGATGATACAGCAGCACCCAAGAAGAGAATAAATCAGAGATCACTGGATTAGACAATTAGAGAGTTTTGCTGAACTTCAAGAATGTTATATCATTAGAACCATTCAGATAGAAATTAAAATGCAAAATACTTGCACCTGATAATAATGAGCAATGAATAAATATTATTTGTAAGTGGATACAACCGTAATATTGTCTTAAACCACTTTCTGGATAATCAGGCAGTTTAAATAAATGCATTACTAAAATAGCCTGGTGGACAGTAGTTACTTTTTTTCCTACATGCATACAGATATTGATTAAATTCTCTATGCCACACTTAAATTTAATGCTCTGACCTGTGATCTCAAATTGACTTCCTGACAATAGTGATTAGGATCGTGGGTGAACAGCACAAATTTACTGATAATTTGTATGGAATAAAGTCAACGATGATTTTTTTCCCTAGGAGAAATCTCGTTATTGAAAAAGTTCTTTCACTGAAATATTTCTTTCATCCACTTCATTTTCTTGTTATGGATATAAACATATATTAAAATTTTGTAATAAAACATAAATAAAATGACAGTATTTTATTTAGTTCTTTTGTCATAACAATTAGTACTCAACCTTTAGTGCCATGAAAAGCCCTTCAAGATAAAATAGAAAAAGGTTATGAACTGTGGTTACTATTGCATATACAAACATCAAAATTTGGACCGAGAGCATGGACAGTGGTAGAGTGCTTGCTTAGCATGCAGGAAGCCCTGGGTTCCATTCCTCAGTACCATATACAGAGAAAAAGCTAGAAGTGTTGCCATGTCTCAAGTGGTAGAGCGCTAGCCTTGAGAAAGCCCAAAGACAGTGCCCAGGTCCTGAGTTCAAATGCAAGCACTGGTAAAAAAAATCAAAATTTTAACTTGATCATGGAAATGAAGAAAATTTGAATGAAGAAACACTAACATATTTATCTTACTTTTAAATGTACATATAATTTCTAATTATCCTGGATTTGAAAACATTGTACATTATTGATGATTTATAATTTAATCTAGAGGATATAATTTCCTATTTCTACTATTCTAAATTCTAGAATCAAACTAACTTTATAGTATGACTAACATTACAGTTTGATTTTTAATGCAGTGAATAATTGCTTTCTCTGTGTGTCTTCCAGCTCATTCTGATGTTTTCTAATTACTCCAATTTAGCACAATACTATGGAAGAACCCTTTGCTGATGAATGCTTGCCTTTTGAGTTTTATAAAACTTAATATCAACTTCAATTACATAAAGAAAATAAATTTAGTATGTGCTTTCCTTTTCCATGGCCAAAATAAATGATAGGAGATAAATATAGATGATAGAAATTTTATTTTTAATTATAGGCATTGTAGAATATCCCAATCAATTAAATTACACCTGCATATATGGTCTTTGTGTTCCTTTGTTCTTCAGAAGTCTCCATGGAACAAGTTGTGACTCAAAAATAAGTAGACGGCAGGTTGTATTATCTCTATGTTACACTTAGGGTGAAGCATTTTTTAATAGAGAAATAAATGTAATAAATTATTCGTTAGAGATACATCTCTAAGAGAATAGAGGTTTAAGACTTATTTTGAGCAGACAAATTAATAAGTGATAATATAAATTTACTTATACTGATAACACATATGAGGTTTATGGAACAAAGACAGACTAGATGGAGAAACTAAGATATATAATGCAATTCATGAGATGTCATTATTTCTACTTTATTTATTTGTCATTTATCATTAATCTTTTTTCTTTAATTTTATTGTCAAGGTGATGTACAGTTACATACATAATGGATGTATTGTTGAATATTGTTACTACCTCTCACATTTGTCTCCCTCCCAAGTTGTAAAGTTTTTTCCCAGCATATTGTCTTGTGAATATCAGTATCACTTGTTTCATGATTTTGTTTTTCCTCTTCCCTTTCCTTATTCAAATAAACATATATACACTGGTTACAAAAATCAAATATAATGACAAGAGGGAATAAACCATAGGGGAAAAATGAAAGAAAGAAAGAATTATTTCACATAGTATATTAAAAACCACAACCAAAAAGAAAAACCTCTTAGTTCCATATCTTGGAGTTCATTTCACTTAGCATCATCATATACAGTAATACGCACAAAGTTATTGAGTTCTTGTAATCCTCTACTTGGACAATGTTGGAAATATACTAATTATTACCAATGAGGGAATAATGGAGTCTATGTATCTTTGTTTTTGGCTTATTTCTCTTAATATGATTTTTTTCCATGTCCTTCCACATCTGTGGTGTTGTCATTCTTTCTTATGGCAACACAAACTTCCAACGAATTTCTCTCTCCATACATATATGTGTATCTACACATATGTAAAATATATATATAATATATGTGTATGTATATACATATAATATATATTACATCTTCATCCATTCATCGGCTGAAGGGCATCTGGGTTGGTTCCATGCCTTAGCTGTGGTAAATCAATCAACATGCTTGTGCTGCAATCAACATGCTTGTGCTGGTAGCTTTAGTATGACCTTGTTTGTGGTCATTTGAGTAAATGTGCATTTAGTGAGTTTGTTAGGTCATAGGGGAGCTCAATGTTGAGTCTTTTGAGAAACCTCCATACTTCTTTCCAGACTGGTTGGACAAGTTTACACTCCTATCAACAATATAGTATCAATAATGTTATTAGGTGTGCAAAACTATTGACAATAGTATCAATAATATACATGTACACACAAATATATATATATATATATTTATAGTACCCTGGCTTGAGCTCAGGGCCTCTGCTGATGTGATTCTTTTGCTTGCTGGCACTGTACCACTTGAAGCATGCCTCTATCCTGGATTTCCTTGTGGTTACTCAAACATTGTACCTCCTAGATTCATGCTTGTATGAACATATGCAGATGATGTTGCTGCATGGGCTATCTTCGAATTGAAATCCTATATGTGTCAGTCACCTGTGTAGCTAAAATTAGAGTTATAAGTCATTGGTGTCTAGCTTAAATAAAGTTTGTGATTGATTTATGGCAAAATTAGTAAGCCACATTCTCAATTAAGTTTTTGTTCTTGCTGTCTTAGACATGTAACTTTCAAATCTAAAATATACTGTTAGATATGCATAATAATTAGGAATTTTAAAATTTATCATTTTCTATAAAAATGTATATTTGCTTTAGTAAGTTTTTACATTATACAGCTACTACAACACAAATTTTGAAGCTATCTTAGGAGCTATATTATAAAAAATCTTAAGGAATATGCACAAAGCAAACTTCTTATATAAATCTACTATAATTAAACTGAAAATCTGTTCAAAGTGAGTGCTGTAAATTGGTATTTAAGTGATATTTTCCCAAATCATCTTATTTGAAGTTACTTTTTAGCATGGTATGGAATGAGTGTCCTATTGGCTAAGCTTTGAAAAAGTATTTCAATACAAAAAAATTTCAGGCAATTTTGACTTTTTTATGAAGAACTTAACATCTTATTTTATACTTGTTGCTTTTGATAATAAAATAAAGGGTTTAGTCATGCATCTTTGAATTAAATTCAGTGACTTTTTTCTTGTTTCAATCAATGCTTTTCAGACAATAACTTCTCTATGCGTATTCTAAACTATTATATTATCTCAGTTGTGTAACTATCTTTCAGCACTGATGAAGCTTCCCTATCTATATTAACATGATATGTTTTATGAATTCTTCTGGAAGCAGTTTCAATATAAACGAATGGCAAGTATGCTTTGGTCAGGAATGCATAATTCATTATATTGAAAACTTTCCTTTTATTTTAGTTCTCTGCAAAAAAATGACTTTTAAAAGTTGAGATGTGTTGTTTTTCACTCTTAAAAACATCTTGTACAAATGAGTTGCTATTTAACAGAGCAGTTATGAATACAATGTATTTTGATCTCTATCACCGCTTTTTAAGGCTCAACTATCCTCCCAACACACTCTTCCTTCACAGTTCTTAACTTTGTAGGATATATATTGAATTCTTGACTGCGTTTTATCACTTTTCATTGGTATATCACTTATCTTTAACCCTACCCCACTCCTTTCCAATACACACTTCCTAGTGTTACTTTATTGTAATTTTACTTTGCCTTTCTGAAGAATTACGTTAAATTCTCCTTTGATTCTACCATGACCTTTCTGTTTTACCAAAGTTATCCAATGCTGCATATAACAAACTTTCTCAGTAAGAGGAGCTGCTGATGGTCACGCAATAGAAGGTCTTTGGACAGCAAGATTTTTTAATTTAGCTAGAAGTGAACAGGAAGAATATGTTCCATGTTGATAGAGGAAATTCTAAGTTCAATATATATCACAGTAAATCTATAAGCCATATATTTGCAGTATGTTTTGTAGTAAGTTCACAATCCCCCTTTAAGAAGGCATAAAATTTTACAAAATACAACATTCTGGAATAGTAACTAAAATACAGCTCTATGACATTCAGTAACTCAAATATTGTAGTGGTTTCTGCTATAAAAAGCACATTGAAGTTTTAAAAAATTATCACTAGATTTGTGTAGAAGGTAATGTTCTAGTTATGTACTAGTACTAAATATTATAGCTAATTGTAAAGATTCTTGCAAAGGAACTTTTTAAATAAACTTTTGAATCGAGCCAGAATCAGACATCAAATATAGACATTTATGGCTTTGTAAACAAGCCTACTAACTTTTCCAGACATTACTCTATTTTTCTTTTAGTGCCCACCAAATAATGAGAAGTAGTAAGTTCTTATCCTGTAAACATTAATTTGCAACAGATGACATGTAATATATAAACATTATTTGTTTTAATCTAATATCACTTTAAGCTTTTTGATTTGTATATTTTATTTAATAGCTCCTGATTGCTGACACAACCTTGTCTTTCTTTTATTAATTTATTATTTTTATTTTTAAAATATTTGTATTATCTACAAATAGTCATACAAAGTAGTTGCCACATACCAAATATTTATGGAAACAGGCCATCTTGATCAGTGTTACCCTTTTAACATTCTTACCCACCATTCCCAATCACCCCTCCCGTTACTTATCTTAATTTTAGTTTATGTATTTAATTTTGTTTTTCCTTTTAACAAAACAGTATAGGTGTACTATCACTCCACCCCCTTCTATCTCTCCCTTCCCTTCGTTCTCAATTCTGTGATATAAACAATGAATTCTTGCTGGCATTCTTCTCCCTTCCCCTGCTTCTTCATTCTACCCTCTCCTTTTAGCCTTACAATATCCTTTTTCAAGTACCCATTGCCTGGTACTTATCTTGTTGGACATTTGATTGAGCTTTTTTTTTTCTGGTCAGTTGTTGGCTTGAACTCTGGACCTAGACTCTGTCTCTGTTCTACCAGTTGACTACAGCACCATTTCCAGTTTTCTGATGCTTAACTGGAGATAAGAGTCTCACAGACTTCAGTGCCAGGGCAGGCTGGCTTTGAACCATGATCCTCAATTCTCAGCCTCCTGAATAGGATTAAAGGCATGAGCCACCAGCTTCCAGTTGATTTAATTTGTTTAATAGTATTACAGTACTTGTGCTTTTTGTCTGTTTGCATTATACAATGGTTAGGGATAAATAGATTTTCCAATCCATAATATAGCACAGAGTTAAGTTTCTTTGTTTTCTATCTAATAAATGATCGGAGACTCAATCTTAGATTATGAAGCCTTCTCATAGGATACAATTCAAATCTGTGGCATACGTTTTGCTGAAATTCTAATGAAAATGGGATAATCTAGCAAACAGGTTTCATTATCGTTTTGCAAACATAATTAAGTAAATATGTAAATAAATACACTCCACTGACAAAACAGTTAAAACAGCTGCTTCATATCTTGGTGTAAAACACAAATTCAATTTGATTTTTGCCTTCAGAAGTTGTAGGAGGATGGCAAAATGAAGGTGTCAAGACTGACCTTTCATTAGTGTAGTCTAGTGCAATAGTGGTAGAATACTTAAGATCTTTGACAACATTCCCTTTGTTAAATGTTGTACCACTTAAACTTAATTGCCTTTGATCCAGACTCTTGGCTTGTGGTTCATAATGTGAATATATTACATGTGTATTATGTAGGAAATACGTGATGTTGTGTTGTTGCATTATAATAAACTGCTAAAGATTAGATCCCTAAGAATGAAAGAAACCAAAATCTATAATTATTGGCATTTGTGGGAATTGTTCTAAGAACATTTAGTCATTTTAATCCCATTTTCTTCCTTTATGGTCCTTAAATAAAAGGAAAATATACTCAGAGTGCACAACCATAGCCACTCATTTATTCCCTGTGGTTATAGAATCCAAACCAGATCTGTGGCTTACCTCAAATATAAATCTATTACAACATACAATAATGAAGCTATAGTTGATTAGAATATATATATATATGTATATTTTGGGGTGGGTGGAGGGGGGAGTGGGAATCATTCATAGGGCTTACTCTGGATCTGGGCACTGTCCCTGAGCTCTTCAGCTCAAGGCTACTGCCCTATCTCTTGAGTCACAGGACCACTTCCCAATTTCTAGTGATTAAATGGAGATAAGAGTCTCAGTCTTTAATGCCTTGGCTGGCTTTGAACCCTGATCCACAGATCTCAGCCACCTGAGTAGCTAGGATTACAGGCATGAGCCACTGCTCTGGGTAGAATACATTTTTGTAAAGTTTTGCCTTTAAAAAAGGTTTAAGAGTGACTTTAGCTGTAAAAAAAATTGTATGTTGACTTTTAGAAGTTTTATTTTAAAATATTTTATCAGAATTATATTCTTAGAGAAGCCACATTTGAAAACAATACCTAGATAAAATTTTCATATTTAAGTTTTAACTTTCATTTTATTTTGTCCTGATTTATTACATTTTATATCTAAGATTACCATTAAGAAATACAATTGATTTATTTTATTGGCTAGGATGAGTAATCAACGTCAATTAACTCTCAGGGCATGCATTCAGGAAAGTCTGTGTTAAGTTGCATTTGGAATCTCTGCCTTCTAATTTGTCTTGGTTTCATGTTAAATACTAGTAAAATATCCTGATTGCTTGAATGAGCACTTGAGCCACACCCAGCAAAATTTATTCACCCATCTTTTTAAAAGTATTCATATCTTTATTCTTCAGAGGTAAAAGATGGAACTCTGAACACCATTTGCTTAATTAAAAATAACAACTATTCTCTAAAAAATGGAAATATCCCACACAGAGGTTTGCAAAAGAACATCCCAGATTCTGCAGTTCAGATGAGTCTAGCTTAAATTTTCATCTGTTAGAGAACTACACCGACCTAATGTTCTAGACCATGTGGACAATTGCAACAATAGGCAATTGGTTGTTTACCTAACAGCTTGAGGCTTGTCTAATGGCACTAATCATCATTAAAAATGTGAGGCAGTGCAGCTAGCATATGGAACTTGTTTCCATCTCTGCCTTTCATGAGTGAGCTCAAAATTTTTAAGTGCTGAAATCTGCCTACAGGGAAACTTTGAATTGCTTAATAGAGTAACCAATGGCATGTTCTTCCCCACATCGAGTGACCATGGCATATCCTTTTGAGTAACTAATATCTTACAGTTGTAAGCCATGTCTACTCTCCTGAAAATGTATCAATGTCACGTGGTAGTTTATTTCAAGGATGATATCCACTGAAATCACTAATACATGTAAATCTGCTTTCACATATTCTGTATGAATTTTTGCTTAGAAGGTAGAATTGAAACCACTGAACTTTGTTGATAGACAGGTAATGTCTAATAGAAGTTCTTTAGCCACAGAAAATTTTGCAAAGAAACATACTGCTCAGCCTATGCTATGGATCTTCCATAAAGACCAGGCCTTCTATTTCTACAGGAAAACTAGTTTGGATTAATTCTATCAACTTAATAAGAATTGTGAATAACATATACACGATCATGTATTAAGTAGTTGCCTAATGTTACAGCAAGTTTGTCGCTTTAGGTACATGATTAAAACAATATGTGAATTTATATAAAAGAAAACATTTTATCAAATGAACAATTAAGTATTTTCCTGGAACCCATGTTCCATTATAAGTTAGGTTTTAAAAAGAAAATCCACAACTGTCTGGCAAACTTAAATAAAAACTTAAAAAAAAATAAAGGCCTTTACTGTCTAAAAATTATGTGACCACAAGTAAGTCTCTAAATCTAAACATGCAAGATTACAAAATGATTTTTATTTCTCCTCAAGTTACTTCAAGAGTGTATTTATTTATTTATTTATTTATTTATTTATTACTTTTTAGCTTCTAATGATAAAAAGCAAAAGGCAGGCTTGGTGGCTCTGGCCTGTAATCTTTGCTACTCAGGAGGCTACAATCTGAGGATTACCATTCATTGATAGCCAGTGAGACTCTTATCTCCAGTTAACCCCCAGAAAACTGACAGTGAGGTGGTGGCTCAAGTGGTAGAGTACTAGCCTTGAGCCAAAGAGCTCAGGGACAGAGCCCAGGCCCAGAGTTCAAGTCCCACGACCCACAAAAAACAATAAACAAAAGAATTATTACATACTCTGATCTGTAATTTCCAGTACAACTAAGTAACAATACCTCTTCTTACATAATATTCAACTCTTATCATAACAATTAGATGTCATCACAAAATTAACAAGACCTGATTTCAAGTAATGATTCCAAATAAAGCCAGTGCTGCTCAAGGTACTGCTGTACCCTGGAGCCAAGACTCACTTCCCGTTTTCCTTACATTAACTAGAGGTAAGAGTCTCCGAAACAAGGGCTAAATCCACTAGCACAACGATGTTCTTTGCAGCACTATTTACCATAGCAAAGATATGGAACCAACCCAGATGTCCCTCAGTTGATGAATGGATCAACAAGTTGTGGTATTTATACACAATGGAATTCTATGTTGCTGTCAGAAAGAACGACATCACCCCATTTGTAAGGAAATGGAAAGACTTAGAAAAATCATATTATGTGAAGTAAGCCAGACTCAAAGGAACATAGGTCCAATAGTCTCCCTCATTTGTCATAATCAGTAGAAACCTTGGGCTCTCCTAGCAGAGATTTACAATAGACAAAATCTAGAGACATTAGGCCAAATAGTATGACACTAAATGTAAGGACCTCCAGGATAAGGAAACAAAAGCCATACAATGAGTGACTGTTGTCCTTAATGTACTATGTTATCTCTCATCTCTTTTGCCCTCCCTTGGTTATCTCATATTGTTACAATTTTTCACCTTGTTATCTGATATATTTTATATGTGTTTAATTGGTTATGTGAAATTTGATAGGGAAGGGGGTAAATCAAGATAAGCAGAGGGAGGGTGGAAGGGAAATGGGGAACATGTCATGAGAGAGGGTATCAATGTTTGTGAAGTTATGCACCTTCTATCTGATGAATATAATGTAACCCTATTAATCATAATAAAAATTATTTAATAAAAAAAGATAAGAGAAAAAAAGAAAAAAAAATCTCAGGTTCTTTGTGGCCGGGATGGCTTTGAACCTTGATATTCACATCTCAGCCTCCGGTGTAGCTAGGATTACAGGAGTAAGCCACCATGTCTGCCTGAAAGAATAATTTAATTAACCAAGTCTGACCAATTCCATTTTTACTGATCTCCAAAATAACTGGAAGATTCATATCTAGTTAAAAGACAGGCAATATTCTCTAAATTTTTACTTTGGTATAAATTACTAGAGAAAAGCCTATGAGGAATTGACTTAAAAATTCCAGCAATTCAAGCCTGAAATTCATTAAATTAAGAAAGCCTCTCTGATTATAAATAGTCACAGTGCATTAGAGATATAAATGTGAAATGCTCTAGTCATTTCAGGAAATAGTACAAAAATGTCCCTTTTGAGACTTTGTGAATGATGCATTTCACAGGTCGAAGTATTAAGCTTTTATATCAACTATAACAGAAACAGCTTGCAAGAATATCCATGCAGTTTAAAGATCAAATATGGAGTTCTTTATTCACCTGAAAATCACTACCTTAAATGTTTTTCTGAGTTTCCTTAAAAACATTTCATAGGCCGTTTCTATAGGCACAAATTACACTTCCCAATAGAATACAAACACATGCAATAAAAAAGCAAAATTTTTAAGCCTTATTTTTGTTAGCTTCATGACATCATAATTTTATTACTAAAACTGAGTTTTTGCATCATATTTCAAACTTCATGTTCTATAAACAAGTATTGAAGAAAAAAATCTCTATATGCAATTACTGGCACATAAATTTAAGACCATAATTAACATTAAGTTGAATCTTTATATGCCATAAATACATATCACTCTAACTTATATATCAATATATGTCTATAAAATATATATCCTCTCATATACCTATGTATTTATATAGATAGATTTGTATCACCAAATTCATGTCAATGACCTGAAGGGTCTAAGTATTGAGTTATCGTTCTTGTATTATTTACATCTGATCCACATATCAAGGAGACCATGCACCTTTTGTTCCTTTGGTCTTGGCTTATCTCACTCAGAATGATCTGCTCTACTTTCATCCACTTCCCAGTGAATGCCATTTTTTTGTCTTGTCTAGTGGCTATATAGAACTCCACTGTACCATTTTTTTTTGTATCCATTCATCTGTAGTAGGGCATCTGGGTTGTTTCCATGCCTTGGCTATTGTGAATAGTGCAGAGATGAATATAGTTGTGGATCATATCCTGGGTCATGATGCTCAGAGTAGATGCTTAGTAGTGGTATGGCTGGGTCATAGGAAGGTTTATGCTTAGTTTTTTGAAGAACCTCCAAATGGCTTTCCAGAATACTTGTACTAGTTTACATTCCCACCAGCAATGGAGTAGGGTTCCCCTTTTTCAACATCCCCTTCTGCATTTGTTTTTGTCTGAGATCAGAATATTGGCCATTCTGATTGGAGGAAGGTGGTATCTCAGGGTTGTTTTAATTTGCATTTCCTTTATGACTATGTCAGCATCCTTATTTTTAAATGGAAATTTCATTATATTTGAATTTTTGTGAACTTTAGAGATAATATTAATGGAGACTTGTTATATAAGTTTGTGATCTGTTTAAAAAATATTAACTCCTTATATAATAATAGAAGCAAACAGTTTAGATTGAATTTTATGAAATAGTTTTCATGAGTAACAAAGTACCACATTTAATCTAAGGTTTTGACTCTTATTGCCTTTATAATCATATTCAAGAAACAGTTATATTTCTCATCAAAAAGCATTTAACTTGTTAAAATCTTCAGCTGTAACCTGTCTCAGCATCTCAATACTTCCTGCATTATTTACTCTGTGTTTTTACCAACCCAATTCTGTTGTATTTTTCCTCCTTTTATCGTCAAAGCTCTATTTCTGCATCAGATATGATTGTGTAAAGTTGGTTGCTCATAGAAACTGCCAAGGCAAAAACTTCAGTTTACAAATTACAGCCAAAGTGTATCATTCCTGAACATGTCCACCAGTTTCTATCATGCTCTTTTTCTTTTCATTGTCAGTATCATAAGCTTTACTTCTTAAAACAGATTTTTTCATTTCAATCATATTAATAATCCAAGAAAAATAGGCCTTGATCTTTAAGGAAGAGCTGTCATATCTCAAATGTAAAACTTTCAAGTTGTATTGTACGAAAAAAAATTGTTCTTGCCCTCCAGACTGAGTTTAGAATTCATTATCAACAGGCAGAGAGGAGGTAGAAAGTTATAGTCCTATCAGCCATAGAGAAATAATGTTGAAAAGATTGGAAGACTAAAGACTTCTGTGATTTTTAATCAATAATAACTCTTTGAGTCTTTAATGACCCTGAAGTTGCTTCAGGGTCGATTAGAGGTAACTAAAGGCAAGACAAAGGAAAGAGAAGAAATATGGTGCCAAAAAAATGCTCTTGCAAACCCTTTCCAAGGACAGCACAGTTTACTCAGAAGACTTTTAAGAAACTTTTTAACTTTTAATAATTCTTACTGAGAAGAAGTTAAGGCCCCACAGTTTTTAATTGTAGAATTAAATAGATTTTAGCACATTTGCAGAATTATTCAATAACAATCATCATTTCACAGAATATTTACAAAAAGGCACTTACTATTTATTATCAGCCACATCCTATTCCCTCTCCTTACACCCTCCAACTAGTACTGGAAGCCTGTTATATACAATATATACAATTCTGCCATCATAGTTTGTTTATTCTGAACATGTCATATAAATGGAAATGTACACTATGGGAGAGAGGGAGGGAGGGAGGGAGGGAGGGAGGGAGAGAGAGAGAGAAAGAGAGAGAGAGAGAGAGAGAGAGAGAAAGAGAGAGAGAGAGAGAGAGAGAGAGAGAGAGAGAGAGAGAGGAGAGATAGAGAGAGAAACAAACAGACATACAGACAGAAAAAAAATTTAAGAAGAAAGCAATCTGATAGAATAATTTATCCTAATTTTAACAAATGGGTTTGAGATTACAGAGCAGTCACAGGTTGATAATGCAAAGTCCAAGAACTTTCTTTGCAAATACCTATCCCTGTTGTGGCAACAGGCACCAATCTACCTAAATTCTTCTTTATTTTAACCCCAATATTATACACAACTAAGTCCTTTTTTGCCAGTCCTGGGCTTGAGCTCAGGGCCTGAGTACTGTCCTTGGACTTTCTCAAGGCTAGAGTTCTACCACTTGAGCCTAGCACCATTTCCAGCTTTTTTTCTATGTATGCGGTACTGAGAAATTGAACCCTGGTCCTCGTGCATGCAAGCACTCCCCCCAGCCTGCAACTAAGTCGTATTGGTTGTAGTTGGCTTATTTCTCTGAAAATCATTTTTTTACAGACTTACTGCCCTTGGTATTTCTGAACAATCTCTAATCTGGCCTCTTAGAATGATCTCTGCTGCAAACTGCTCTAAATTCTTGTGATTTTAAGATTACCACATTCTTTGGAGACTAGTATTAGAAAGTAGTTCAAATTGTAAAAATTCTCTCAGGTCACTGATAATGAAAGAGCAGAAGCAACTATATACTTCTATTAAGTAAGAGCCACATTTCATTTACTGTAAATTTCTCAAAATTCTCTAGGCTAATCCTTTCCCCCTTCTAGTGTTTTCCTAAGAATCTGTTTCCAATTCATATATAGAGTGATATTTTGGCCTCAGGAGCAGTTCTATCTCTCTTGAGATGGGGAAACCATCCTCAAGCACTACTATTAGACAGAAAAATCTTGGATTATCAGTTTAGTTTTCACTAGAGAATAATGAAACTTAATCTTTTTAGCTAACTTTGTTTCTAGTGAGTATTAATGCTTAATGAAATGGCATTACTTGTGAATCTAGCTCTGGAATGTATAACCCAGAAGGAGTTCCTCTAAATGATAGCAAACCATCCTTAGGTTATTCATGAAAACAAACATCACACAGAAAACACATCAACCTGTTCTTCCTGAACTAATGAAAGTAAATCTCCACACAGGATATTGAAATAGACTCAGTTTCCTTCGCTTTCCCTTTCCCTCTTTATGTTCTTCTCAACGGTTCCCAGGCTGCTATTTCTAACTCTAAACCTGTGACTTATTGTCCATGAAGTCTAATAAGTGTGTTGTTTTTTACTACAGCTGACCAGTTTCATTTTGTTCACCACACCCTTTTATTGAATGCTCAACTCTCAGTACTCTCTGGAAAAAAAATCAGATCTGCTCTACCTCTCTATGTTATCAACTCTTGCCCATCTCCTTTCCACATGCTTACTATTGTTATTAATTTTTTATGCTTCAGATTTTTCTTCTGAAGCTAGCTCCTTGGAACACTTTACATATTCTTCTGTGTTCCTGAGAGCTCATTTTTGCTTTACCCTTTTAACATAACTTTATAATAGTGCTTTGAGTTTACCTGAGAATTGAGTCCCATTTTAACCCACTAATTTTAGAAACATTTTGAGTATGGTTGCCATATCTTCTTTGTAAGTGGGGGCTCATTCCCACAAGTGTACACATCTGTCTGCTTATAAATGCCTTAAATACCAGTAATTGAGCAACAGGAGGAATTCCAGAGCCAAGGAAATTCTTTTGTAGTTCAGAGACAAAAGATAGCTTTTTCAAGAACAAAAATGGGACTATGCAATTTTGACACATTTACTTTCAGCAAAGAGATGTTGATATATGGATTATTATAATATGAATTATTTATGATTGGAATGGCAAGGTTGGAGTGCATGTTAAAAATAATCAAGTCATTATACTACTTGTATGTGAATCTCTGCTCTCTGTTAAATTTAAAAAACTGAAATAAAGTCAAAATTTTCTTGACAATTGCATATACCATATATATACACATATAAAAACACACATCTGTTTCTAGTTACAATAAATATAAAATTCATGTTTTAAACATAAAAGTAATAACATGTATATATTTCAGCATCAATGATATTTTAGCTTCTAGTTCTTAATAATAAAATTAATGAAGAAAGATGTAGGGTAAATTCATAAGGCTCCCTCTTTGTATTGAAATATTCTCATTAAATAAATACAAATACAAACACAATCTGAGGAACAAATGTGGGAAGACTAATTCATCAAACCAAAAAATTTAGAACAGAATGATATCTGATCTGTATACATGGTGCTTTAAATCACTTTTAATCATCCTTGCTTAGATGATGTTTTCATAAGAAATCTGCTTCCATTCTTGTCTCATTTGTTTAACAACTACTTATTGAGCTCAAAAATGCTTTAAACTAATGTGCTGAAAATATATCACTTGTGGGCCACTGCTAGAAACAAATATTAAAGCATCATACTTCATTTTGTGATTTCCTCTCTGACCAAAGATACACAAAATGTTATCATACTGGTCTTTGTGTAGTATAAAGAAAATAATTGTATTATGTTCACTTGTATTTGTATGTGTGTGTATATTATGTTTTTCTTTCCTGTTGCTTTCAGAAGATTATTTTCCAATGCTACACTAAAGTTGTTCTTAAGAACTAAATTATTTCTTCTTTTAGAACCTAAGCAAGGGTTTTGTTTATGGGTAAATTAAAAGCCATGAAATAGGTATATTAAATTCCCAAAATATTGACCTATTTCTTTTTCTAAATAATCCTTTTCTAAAGTTCTTATAATATTAGATTTGATTGCCAATTTTATCTTGTCAAGCCTTGCTGATTTATTTGTTTTAAAAGGCCAGTAAATCATTAAAGCAGCATTTTTGTGCTACAAGTACAACTGTTTTATCCATCCTGTCAGTACTATGAAGCAGTTTTCACTATGACCTATAGTGCTAGAAATACATATATTTCAATTATGTTTCCCCGGAGGCTAGTAATTATTAGAAAAACAGTTAAGTGCTTTTATGGTCAACCTTTGTCTAGAAGTTTATCCCTGAAAACTACAGTGTGGTCACCCTGGATTACTGTCTCCAATGTGAATACAAAATAAAAATGGTACATTAATAGTAAAATATACCAATACAAAATTCCATTATTTACTTGTATAAATGTTCCAGAAAGCATTTTAGTAAAAATATATTCCCTTCCATTTTCTGAGACATTTGATTAATAATATAAATGTTATAGCCACTATAATATTTTTCTCTTTTTTTCTTCCTACCTTCAATTCTCCTTCCACTCTTCCATTCTCTCTGCTCCCACCTCCCCTCTGTTCTCCTTCCTTTCTTCTCTTTTCACATCTCTTTCCTCGTGTCTATTTTTCTTTAATTTTTTGATGCTTAAACTTTACTCCTTACAGTTAATGTGACATCAGTAGTGACTTTGTTCCTATCTCAGTTATTAATATCAATTATATTCTATTAACCCATAACATTCTTATTTGAAATTTGCTTATTACTTATTATCCAGAGACAATGTTAGTACAAAGTTAACAGTATAAGCCTTAGAAATGTATTATTTTCTACCATACTAGCTGTGGTTTTCAAAACAAACAAAAGCAGTTACCAAGGTTTTATAATTGTTTGCAAGTAGAGCCAAGTTTTAGGATATTATAATCAAAATAATCCTAGAAATTGATTCTGAAAGCAAAGTGGGATTACTCTTTCCCATTTTATGATATTTTATCTCACTAATTATTTTCATTTATTAAAAGAAAATTATATCACATCTGTCATATTTTATGGCTGTCATATGAGCAAGACATTAACAATAAAATAACAAAGCAATTGAGCTGGTTTTTATTCATTGTATTTATATTTAAAGCTTCTGAATTTGCTAGTTTCTTCTAGATTGAATATATACACATTTCTTCAACACTGGTATTACTGTATTCTTAGAGGTGTACAACCTGCGTTTGAATTATTTTCTATGTTTGGGTGCATGAAACAAAGACTTTAAAAACTATCCAAAGCCAGGTGCCAGTGGCTCACGTCTGTAATCCTAGATACTCAGAAAGCTTATGTATGAGGATCAAGGTTCAAAGCCAGCCTGGGCATAAAAGGACCTGAGACACTTATCTCTTCCTAACTGTGAAAAATTGAAGAATGCTTCCATGACAGAATGTACCAGATCTCTTTCAGAGAGTAACTATTAGTTTTTCAAGTAAAAGAAAATTTTGATAGGAAAAGCCAAGTGATTGTGAAAGTCTTGGAAAACGGAGGAAGATGGATGTATAGATTAATATGGCTGAACATAAGCTTAGGAAGAAATTAAAGATTTAAACTTTGTAGATTATATTGATGACCTTGAGATTTTCTACTGAAGCTTCCAGTAGAGTCATTGGAGATGTGAAAATAATGGAAAACTAGTCAGTTGCCAGTAGCTTACACCTGTAAACCACACTACTCCCAAAGCTGACATCTAAGAATTCAGTTCAAAGTTAGCTCAGACAGAAATCTTTGAGACTCTTACTGACAATTAACCTCCAGAAAGTTAGAAGTGATTCAAGTGGTAGAGTAGCAGTTCTTGAATGAAAGAGCAAAGGGAGAATGCAGAGATTCTGAGTTCAAGTCCTGTTATCAGTCTCCTGCCCTTCCTCAAAAAATATTAGAAGTAACAGGAATGAATTTCTGTGTATCCAATAAAAGTTTGTGGTAAATACTGGGGCATAAATGTGTGTCAAGATACTAATCAGAGCTGACCAACTAGCTGATAAATGTGTCAATTCTCTATGACATGCCACTCTGCAATAATTATTGAACTTACTTAAGGGTAGACACCTATTTTATTGATTTTGTTGAATACTATGGATGTTATATAAAAACACTATGTGATGAGTAATAGAAGAAAAAAAGGAAGGGAAAAAGGAAGAAAGGTATTAGTAAGTGATGAAATAATTCTGCAGGAGATGAGGACTGAAATGAGCTTAACAAGATAGCCAGAAAGACAGATTGAGGATAGACTAGCAATACAAGTTAACAAATTTTATTTCTGTACATGTGGCCAATGAATATCATTTGCTCCTTTTTTTCTCATATGCACTGACACGTGCGAGTTTATAATGAGTTTAATATAGAAAGCTGATTTTTCATGGAAGATCATAATAGTGGTTTTACACTCTTCTTTATGACTATAAATGGTGTACATCCATAATCCTGATGCATTGCTATAATTGACTGAGGAGAAAAACTTTCTCAAATAACTAGAAACATAATTTGACACTGTCTTCTAAACAATACTGTATGAAGAACAGTATTGGCTTTGAAATTGTGATTAGGTAAATGTAATCCATTTTTAGTATGAAAATAAAATGTTTTGAATATGGGTTACCTGGGATGTGTGCCTACCCATATATAAGAAACTAAAATTTGCCAGTCTCAAGAGTCTGTGTTTACTAATACAGTTATATTACTGAGCAAATTAACAAGTGCTGGTTCAGAGAGTTACCTAATCCCTAATCCGAAGTCCCTCGAAATACATTCCACCCAATTTGGGTCAAATACTAGCAAATGAATTTACCAAAAGGTGTTTATCAAAAGGAATTCACTGAAATATTAATTGATTAACATTGATAGATTTAGTAGTTTATTAGTGATCATTAAATAGTAAATCTTCCATGTAAACGCTTAAGTAATAAACCTAATTTATTCAGATACGGAAATTTTTGGCCTTGACCCTGTAGAGTTTGGAGTTAAGACTCTTACATATCATCATCATCACTTTTCAAGGTATAAAACCACAATCACCCAAAATGGTAAGACAAAGGACAAAGGGTAAACCAATACAATGGTGATACTCACAAGACATTATGATGGAGATGAACTTTACAACTTGTTGAGGAGGGGCAGCAGTTGGGAGTGAAAGCATGAGAAATCAATGGACAGGCTAACACCATAAAACAAGAAATGCACTCATTATTTTTTAACTGTAACCCCTCTGTATATCACCTTTACAGTAAAATAAATCTAAATACACACACACACACACACACACACACACACACACACACACACCATAAATGGTGTAATTTCTCTTCTGTAAAAGCCAATCTTTCACGGAAAGGTTTGCATTTTGTTGTTGTTTATCTATTTTTCTCTCCCAGAGAGCTTAACTTTATGTCACAAAGCTAGCTGGAAGTTTTCCCCACTGGACAAGAGTTTTTGCTTGAATAAACAGCTCCTCTAAAGTTGTCACTTTCCAACACTGCCAGACTCTCCAACGACTAAGATTGATTATTATTTAGGATCAGCAGTTTTTTCTGGAGGAAAGTTAGTATCACATTGCTTCCTAAAGACCTTATTAACCTAGATCAGTCCTCAAATACTGGATTGAGTTCACCTACTGCTTATTATGTCTTAAAGTTGCAAAACATGAACAATGTAGTAAATAAAAATTGCCTGTAAGTATTTCAGCAAACACTAAATCCATACATAAAATTTGGATTTTCCAGGCTCGACGGCATTTTCAGCATGATGACAATGTCAATTAAACTCATTTGGCAGTGTGCAGATAGATGTGAAGTGACCTATGTAGATAAGAATATTAGTCAGTCATATAATAACAGTAATCATACCATTCTTCACCAGATAACTGATTCACTCAGAATAGTTGTTTCAGTGAATACAAGTTGAAATACTCAGATTTAATGCAAGAAAGAAGGTAGCAAATAACTAAAAAAAAATGTAGACATAAAAAAACTAAACTCTTCTATTTGAAAATTCATCAGACATCATCAGACATATTCTCATTGTGAATACGTGATATAATTGATTTCATTTTAAATGTGAGGGACATAACTTGTGTACTGAGTCCATAAAAATTTTGGATGAAATGTAATTTAAACTGTGTCATTTCTATTTACTACTTTTCTCAGTAGGAATTTAAAGCTTACTGCTTAACCAAAGTACCTTTCTATACTGTCTACAGAAAATGGTAGTATAAAATATGTGAGGCAGAAAGGCATGGTAGTATTTCATTGTTATAGCATACTCAATCCTGATTTTATGTCCATTCCCAAGATGTGCATATATGAACTTCTTCTCAGAAGCAGGTTCTGAAAAATTATTCAAAATAAAAGAGAATTGAGCTTGATAGAAGCTTAAGTATTTGAAACCGGTATTACATGTTTTTATACTTTGCAATTATAATCATATCATCTAGGTTAGAAACTGTTATAATAGCTTCTCTCTTTGAAATATGATCAATTCACTATTCATGAAATTTTCAAAGATATAATTTTATCAAATATTACTCATTTTTGTACATTTTTGAGACCAAAAGAGAAATTCTAATATATTTACTACACAGGACTAAGTTGATCATATTAAATGCTCAATTATTCAATAGATTTCTATTTCTGATTATTCCTTAATCTTAATTCCTTAAATCTTAATACCAGGGTATTCCCATATTCATAAGAAATAGTTTTATAAAATTTATTTGAAAATTGTTCTCTCACATTCAGAATCCATTTCCTCACAGTAAACAGCAATGAACAAATAACCAAAAAAGATCTATAACCTGCATAACTAGCCTTATAATTCCTATTTCCTAAAATATTGTAATTTAACATGATCATATGAGTAAATGAAGATATTAATTCAAGCTGCCCTGAGCTTCATTCTTCCATACTCAATGCAGTTCTATCTTCGAAGAAAGCATTTCACCTAAAGTTTTCTTGTCCTCAAACATGACATATAGAGAAAAGAAAAAAGTGACAGAGCATCATCACCTTTTAACTTCTCTGGATGCATTACATAGTGAAGGGTTAGAAGCAATGAATACTCTCCTGAACTGGTGAAACCAATCATCTATTTGATATTTGTAGAAGGTTTAGGTAGAATGCTAACACAATAATGTGAAAACACAATTACTTAAATTCAGCAATTATTTGAATGAATGTGCTTGTATGCCAGATCTGAAATGTCATTATTCTTTACTGATAAAACATTGAAGAACACGTAGATGCAATCATCTTTAGAATTACTGGGGACGGGGGGATCAAGGTATTACACAACACGATTGTGTAATTATTTACAACTGTGCGGTATTGGTATGAAGTTGAGATAGTCTAGGGCTCCTTAACCTCAGCAATATTGACTTTGAGGGACAGGAAAAAGTCTGTGGTAGGTTTCTTTCCGAATACCATAAGATACTAAACTCCTGACTTTGTTTTATTGAGATGCTAAGTGCAAGGTACATCCAGTTTGTGACAACAAAAAATATCTTCAAACATTGCCAATGACACATTAGAGTTGGGGGCAAAATCATCTCTGATAAGAACAACTAAACTCAATGAAGAAAGAGAATTGATCTTTAAATGCAGTGAAATGGATGATCAGTGCAGATCTTAATGACCACAGTTAGAATAAACATGCTAGAAATGAAAGCTGAAGAATTATTATTTTTTGTGTATGAATAGGAGGAAATAAATGATGTGAAAACTTGAGATGATTATAGTATGAAATGCTCTTTTAAATTTCTTCCTTCTTGATTGATTTTATAAGTTAGAAAAAATTATATTTTCCATGTTTGTAAAATGGTTTGTCCAGATTCTGTAAAGTGGGAGTTGGGCCAGAAAAGAAAAAATACATGATGCCAGTCAATCACAAAAAAATAGTGGATTGAGACTTTAATACTGGACCTGATTTTAAGCAATAAGATGAATTGTGGGTTCGAACTTTGGGTAGACAATACTTTGCCTGATCATTTTGTTTTTACTCAAGTGGTAGAATGCTCAACAATTGGAGAAGAAGATTAGAAGAAATGAAAGCTGCATTTGTATTACTTCATGTTTCCTTCTCACAAAGGAATAGAATTTAGAACATTTTTATCAAATTCTTATAGGCACAGAGAAAGCAAAGCTTCAAATATGACTTGAATTCAAAACTTTCTTGCTGCAGACTAATACAATTCGCAAAAAAACAAAAATTCTAGTTTTCAAAATTTTACTTTAAAATATGAACTTAGGGTATGTAAACAATTATTATTTCAGGATTTCAATCCAAAATGAAAGGAATACATATATATATGAACAAATAACTCAAAAAATGACAAGTAACCTGTGTAACTTTCCTTCTTTTCTGTATTACACTACATTCCCAACAATAGCAATCATATAAGGAAAACCATGGTTAAGGAACAATTTTATTGCTAGATCAATATGGTCATTGACTAGAAGTCAATTTGCTTAGAGTTTTATATGGCTTTATTGATTGGAATCATAAAAGATACAAAAGAATGCATTTGTACAAGTTCAATAACATAGGAAAGAGATATTGTCCTGCATAAACTTCAAATGATAGTTCAGTGTTGTTGGTGAACATAGGTATTTTGGAACAAAGTTATTACCTTTTCTGCCACAGACCTGAAGAAATAGCTAAAATGTGTCTGCTGTTAGTTTCCACTGTCTTCTGACCTACTTATTCTATGTGAGATGGATAACAAGGGCTCCGGCTTTTGAAAGTTATAATTCACACCCCAGAGAACTGAACATAAATTGAGGAAATGCTCACTTTGACCTTTATTTTTATGGTTTGAATAATGCTTTGGATTCTCTTCCCCAGATTTCAATTTGTAGTATGTATATTTTCTGACCTGAAAGAGCAAAACATATTTACATTCATTAAATAAGTCTTTGACTTTCATGACTAATGGATGTTAATTGCTATGGTAGTGACATTTTGTATCCTACCCATATTTTTAGATTATCTTTTATAGGAAAATCTTTGAGGTCTAAATTACCAAGGCTTTAAAAAAAACCTAAAATGTATTACTTTTTGAAATATAAAATTAATGCTAACATAAATTTTAATATAAATCAAATGAGATTCCAAGATTTATAAAATATTTCTTTGTTATTGTAGAACTTACTTTATAATTAGTTTTTTAAAGCAACTAACTAAATACATGATCCAACAAGTTTATCATGTTTTGGTGTTTGTACAGTCTGCATTATCATCATTAATTGTTATCATATCTATCTTTATAATCATTTTGCCTTGTCATTTCCTGATTATGCAAAGGAAGTACAACCCTGTGAACTAACAAATATTACCAAAATAGCAGTGGCTTTTTAGTCTGATAACATTTTATAAATGCTCTGGTATTTATTATAATCCTTTCTAGCTGATTCTACTTATCCTTTTCTTCCCTGTAGGACATTTCTAATCTTATTACTTTGGTGAGGACTTGGTTTATAGACTAAGGCATTTAAGAATCATGTGAAATGCAGCATGGGTTCCACTGGGAATACCTTGTTTATCTACTGGTCCAGATGCATTTAGCTCTAATCCCATTGAGATATTTTTAACTATAAAGCTATATAGACAGTGTAAAATAAATTACGTATGTTCAACTTGATTATTAAATAAAGAATAATCAATAATAAGCTGCTAATTGAGTGGTCAACACTTTTAATTTAATGTGCTCAGATTTAAATACTTCTTATGCCCAATTTTTCTGAAAATAGACACATAATCCCCAAAATGTCTAGCATGTAAGTAAGGACTCCTGTGCTAGTGATTGTGGCTGATACCAATTTCAATGGCTGTAACAGGAATTGTACCTTATTAATAAGAGTATAATATTTTCTTTGCTTATCTTATGCATACCATGAATACCAGGACTGCTTCATCCTCAGAAATTAAAATAGCATAGCTTGATAAAAAGCAGGATTTTTTCATGTACAATAATAATAATTTAAGAATTATGTGTTATGTTGCTTCAGATTTCTTATTAAACTTTCCTGATTGTATTAGTTGCAAACTACTGGGCTCTGAGTGTGTGTGTGTGTGTGTGTGTGTGTGTGTGTGTGTGTGTGTGTGTGTGTGTTTGTGTGTGTGTGTGTGTGTGTGCTGGGTCTTGAATTTTGGGCTCTACCACTTGAGCCGTAGCACCACTTCCAACTCTGAGATTTAAATGGCCTTTTTTCATGACACATTCAAAGCTTAATCCTATGGGAGAAAGTTGTGATTTCTGTGAGTAATGCTTAGGAATCAGGATGAGATGATTCCATATACAATCAATGGATTGAATCTTAGTAAAATACTTCCCTTCCTTATTTTATTCTCTGAGAAATCAAGTTAGTAATTGAGTAATAACATTACTCATATCCATAGATATGAGCTTGTCTTTTAGGTTTCTGGACAGTGATCAAACCCTTCAGGCAATTCTGTTTTCAAAATTGTGTAAGCAAGGATAACTATTTTGAAAGTTCTTCCTAAAAACTTACTCTTCAAAACTCATTATTTCTGATAATTACTTCATTGAAACTAGATTACAGATTAAACTTTATATTTACACTGTAGGCAAGTAAATGTTTTTTGGAAAGAAAAGTAAAAAGAAGACAGAAAGCAATAAAGCAAAATACCAAGAAAGGTAGAAAGATAAAAGGAAAGCTAGAAAGCAAGCAACCAAACAACCAAGCGAGCAAGGGAGGGAAGGAAGGAGGAAGGGAAAAAGGAAGGAAGATATATATATAGAGAGATATGGGGGGGGAGAAAAAGAAAGAAAGAAAGAAACAAGGAAAGAAAGAAAGAAACAAGGAAAGAAAGAAAGGAAGGAAGGAGGGAGGAAGGGAGGAAAGAAGGGAAGGAAGGAAGGAAGGAAGGAAGGAAGGAAGGAAGGAAGGAAGGAAGGAAGGAAGAAAGGAAGGAAGGAAGGAAAGGGAATAGAGAGCGATGAAAATATAGAAAGAGAATGAGAGAGAAATCAAAGTAATGAAGAAATTAAAATAATAAAGGCCAAGAGAAGTTGCAAAGAAATATACTCCTTGCCTCTTTTGTTCCTAGGCTTAACTGTATTTTATCCTTTTCAACCCGAAATGAAGTTTGTGTGTGTGTGTGTGTGTGTGTGTGTGTGTGTGTGTGTGTGTGAAAATCTAAATGGCTGTTTTAGAACCCACACAAAAGCAAATATATGATGATCTATCATTGACATGCATATACAGCAATAATCCTCTTCATTACACAAACTATTTTAACTCCTGAATTTAATTTCCAATGAAAACCAGAATACACATATTAGTTTTTAAAAATCAGTGCTATGACCTAAAAATTATAATAAAATATTGCAATATGTTTACACTTTAACACAGTGTTTTAGAAAAGGAAATCTTTATCTTTAGAGTCTCTTTGACAACACAAACTGTCGACCAGCAAATAACTGAGTCATCTATCTCCAGGTAAAGCACAGCTGCAAAATCTGACTCTTCTTAAATTACATGTTTGGTTGGACATGATTGTCAATCTCTAGAACATTTACTCTGGCTGACCTAGAGATTTCCCTAGTTGGTAGCACAAATGAAGACTTCAGCTCTGGTAAACACAGTCTAGAACATAATGGTTACCTAAAAAAATGGAGTTGTAGAAAGAAAAATGGAATGAAAATGTAAGGAACCAATTGGGTACCATTAGTTGCATGTGAAAGAATTAATTGGGTCAACCCACAGCACTTATAAATCCTTCTGATAATAACTTGTCCATCATAGTATATTATTAATGGTTTCCTTTTGGAAAAATAAATCATATTTCTGGAATCATTTAGGATGAAAATATATTTAATTTAACGAGAAAAAGTATGTACATTTGTACATTTTAAAAATATTGCTTGCTATTTCTATGTCTTATATTCTCTATTGCTGCAGTAATACAGTATATGGCTGCTTGAAAATTAAAAACTATAAACAGTCTGAATTATTGTATAAATTAGTGAATGGAAGTATATATTTACAAGTTGACTTTTAATAGAACTCTTATATTTTCATTGCAAAATGCAGCTAAAGCACCATTTTAAAAGAAAATAATTATCTTACTTTTTCCCAGGAAAGAATAATTTTTTTTAACTGTATTTTTTTGTCTTTTCGTTTTTGGCACTGGGGATCGAACCCAGGACGTTGCACTTCCTAGGCAAGCACCTTGCCACTGAGCTACATCCCAGCCCAAGAATAATTTTTAAACGAGAATTGAGTTTGTTCTATGAACAAAATATATATGTTCATTCTAGCCTAATCAAAAGGCATTCTCCCCCGAAACTATTCAACTTTGTACATGATTTATTGTGTACTTACTTTTAGCTTTTCCTGCCAGAAGACAAACGATTCAGATTAATGACCTTTTCTAATTCTATGAATGTTCTCTAAAATGGTCCCTTGCCTTTCAAATTGCACTAGAAATCAGAAGTACAGATGACTTTGAAAGGTTTCAAGTTTCCTTAAGTATATTTGAGGATAAATCTTATGGTTATTAATCTTATTTGGTATCTAAGAAATGAACTTGCATTTTGAGGAAAGATAGGCACCTAGCATTGCAAGTACTTCTCTGTCTGTTGACTTAACAAATAAAATAACAATATGGGACCAGTTTCATGTGAAGTCTTTCTCATCTCCATTCTTTATTGTAAAATTTCCAATCCTAAATATAAGTCATGTGTAGCACTTTACTTTCCTAGGATAATTATATATCTGAGGACAGATACTATATTTTCTTCAAGACTCCTATCCATGTTCTGCATTTTCTTAGTAAATATTTCTGAGTAATCTTATTTGAATATTTATATGAATGCTTATTTTCTGTTTAGGAATGAATGTAAAATCACCTCTTTTATTTATTTGAGCATTTTTCTTGAAACCCTATTTTTCTTAAAAATAGCATTGTTGAATATGTGAAAAGATTTTCATGGATATCATGAAGAGTTTGGAGTACATATTTTTAGTTTAATGAGCACAGATCCATGTTTAATTGAAAATTTAAAGTAGTGTTTGAGATATATAACTTTATATCTTGCCCTAAATAGGTGAATTGAACCTGTCCTGAAAAAGTCTGTAATTCAATAGACCTTTGAATGTGAAGACCAGAATTAGAAAACTAAATGTGTCTTAATGGAAAATTAAAATTGTTCCAAAGAAAGCTTACAACATTTTAAAATATAGTGATTCATGCAAAAGCATTCAGCAAAACATCTTGTATTTTACAAACTACATGTAGCATGTATGTATACACAGAAGTTATTTCTAGTAAGTACATTGCCAAAGATATATAAAGAAAGTACTGTGTTGAAAAGCAAAGAAGTATTGTGTTGAAAAGCAAAAAAGGGAAAATGGACACAAAAGAAATACTTCCTGTTTGTTCTGAATACTTTCATTGTTTTACTATACTTTCCAAAATGATAATGAAAGGGGGAAAAAGAGTAAGATTTTAAAATACTTTAAATTTTTATATTCTATTTCATTTATGGAGTCATAACATTCAGATTATACTATTTTATTACTTTAAATTTTCCTCCATATTTCAAATTAACAACCCAGTAATATGTGAATCCAATAAAGCAATAAGATTAGTTCAAATTGTAAGTAAATAACCATATTAATACTGCTTTTTTTGTCCTCTGTTGACAGATGAGTTTTGTTGAAGGCTGATTTGAGCATAATTTTTGTCAAGTTGGTTGTTGTTCCAAAACTTTTGAAAACATATACTTTAAAGGGAAAATTTTAGAGCTTTAAATATATGGTGTTATATCACATTTGTGACAAGCTTTATAAATCCTTACTGAAAAAGACTGAAAGGTGAAACATAAGCTACTTTAAAGGACAAAACTCACTAGGATCAATCGATTTATTATCTTAACACTTGTACTTAAATTTTCTTTGTTGCAAGAATTTGACAATAAACAGCAAGGGTGGCTCTTAGCTGCAGACAAACTAAATTTCTCTGTAGTTTAATTACTTTCCATCCTGGTTGCCAAAAAGAATAAAACACTAAGCTTCATGAAAATTTTCTAGCAAAAGTACCACTCTTTTGTTATCTGGGCTAATTTTCTTTTGTTAACATCAATAAATTGTATAAGGGGCTTGAGGTTCTTATTAGCATGTCCACACAGGCATGTGTAGATTCACCCCATCCATCACTCTCTTTTACCCCCACCCTTTCCCACACCACTGTTAACAAGCCATATTGTTCCATTTTCATATTTGTACATAAAATATTTTGATCATATTCACCATACTCACACTCTTTCTTTGTCTTCCCCTTTCCAGTACAAACCACATACCATATTTGGTATTTCCTTAATTCATTTTGCCTTTCATAATTCATTTTAAAAATATGATGATAGTTGAAAGAAACTTCCTCGCATTGTTTCCCAATGCACATATACTCTTTTGACCTTTTCATCTACTCTCATTTCTCCATTTCCCCAAACTCCTGATTTTCAACACCTTCCAATGCCATTTTCATTTGATTTAGAGTGTTCTTTACATTTATGCTTTGTCTTTAAACTGCCAGTATGTTTTAAAAAATGCTTCATATTAGTGGAAACACTATTACCTCCTACTAATCTTTGAAAGTCTTATCAATTCAAATAAAATAAAGGTAAATTAGAGATTATTTCTTCAAATGGCAAGTTGAAATTCTTGACAGCCATGTCAGGAAGGCACAAAAAATGGACCATAATAGTTGTGATGTCAAGAAAATGAGCATAATTTTTAGGATGGTTTTCAATACTACACAAAGCACTTTAAATTTTTAAAAAATAGTAAGCTTCTTTGCTGTAGGCAGCACAATGATGATATTAAAAAAGATCAAAATTGGCCCCTCTTACTAACCACTTTTGCCTGTTGCTAGTTTGGTTTCACATTCAGTAAATCTACATGTATAAATTTTAAGGAATTATATATGGAGTGTGAATCTCCTTATGCTGATGGGATCTGCTTGAAGAATCTTTTTATAAATTCATGTTTTTATTACATTGCTAATAAGACTTCAAAAAAAAGAAGGCTGAAACTATCAAATGGTTTTCAGGTATTCTTGGGAAAATAAAGAACTTTTCATTGTACTAGGCTCCACACAAAACTGGAATGATTTCTGAAGCATTAATCAACCATGCATGAGACCTGTTATACTGAAGAAGCATGCATACTTCTTGAGCGTTCCTAAAATTATCTGTGATTTCTCCACCTTGCTGCTTTCTCATGCTTTCTGTTCTAGTCTTTCTGGATTAACTCCAAATAGTCAAATAAATCATAGATATGGTAATATTTAACTATCATAAGTAAATATGTCTGATTACTCGGGCAATGCTGTTTCTTTGATTAGTTCAAACTATGAAATGTTACTGTTGGGCAGAGATTATTAAGCCTTTACAAGTGCTGAATTTATATTTAAGAATAGCCTTCCATTTTAATAACCCACAGACACCTGATGGGTTTTGTGAAGAATATATATGATTGGTTAAACCTAAGATTACACATTATTTAGGGAATAGCTATTCTGTCCATTAAGTCTCATTTTGTGGCATTATTGTATAGTAAGTACAGTGGAGAATTTAAAATCTAATTTGATAAGGTTTAAATCATGCATTCAGTAGCCAGTCCAATTTTTTTTTTACAACTGATGACTTTTAAATGGAATGCCAGACAAAACAAAACACTGTTCATGTACTGATAATGCTATTTAAAAATTATATATATGCATGTCAGATTCATTATTGATGTCAATAAATTCTGTTATTATCCCACCTCAATTTTGTCTTTCCCAGAAACAAATTCCACAAGGGGACCAGGAGTTTGACCTAGTTGCAGAGTGCTTGCATAGCATGGACAAAGACCTGGGTTCAATTACGCAGTACCACATACACTGAAAAAGCTGAAAGTGGTGTGGTGAATCAAGTGGTAGAGCATTAACCTTGAGAAAGCCCATGGTCTTGAGTTCAAGCCCCAGGACTTGCAAAAAATAATAAGACAGTTTATCTTTTTCTTTTTATGATTGATTACATTAATTCCTTGGTAAAATAATTCTACAAAATAACCAAATCCCCATTAACTTTGGTCCCCAATGTTTATTTACTCACTCACTTGCTGAATAGTCCATAAACAGTTTCCATAGAATGGATGGTTTCTAGGTTCTAGAATGTCAGGTTCAAAGGAAACACATTGTCTAGCTCTGGGTTTTCCATTCTTGTATGATTTGAAATCTCTAGGGAATGTTATAAATGTTAATTAACCTGCTACACTGAAGATGTGTGCATACTCCTTGAGGCTTCCTAAAATTAACTGTGATTTCTACACATTGCTGCTGGTGGCACCACCACACAAAAAAGATAATGACCATGTTCATATAGAGAACTATACTATAAATTCATTTTGAAGTCATATCCTAAAAAGGTAATGTGAAGTTTTTCAGCATAACTCAGATAAAGAAAAGTAAATTCTCAAAAGTTGAACAAACTATCTTGAATAAACATTTATAGTAAAATTTATTTTGAATTCCATTGTTTTTGTTGCCTGTATTATTAAAAAGGAAATGGTTCATTGTTACATATCCACACATGTTTGCACTTTATCTCAATATCATTTCTTGGCCGGAAGTTTGGCCTACTGGTAGAGTACTGGCCTAGAAAAAGCTAGAAGTGGTGCTGTGGCTCAAGGAATGGAGTGTTAGCCTTAAGAAAGCTTAAGAACAGTCCCAGTGTTCTGAGTTCAAGCCACAGGACTGGCAAAAAACAAAGAAACAATTGTTTTTTATATTCCATGCCCTCTTCCTCTTAAAAACATCATCCCAAACAGGTTACTTGTTCCCTTCTTTAATATGTTTCTTCATATTTACCTCTGTAACATGCACCAAAAATAAACGTTGACTGTTACCATATGCGTAGAATGCTCCATATTGTCTCCAGTCAATGGTGCTATCAGAGCCCTGCGCCTAGTACAAGGACTTTCATCCCTAATCTCACCTATTCAGAGGTAGAGATAGAAAGGTCAATGTGTGAGGCCAGTGTGCACCTGCTTAGAAAGACCTTATCTCATTGTTACAGTATTTTACTTTGTTATCTGATATATTTGTATTTGGTTATTTGAAATTGGATAGGAAAGGGGGGAAAACAAGATGAGGGCAGGGGTGGGGGAAGGGAAATGGAGACCAAGACATGAGAAAGGGTATCAGTGTATGTGGAGTAATGCACCTTCCATCTAGCCAATGTAACCTAATCCTTCTATTAATTACAATAAAAATATATGGAAAAAAACCAACTGGTGATGGTGGCATAATTCTATAATCTCTTTCTTTGGAATGCAAAGGTAGAAAGATCATGAACTCATGATAGCCAAGGCATAAACTTAAGAGTCCACCTGAAAACTTAAAATCAAAAAGGGTGAAGGCATGCTTCCAGTTGTAGAACACTTGCTAGAGTCAAACTCAAAGCCAAGTTCCACTAGGGATAGGAGACCAGGGAAAGAAAGTACTCTCAACTTTAATGAAAAACCATATACTGTTTATTTTGGAGAACATTGAAATTTCTAAAATTAATTCATTCACTGTATGTCTATATATATCACTATATTTTTCAATAACAACAGTCTCATTTTCTCTATTCACTCATATGCCTATATCAATAAATATTTCATTTTAATCCTTGTAACACTTCATTACTACTAAGATATCCTTAGTTCCAATGACTTTGGTTTTTTTCATATATTTTTATTGTAATTAATAGAAGGGTTACATTATATTCACCAGATAAAAGGTGCATTAATTCACATACATTGATACCCTTTCTCATGTCTTGAGGAAACAAATTTAAAACTTTTTTATCCTTTTGTTATATTCTTGTTACCTTTTTATTTTCTTTCTGTTATCTCCACTGGAAAGATTGTAAGAGTTTAGTTTGGTCAAAAATTTTCCTGTCATCTATGTTTCACTCCTTTACCTCCTCCCCATGGAAAAACAGCTCATCAGATGCTGCTAAACCCTCAATTTGTTTCCAGTTGATGGTGTGATCAGGGAGTAATCATTCTGTATGTTATCATTTCATCTGGATATATTAAATTCCAATCATTATAATATAAAATTCATCTATGGTTCTTAAGCATTATCTCATTAGGATATGATTTTGACTATTGGAGTACATTAGCTAATCTCATGAGGAAAGTCTAATCCTGAAAATATTCCTGGGTTAATTTTACTCCTTGAACATTTTTGTGATTGTAGATTATAAAGGCTACTGATTATTAATGTGATGAAAATGGAAACTGGAATAATAATCACAGCAAAAAGAAACAATAAATACAAAATATTTTTGAAGATAGAGAATAGGACTGTTTCATACTTTGTTGCATTTCTGCATTTGGGGAAACATTAAATGTAAATAAAATATATCAATTATATACCTTATAAAATCTCATTACACTTAGTTAAGCAAGAGTTCACTATGTGAAAGTATTTTCAAATGGAAAATGCTATTATATTTTATCTTTCTGCTGTTTTTTAAGTTTATAGAGAGAATGTTATATTAACATGTTTGCAGTAAGAATTAAAACATAACTTGTATTAGGTTTAGTTATTAAAATTTCCATTATTGTTTCACCCAACCAAATTATTCACCACAGTGACCATTGTCTTTTACCTTATATTAATTATTATCTATTTTCTTACTTTATTGTCTATTCTTACACAGTAGGGCTTGGGAATGCTCCTATCTATTACCAAATGGGAGGTCAAATTGCTCCCAGGGAGTTATATAATGAGTTTAGTTCCCAAACAGATCAATCTACAGGAAGATAAAGTTATGACTTTCAGTGACATGGAATCTTGTTAAAGAGAGTAAAGGGGATTTCATGAAACCTTTTAAAATACAGCAGTAGAATGTTACTTACAAATACAAAATATATCTATGCATAAAGGAAGAGAGCAAGGGCATTATTAGTGATAAATTTTAAAATGGCAACACTTTGTACAATTATTTAAAGTAATTTCTTAATTGTATTTTATTGTTGGGGTGATGAATAGAGGTGTTACAGTTACATTCCTCAGGTAATGAATACATTACTTCTTGGACATTGATACCCCTTCCCATGCTTTTCTCCCAGTTTTCCTTCTTCCCACCACTCCCAATCAAAATAAAATCATCAAACAAAACATGAATAAAGTTTGGCACATAAGCCAAATGGGCCTTATCATATTAATTATTGTTGCTTCAGAGACACCTATTTTAAAACTCAGAATAACTACATCTATAGGTATATGTGATAGTATATATATGATATGTAATATAACATCTAGTATGGGGTATATGTGTACTATAGTATATATTGTATGCAATATGTATAACATCACATATTATATAAATATATTCTTCATATGTAATATTTACAATGATATTTAATATATGAATATATTCAATATATAGTTATATAATTTTAACAAATATTAAGGTTTTTAAATTTGACTTCCATGTTATACATACAAAAACTTACTAAGGAATACAGCATAATTGTCCCCTTTTGCAATACATAAAATACAAAGAGTGTTAAATTTAATCCAGGTTTATTCCAGAATGAACCAGAAGAGTCAACTAGAATTTTTCTGCAATAATACAGAAAGTAGGTACAGATTTTAAGTTTTAGAAGGTTAAGCCCAATGTATAAGTCCTTTCAGTTAATAAAAGGTTATTATATCACATGTAGAGGCAGAGAAGTGTTAGGATTTTTATTTGAAGTAATGATATTACACTGTCCCTGTAAGGAAAATAAGAATGTGTATAATTTCAGATTCTTGACCATAGGCTTCTTACACACTTGAGTACTAAAGATATTTCTGTATGGTCACCACAGCAAGGAATGAGAGGTTAGTTTAATTCTTCAGCCTGAGTATACAGCTGTTGGTCCTGGCTTGACCTGGGCTTGTGAGCAATGTTATTGTTATGACATCTCTCTAGGACATGAAGCATGATTCACTGACAGAAAAATAGTCTTTTGTGGTTTTTCATACAGCTAGCAAGATTCTTTATTGATAAAATAATTCACAACTATTATTCTGAAACAGAGGGGACAGGAAAATATAAACAATAGGAATGATGTTGGCATATATTACATGTATAGATTTTTTATACTTATCTAGCATGAGGTGACTGGGCTTGAACCACTCAGCAGGGACAGGAAAAAGAAGTCTGGAAGACAACTGAAGCCAATGTTGTTCTGGGGCATTTTCACCTCTTTGCTTTAAGAGAATATTTCCCCTAAAATACACAACTTAAAAACAAAAGAAAAACTAATAACTACAGATGCTGGAGGGGATGTGGCCAGGAGGGATCACTATGATACTGTTGGTGGGAATGCAAACTCATTCAACCACTATGGAAAGCAGTATGGCAGTTCCTCAAAAGACTAAACATAGAGCTCCCCTATGACCCACCAATTCCACTGCTTGGCATTTACCCAATCATCCAGAAACAAGGACATACTAAATCCACTAGCACAATGATGTTCATTGCAGCACTATTTACCATAGCAACCAGATGGAACCAACCCAGATGTCCCTCAGTTGATGAGTGGATCAACAAGATGTGGTATTTGTACACAATGGAATTCTATGCTGCTGTCAGAAAGAATGACATCGCCCCATTTGTTAGGAAATGGAAAGACTTAGAAAAAATCATATTAAGTGAAGTAAGCCAGACTCACAGGAACATAGACTCAATGGTTTCCCTCATTTGTCATAATCGGTAGAAACCTTGGGCTCTCCTAGCAGAGATTTGCAATAGAGAAAAACCTTGATACAAAAGGCCATATGGTATGACACTAAATGAAAGGACCTCTAGGATATAGAAACAAAAGCCATATAATGCGTGATTGTTGTTCTTAATGTACTATGTTATCTCTCATCTCTTCTGCAGTCCCTTGGTTATCTCATATTGTTACAGTTTCTCACTTTGTTATCTGATATATTGGATATATTTGTATTTGGTTATTTGAAATTGGATAGGGAAGGGAGGAAAACAAGATGAGGGATGGGGGTGGGGAGGAGGGAAATGGGGACCAAGACATGAGAAAGGATATCAGTGTATGTGAAGTAATGCACCTTCTATCTGGCGAATATAATGTAACCCTTCTGTTAATTACAATTAAAAATATATAAAAAAACAACCAATCAAACAAAATCTCCCTTAAGGGAGCCAGATATTTGAAAGCCTGGAAAAGGGTAGGATCCCCTACACGAAAAGTCTATTTTAATTCCTCCCACTTCTCTCCTTACCACACTTGATTTTCCTGCCAAATTTAGTTCATTTCTTTTTATTTTCCTACTATTTTATTATCATAATCTCCAGAAAGATTCATCTAACATTATTACCAAAGCTCATGTCGAAGATTGGTGGTGTTCTTTCTGTCAAACTTAATTTAATTGTCTAATTTTATGTCTTCATTTAACTTTATAATTTCCTTGAAAGCAGAGTATCCCCATCATTTTACATCCTACACAGCACATACTGGTTTATGATTATAAAGGTATATCTGAAAATTTCAGCAGAATAGAAAACGAGATGAAAAACAGCAGATGTAAACCACATAGAACAAGTACATTCCCTCAAAAATCTTATGTGATGGACTATATACTTGAATCTCTCTCTCTCTGTCTCTGTCTCTCTCTCTCTCTCTCTCTCTCTCTCTCTCTCTCTCTCTCTCTCTCTCTCTCTCTCTCTCTCTCTCTCTCTGTCTCTCTCTCTCTCTCCCCCCAACTCATTCAAAAATACTCTCTCTCCCCAACTCATACAAAAATCTCTCTCTGTCTCTCTCTCTGTCTCTGTCTCTCTCTCTGTCTCTGTCTCTCTCTCTGTCTCTCTGTCTCTCTGTCTCTCTCTCTCTCTTTCTCTCTCTCTCTCTCCCCCTCCCCTCTCCCTCTCTCCCTCTCTCTCCTGTGTGTGTGGGGGTGGGTGCTTGGGGAAATGAATGGATTAGCAGTATCTTACCTCTGAGTCAGTAAGTTAATCAAAGAGTGTGTATATAAAATGGAATAATGAATTATTTAGCTGATAACAAACATGATAAAAAATTCCATTTATTGGAATGTCAATTCAACTTTAATGGTCTTAGAATTGTATAAATTCTTCTTAATGGAATACAAAAATATTTAGTATTTACAGAATTATTTTTCATTTCTTATATTTGTCTTCATACAAGCATGCGTTTCTTAAAGCATTTTATGAAATGCTTTCAGTATTTGAAGACTGATGCTGATTGCTTAAGAAAGACATTATTTAGATTTTGATTCAAAATTGAATAAATGCCTAAAATAATGCTTGTTATTTTTCCAGTCTATACTTCTCTAGCCTAGGATTATCTGATTCTTTTGAACACAATATCCTTTTTGCAAAAATAATTTTCAGTTAACTATTAACTGAGGAGTAATTTTTTTTTTGGCCAGTCCTGGGCTTGAGCTCAGTGCCTGAGCACTGTCTGCCTTTTTTCTATGTTTGTGGTACCAAGGAATCAAACCCAGGTCTTAATGCATGTTAGGCAAGCACACACTTTACCATTAGATCAAATTTCCAGCCTGTGAGGAGTAATTTCTTAAACACAAATAGCCATGCTATCACTCAATTATTATTTTCTTATCTTTTAAGAAAGAAAAATCCATCAGGGCATGGTGGCTCACATCTGTAATCCTAGCTATTTAACAGGCTGAAATCTGAGGATGGCAGTTCAAAGCCAGTCCTGGCACTAAAGACAAACAGACTTTTGTCTCCAAATCAATCACTAGAAAGCGGGAAGTAGGACTGTGACACAAGGGATAGGGGGGTAGCCTTGAGCTGAAGAGCTCAGGGACATTGCCCAGGCCTAGAGTTCAAGCCCCACATATGACAAAAAGAAAGAAAGACCTTCTTGTTCTACAAGTAATATTAATATATTTATGGGAGTTTTTTAATTACTAAATTACATCTCTGAAGTATGTGTTTTTAGTTTCTACTCTTAAAAATAAATGTCAAAATGAGCCAAAATTTTAGTTAAAACTTTGGAGAAAAAAAGCAGTTGTTGTGAGTAAAAATGATCAGTCTAGTCACAGCTCAGTTTCTGTTATTTATGAGTGCCATGCTATCAGTATTGCTAAGTATCTATGTGCAGAAAGAACTTACATTAAAGATACCAAGGATTGTCCCAATGGAACCTTGTTGACTAACTATTCTGTCTACCAATTATTTTGTTCCATGTTTGAGGGTGTACTTCCTTGGAATTAAATAATATCATCTTTTACCACTCATTGTATATGCCAAAATAAATAAATTGATTATCTAACTCACTGTACCATGAGGAAATAATCTATCATTACTTTCCAACATAAGTATAACCACAGCCTCTTTTTTAATCCTCTTAGTACCCTTGATGTTATTTCTCCCTACTATATAATCCACAAAAAATACTGTATTCATCTAAAATTGCAAATAGTACTTTTGTTGAACCTGTAACTTTATGTTATGGAACAACGAATTTGCTTACTTGATAGGAAAAGCATCGTATATAGAATGTTGCTTAGTTGAGCTACAACCTGGTGCATATTTAACTTCTTTGATCTTTGATTTCCTTTTTTGTAATGTGTGGGTTGTAACATCATGTGTATGATGGTTGTCAGAATTGAATTGCTATTTACCAGATGCCCAGGATCGAATTTGAAATATAGCTAAGAGAATAAAGTATGTCTCCAATTAAAATTATTAGTATTTTTATAATTATCTTTAAGTAGTTATTTAAAAGTGCTTTGATGCAATGTAACAGTATATGACTACAATGCATTTTTACCAGTGTCACCCTGTCTGTCTTTCTCCCCCAAATCATCAACCTCACTCATTTCCTTAAATTTCCTGGTCTGACTTTCCTGAATGTATATTGAGTGTTATGGTTCTTTTTGCCCACACTTTCTCCCAGTTCATCTACCATTCTTCTTCCCTAGACTTCCCTGTCAGCACCCAGGTTCAATTTCTCTGTACCAAATACATAGAAAAAAGCCAGAAGTGGTGTGGTGGTTCAAGTGGTAGAGTGAAAAAGACCAAGAAAAAGACTCAGGACCTAAGCTCAAGGCCGAGGACTGGCAAAAAAAAAAAAACCTGATGAGGATCTAAAATAGAAAATAGTTTTATTTCTCTCAGAAACTACCTCAGAACAAAGCAGTTTCGTACACTTGAATATCATGAAATCTATTTGATCAAAGGGTAATGATTCTTTCACATCTTGAAATATGAATCTGAAGTACTAAGTAATCCAAAAAGAACAGAAATTTCTATGTAATATAGTGATTTTTTGGAACCTTCTTTGATTATGATGAATTTGAACAAATTTAGAAGGATTTGTTTCAAGGATAGCTTATACAATGATATAAAAACCAATGATCTTTTGTTGTATCACATCACATGGTTCTGATCTTAAAAAGAAAACTCTCCAGTCGCTTCAGAAATACTTTTCACTTACCAAAACAAAATCCAACATACTTTTATGTGAGTAAAATATTTATCCAATAAAACAAGCCCATCAGATGTTCTTTAATTACTTTCATTCCTCTCTATGAGGAGGATCAGTCTTTTACTTATTCTTTTAATCTGTACAAGCTGTTAGTGGGAGACAAGTTATGTTGAAAATATGTTCCAGATTTGCATGGATAAACAACAATTTTTGGAGCGATTACCCATCATAAATGCGTCCTGCTTTTGATTTTAAAGGTGAGGTTCACCATAGAGAAAAATTTTCTCCAATTTTTTTCTGAGCATAGGACTTCAAGTCCTGAACTTGTGCATGATTTTGAAAAAGTTGCTACTTTTCCTAAATTGAAACAGTGTTAGGATTGTCCTCTGTTACCTCTTACTTTAAAGCATGCCTTTCTCTTTGGAAATAGAACATTCAACTGAGTAGTTACCTACTTTTGTCTTTGTTAAACAAATCAAGCAACATGGAAGTATTTTCCTCCTTAAAAAAAGACAATTGAAATACTATCTTTAATGTATAAGCGTTATTTACATCAATCATGCACTAAAAGGTTTTTTTCATACCTGTTGATTTTAAGAGTTATTTCAAAGTAGACAGGTTGAAAGCATTTATCTAATGATACCAGCTACTCTGCCAAGTGCATGGGAATGTTTCATGACTCAAAGTGATGTATATCCTAGAGTGATATATGTAAAGTTTATATGCTCAATTAGTATTTATACTAAATGGATACCATTATATTAAATGTGATCCAAAGTCTTAGACATTTAATATACCACACTACAACTTCTAATTATTTCCTTCAATTATTCATATTAGATAAGCATATACTGTTATAAATCTAACTACTGATCTGTCTCCATTGGAGAATGGTTCAGAATCACCCACAATTACTTGTCAATTACTCATCAATTTCCCTTTTTAAAAAGTTGCTTTGATTTTCTGCTTCATTAAGATTTTATCCACATTCATTGGAGGAATTCTGGAAAACCAAGAAATGTCTACATTGTAGATTTTGAAACATGTCTTTCTCTTCAGTGGCCTGTACTGATTATCAGTGTTTTCTAGATTTTAATACCTATGGGGATCCTTAACTTTCACAAATATTGTAGACTGTGATGCAGAAGGCTGAAAAAGTCTGAGTTTCTTTATAGTTTCTAAGATGTTACCCATTTTGAGTAGCAGAGTTGTGTTGGTTTGAGCCTGTGGCTCACAATTCTTCCTGACCCTATTTTTTTTTTTCTTTTCCTTTTTGGCTGGGTCTGGGGCTTGACCTCTGGGCCTAGGTGCTGTCCCTGAACTTCTTTTCAATCATGGTGAGTTCTTTATCATTTGACTCACAATTCACTTCCAGATTTTTTACTAGTTTATTGAAGATGAGTCTCACGGACTTTCCTTTAAGGACTGGCAGATCTCAGCCTGAATAGCTAAGATTACTGGCATGAGACAACTGTACCTGGACACGCATCCTTTTATGTAAATGATAAAATCTTTGAGCTATAAGAACATTTTTGCACATTTTTTCTATCTTTAATGCATGTGCAGGAAATTCCACCAAACAAAGAATCTCTTTTCTTGTGTAATTTATCTAGAAAACTTTCACTCATTGTAATCAGTACACTGACAGGCAATGAAATAACGAAACGTAACTAATTTGAACTCCATGTGTTTTATCCCTTCAGGATTGGAATATGGCACTTATTTACCCTGTGGTTTGCATTGTCGTGATTACTACATGAAAATGCAAATGCAACACAATTGGAACATAAGCCAACATATGCATGGAAAAGGGGAAATTAAGTGAACACGTGATTTCAATCCAGTTTTAGGTAGGCTTTGTATTAAGTATCCATGGTTTGTTTAAACACCTTTCTTCTCTACTCCAAAGTCTACTGAAACTTTATGCAGCTTTAATTACTTTGAACTATTTTAATTGCACTGTTTTTGTTGCTTGAAATATGCCCCAAATATTTTTTCATATATTTTTATTGTAACTAATACAAGGGTTAATTATATTCACCAGGTAGAAGGTGCATTACTTCCCATACATTTAAACCCTTTCTCCTGTCTTGGTCCTCATTTCCCGCCCCTCACCCCAGCCCCTAATCTTCTTTTCCTCCCTTCCTTATCAAAGTTTAAATAACCAAATACACATATATACAATATATCAGATAACCAGGAGAAATACTGTAAACATATGAGATAACCAAGGGACAGCAAAAGAGAAGAGAGATAACATAGTACATTAAGGACAACAATCACTCATTATATGGCTTTTGTTTCCATATACTGGAGGTCCTTTCATTTAGCATCATACTATATGGCCTTATGTATCTAGGGTTTGTTTTATTGTAAATCTCTGCTAGGAGACCCCAAGGTTTCTACTGATTATGACAAATTAAGGAAACCATTGAGCCTATGTTCCTGTGAGTCTGGCTTACTTCACTTAATATGATTTTTTCTAAGTCTTTCCATTTCCTTACAAATGGGGCTATGTCGTTCTTTCTGACAGCAGCATAGAATTCCATTGTGTACAAATACCACATCTTGTTGATCCACTCATCAACTGAGGGACATCTGGGTTGGTTCCATATCTTTGCTATAGTGAATAATGATGCAATGAACATCATTGTGCTAGTGGATTTAGTATGCCCTTGTTTCTGAATGGTTGAGTAAATGCTAAGTAGTGGAATTGCTGTCTCATAGGGGAGCTCTATGTTTAGTCTTTTGAGGAACTGCCATACTGCTTTCCATAGTGGTTGAACAAGTTTGCACTCCCACCAACAGTGTAGTAGTGATCCCTCCTGGCCACATCCCCTCAAGCATCTCTTGTTATTAGATTTCTTGATCCTGGCCATTCTAACTGGAGTGAGGAGGAATTTTAGAGTTGTTTTGATTTGCATTTCTTTTATGGCCAGAGATGTTGAGCATTTCTTCATGTGTCTATAGGCCATTTTTGTTTCTTCTTCAGAGAAGACTCTCCTTAAGTCTTTGGCCCATCTTTTAATGGGATGGTTGTTTCTTTGGAGATTAGTTTTGGAGTGATTCAATTTTTTGAGTTGTTGTTATATTTTAGATATGAGGCCTTTGTCTGTTGTATGGGTTGGTGAAGATCTTCTCCCACTCTGTAGGCTTCCTAATTAATTTACTAGCTATGTCCTTTGCCATACAAAAGCTCTGCAATTTAGTGCAGTCCCACTTATCCAGCCTTTCTCTGATTTGTTTTGTTTCTTGGTCCTTATTAAGAAAGTTTCGACCTGTGCCAAGGAGGTCTAGTGTATCTCCTATTCCTTCTTGTAAAGTTTTCAGTGTATCTGCTTTTACCTCGAGGTCTTTGATCCATTTGGAGTTAGTCCTAATGCAGGGTGACAAAGAAGGATCCAACTTTAGTTTTCTGCATGTGCTTAACCAGTTCTGCCAGCACCACTTGTTGAAGAGGCTGTCTTTCTTCCATTCTATTTTTTTGGCTCCCTCATCAAAGATTAGGTGACCCAAGTATTTTTATGGTCCTAATTCATGCTTAGCTACTGTGTAAGATGAGTTTTATCATTAATATTTAATAAATATTCAGAAAGAGAGAGCATTAACATCATAGAATATCCTTCCATTTTTGGCTCCTAAGTTTCATCCTTCAGTGCAAAATACACAGTATATACAACATAGAATTATCCAATTGAACTCCAAATATTTGTTTCTATTTGGTGCCTTCTCAAATATAAGTTCATCTGTAAGGTTGCACTTTTGTAGCAGGGAAAAATGTATTGAGAACTCCTCTCTCCTGAAATCTCAGCAACTCTTTTTTGCATCCTATACAGTAAAGTCATACCATAGTTACCCTATATATATGTCTATGAGAGAATGTAGCACTGACATTCTCAGCTCTGTATATATTCTTTTGCTTTTCTAGACTGATTTTTAGGCAGATTTTTCTTCTCTAAAGTATTCATTATTTAAACTTGAAGTTTCATGAAACATTAATCAAATTTATCTTGTTGAATTTATGTTGGATGATTTGCAGCTAAACTTTAATTATTAAATATCTAGTTACATAAGGTCATAAACATTGCGACTAAGTTAACTCTAGGATATGGAAAGAAGAGCTGTATCTTGTGTGATTGTTGTTCTTAATGTACTATGTTATAGCTCTTATTTTTTTCCCTTTTAATTAATCTCATATTGTTACTGTATCTGACTTTGTTACCTGGTTTATTGTATAAACATTCATTTATTTATTTGAAACAGGAAAGGGAAGCGGGAAAACGAGATAACTGAGAGGGGTAGAAGGAGGAAAATGGATACAAAAACATGAGACGGGGTATCAATGTTTGAGAAGTAATTCACCTACTACTTGATGAATGTAACTGTAACCTCTCTATACACTACCCCAACAATTTTAAAAAAAAGAACTGAAACTCAAAAAAAAAAGGTTTCATACACTTTCTCAACAGGAGTGTCAGAATGTAACTAGAGACTCAAGTTTGGACCCGTAATGTAGTCATGAATGTTTCATTTTTTTATTCTTTACAAAATTTCAATGCTCTGCATTCATATGTGGGATTTATCTACACTATACCCTTCCTAATAAAATAGGTATTTCTATTACTATCTCTGCAAATTGAGTATGAAGTTTCTTGAGTAGGCTTTTACACCATAAGAACTTGAACTCAACCTTGAGTTCTGTTCAAGTCAAAGGACACTTTGACCTACAAAGTAGCATAGTAACCTCTTTCAATGATAATTAACCATCTAAAAACCTCAAAAATATGATCAAGTCTATTGATTACTGGTTTAATGATCTAACAACAACCTCTTCCTGTTTCAATGTTGGATTCAATGGAAGAAGTAACTGTGCAGATGTGACCAAGCTTGTGGCCTAAAAATAGTCTTGCTGGAAAGTGTGGGAAAACCTGGCAGAAAGAAAACTTAAGCAATTATTCCTTTGAGAAATGACACAATGAGGAATGATCATTGTGACTAAAAACAGGTGGGCAAGATAAAGCATTGCATTTTCCTCCAAAGTTATTGATATAGTCCAAAATGTGTGGCACTTAACCTATTCCATAATAGTACTCATCCAAAACTGAATTGAGATGGTTTTACTGTCACTCACCTTGGACCTTTTCCTTTATAGTAAGGTGAGGGTGATACAGTAAATTATAAATAGGCAAAGCTCTTATTGGGATAAATGCATAATGAAACAATAGCTAATGATTTGTCATAAATCATTGTTAACATTTGTCATTGCTCTCTCCTGCATGGAGAACAGATACAGGACTAAGGAAATATAAACTACGGATTCTAGCATTGAGTTTCTGGATGACAATAGGGAAGTAAGAGTGTACATTGAGTGAAAAATTGGAATACATTTCACATTTATGCAGTTTATAAAGAGATTAATGAGTCGATGCATAGAAAAACAGGTGATTAATACATGAGTGATAAGTATAGAAAATAAATTATATTTAATAGATGCTCATAATCAAGTTTCTTAAAGAATTGAATTGTAGTATCAATGGAATTCTCTTAGTCTATCTTCTTTGTATGACACCTTCTAATCAACAGTTATGACAAAAACCTTTTAGTCAGTGATTGAAATTCAGGATATTTGTGCATTAAGGTTGATATTTTCAATTATGTTTTGAGAATGGATGACTTATACACTTTATTGCCTTTGTTATATAAAAGCCTGAAGTATTTAACATGTATATGAGTACTTACGAAGTTTGTAAATTAGAGGTATGCTGCATAAAAGTCAAATCTCTTGTTCCAGCAATGATTTAATTTAGCTTCACAAACTTGGTAATTACACTCTATCAGTAGGATAGACTAAGAAATTATTAAACATAATACTAAAGGAAATCAAGATAAATTACATGGAGATAAGGCATAGCCTATGCCCATTTCTCTTTCAAGTACTACTTTGACTCATTTTAGCTGGGGATAACCTCCATAAGATAAAGAACATGCAAATTTCATTGTAAAAAATACTTTCAGACTTCAATGCTGTTATTTTAGTTTTCTTTTAATTGATGTTTCCATCACTTCTGTTTTAAACCAATGTATATATATAATGCATCAATATAATCAGTACTATAAAATTACTTTTCATGGTTCCTTTAGGCCAAATTTCTACGTATACCAGAGGTATTTGAATTGTTCACATCATTAAATGTACGGATTAAAGTGAAATTTTAAGTCATTATTTAATTTTATGTGTATTGAATCTCTATTTTTTAATTTCATAGATATACCAAAACAACATTTTTTGTGGTAAGTGAGGAATATTTATTTACATTGGCATATAGTTATGTTATTAAATTTGTTTTACTCATAGATATTAATGTGATAGTTATTGATAATATCTTATATTTACCCATAGAGTTTTTTATACCATACCAGTATATATTCCATACTAGAATATAAAAAGGGTATTTACCAAATAAGATTGAGAAATGTTGAATAATATATATATATATATATATATGCTTTACTGTAGCTACAGAGGTTTTGTTAACTTGCAACAAAACTTCATAGGAGAGCCACAAATTTATTTTGCAGAATGCTTGTATTTTTTTCTGAACTTTGTGACGTGGCTGTACTACCGAATACCATTTGGAATAATGTGTTCTACACAGCATTTTCTGATAAAAATGATCTCCTCTGTCTATCCTGTCATTGATGAATGGATGGCAAAGTCTTTCCTCAATGTTTCTAGGGTTTCACTCTCTTGTTTTCCTTTTGTGACGCTCAATCGAATTGCCCATGACTTTTAATCTTTTCTTTGTTCTAGAAATATTGATTAGATGAAAATTAGAATGTATTTTTCACAGAAATATATGAAAAATTTACAAACGTTGCAGTTCATAGTTTAAAAAGTGCTCAACTTGATATAAAAACATTCTAAATAAATGATTTGCTAAAGTTTTATGCAGTAAAAATTTATTTGAGGCTGATCCTTTCATTAAAAATTATGTGATGAAGTAATAAACTATCATGTAACATTATACAGTTATTTTAAATATGTTATCTTCCAACTTTTAACAGTATTTTCTTCAAAATATGAATATTGCACACAAATACACAGAATTATTTTGTAGTTACATATATATGTGGATCTTTGTCAGATAAAGAAAGGTATCTATGTCATGTGTTTTTATACATGCAAACATTAAAAAATCTTCAACATAAGTTTTTAAATTTCATATGTATTAATAAAGCAAACCACCAAGAAAATATGTAGTAAGATTAGAAGTATACCATTGTTTTCTTCTTTCTCTCTCTAAATATAGCTGTCGATTCTGGCGATAAGGACTGGTCTTTAGCATACTCAAACATCATAAAAATTATATTGATCGTCAGATAATTGTTCCATCTTTGACAGATATGATAAAGCTCAAGGTATATAAAATTAACCAAATCTAGGTGTACCAGTGGTAAGATGCAGGTAAAAGTGAATTACATGGAGAACTTAGAATTGCAATGTCATTTCAAATCATTGGAGATTTTTGTTTAAAAAGATTGATCCTTGGGGCCAGGAGTTTGGCCTAGTGGTAGAGTGCTTGCCTAGCATGCACGAAGACCTGGGTTCGATTTCTTGGTACCACATACATAGAAAAAAAAAGCCAGAAATGGTGATGAGGCTCAAGTGATAAGAGTTCTAGCCTTGAGAAAAAAGTCCAAGGACAGTGCTCAGGCCCTGAGCTCAAGCCCAGGACTGGCAAAAAAAAAAAAAAAAAAAAGATTGATCCTAGCACGGAGATAGAATCCTTGCCTACCATATGCAAAGCCGGGCATCCAATTCCTCAGTTCCACATACACAAAAGAGGCTAGAAGTGGTGCTGTGGTTGCTAACCTTGAGAGAGCTCAAAGACAGTACCCAGGCCCTAAGTGCAAGTGCCAGGATTGACAAAAATAAGAAAACAACAGGAAGGAAATCATTAATTTGATGCTGATTTGATATATGAGGAATAATAGTTCCTGGGATTCTGCATTCTGTATCTATCATTGCCAAGTAATGATGATGAGGAGGATAATGATGATGGTGATGATGATGATGATGATGATGATGATGATTCTATTCGAAGAACCACAATTTTTGTAAAGTAGTAGGAACATAGAAGTGCACTGATTCATTACCTTATTAGTCAGCTATATAACCCAGTTCTCTATGAATGATCTACAGTGCACTGTTCTACAAATGTTATCTAAAAAGTTCTATATATGTATCATAGTTTAGATAAAGGCTAAAAGAAATCTAAGATAAATAATACTTCTAAAAAGTTAGCATTTATGCTTATGCTTGTAACCTACTTTAATGACTCCTTTGTTATTTTGACAGATGCAATATTGATAATTAGCTGTCCATCTATAATTATTTATTATCTCTCAATATGTAAAATAATTTTTTTCAGAAATTCACCCTTGACAATTCATTGGATGACATTCACCCCTAATGCTTATTAAATGACCTTGTGATTCTCACTTAAAGACATCTGGCTTTAGGAGTGTTCTGCTCAGAAATATATTCTTGCTCATCTCTTCCATAGTTTAGATTTAGATTTAACATTCTGAAATCATTTAAAATATTTAACCAAGCATTTAGCCATGACAAAATATTCTCAGCATTTTTAATCCATGTACAAGATTTTATCAAGTAAGCATAAAGTTTTATGGTTTAGGAACATGTTATTACTAGTAATTTTTGTTTTGTTTAATCTGAACATATTGTCTCTACTTCCATTTTCTCTGTTTCTCTTCCTCATTTCCTACTTCAAATGCTGTATTTACTTAATATACCAGTGGAAAGTACACAGCCTCTCATCATGGTGTTGTCCTTGTCTTCTAGATGATGATTAATCAATTACAAATTTATGAGAAAGTAACACCTGGCACACTTCCCTAAACAAATAGGTTTCCTGTGGCTTTTCAGAAGAGCTAAGGGTATTTCAAAGGGTCAGGGTGATCTGAGAGGAAAGCTTTCTTCACAGTTTGACTTCCCCCCATGCGTGTTTCTCATAAATATGCACCCTTACACCAGCTTACGTACATCTGTTTAATGACTTACTTATCAGGCAATGTTGTAAAGCCTGTAAAGAAACAAAGCATATGCAGGAGAGAGAAAGAGTAAGAGACATGTACTAGTGAAATATCAGACAAGCTATCTTTAATATATATATATATATACACATTTCTTAGCCATAAGTAAAAAAATTTTTAAAAAAACATAGTGGAAGTTGTATCAGAAAGAAATACACTCAATGCCCTCCCATCCCCAGAGGTTATTTTACCATACAATCTACTAGAGGCTGTCAGGGTTTGTGAAAAAGGTTCAGAAAAGTAAGGATGTTCCAACATATCCTTCACTTGCTCTTCAGACCTACTTCCTTACCCTGGACAACACATCTGTGGAAAATTCCACTGGTATTTGTGTTCCTTTAAATTTGTAATTATTCATCTTATACCAGGGTATTTTTTAACCTCTTGATATTTCATATATTTCCATCTTACCTTTTGTGAAATTTGTCACCCTGTTCTCAATAGAGTAGTTACAAACCACAGGTTCAAAATGAAATATTCTGGTTTGGGAAAAACATAATGAGATACTAGAGACAGAATAAGAATAGAATAAAAACATGCTATTCATGATAACTTTAGCTTGTTTATATGCTGAAATAGTGATATGTCTTATATAAGTAAAACATGATTACGTTATTTTTTAATCTGATTAAGAAAAATGGAATTATATATGTAGTGATCTGATGTTTACTTTGGACAGAAATTTTCTTTGGATTTATACTTGGTGTTCTATTTTTGTTTTCAGTGATGGCAAGATGTGATGTTCTTGTAGTCAGATGCCTTCATTTTCAGTCAGGTAAAATCCTGACACAATTCTGTAAACCTGAAGCGCTGAATTGAAAAATCAAAAATACCCACCTATGACAATATATTTAAATTAAGTTCACTATGAACTATTTTCTAAAATTATTTTAACTATCACAACTGTTTTTTATCTAGGATCTGAGAGCAGCAAGCAATATCATTTAAAATCAAAATGTTTTAGAACAGCAATGCCATTTAGTATATTCTAAAAACAATGTATGTAACTATATATAAATATATATGTAGTTTCTTATAATATATATATAATTTATATGAAGTTATATATTATATATATTGTTAGGGTCCATGATCAAAGAAACGAGTCTGACACAAAAGTGGAAGTTGGAAGTTAAGTTAAACAGAGTTTTATTCTGTGCTTAGCATCGAGAATCATACTGACCAGTCAGGGCCATCTCTAAAATGTGAATGAGAGAGCGACCCGGCCTGATTTTACAGGCTACTTTTATAGGCCCCCAGCCATGTGGTTGGGCTGGCCATACACAGGCCAATGGAATTCAGCATGGTTGATTGATGGCTGGGGCAACCACTGACACCTTTGCTGTTTGAACAGACCTATCATCTTGGTGGGCTTCTGGTGCACTGCTCTGAAGACAAAGGAAGGGGGGGGGGTGGGGAGGAATTCTGGTAATTCCACCTGGTTTAACTGCTCTTGTAATCTGAGTTGTTATCAGGGATTCTGCAGCCCCCGCATTAGGTCAAGTCCTCCTTTGTCATAAAGATTGGGAAATGCCTATAGGGGACGGATTTTGGGGAAGTCAAGAAAGGGGTCCCTTCATATATATTTATATGTTTATATGTTATTATATAGGTATATATAATTAATATCTAATTGTATATATTCTTTCATATATCTACACATATAACACAACAGTGAATACTAATTCTTTTTTCTTTGTGGGTCATGGGGCTTGAACTCTGCCTAGGAGTTATCCCTGAGCTCTTCAGCTCAAGGCTACTGCCCTACCCTTGAGCCAAACCTCACTTCCCATTTCCTAGAGGTTAATTGGAGATAAAGAGTTTCAGGTCCTTTTGTGCCTGGGCTGACTTTGAAAGGGTTCAAAGATCTCAGATCTCAGCCTCCTGAGTAGGTAGGATTACAGGCATGAGCCACCATACCCAGCTTAATTCTTGTATTTTATATACATCTTTATTCTAATATAAGAATTATGTAAATTGTGATGATACTAGTATCAATAGATATTGTCACACGCACATTGATTCATCACTTCTGATGATCCAAATATCATTTAATCACCAGAGAAAACAGGACCAGGCAAGTCTGTGAATCTTCCAAGGCAACCTGAAAGTTTGAGACAACAGAAGTACTTCAAATCACATGGGCTTGGTTAGCTTCTCAATATTATATTTATTATTCAATAAATATGCCTAAACAATATTTCTATACCTGTATATGTACAAAATACATGTATTCATATATTTACACACACATATAAACCCACATGTTAGCAACATAGGCAGGAAAAAGAGATTTGATAGAAAATGCAAAGGTAAATAGTTCACTTCTGGACTTGAAAAACACATTCTTCTAGTATGATAAGAATTGGAATCTGGTTAATGTAATGTCATTTTTTTAAACTTTTAATCAAAAATAAAAACTGCAAGATGATTATCTTTTATTGGAGGTCGCTTTTTCCTAGATAGACCCTACTCTTCTTCAAAAATTTAGATATGATTATGTTAAACAGTTGTTTTTTATATTGCTATGTTCCCATGGGAAACTGAATTGTGATTTGATGAAGGATCTTTTGTTTGAAAACTTCCAAGGAGGATCAATCAATCATATTAGAGTTTGTTCTTCACATATATTACCTTTTTCTGTGCTTAATGTTAAGCTTCTTTTATTTGTCTTCTTAATCTTTAGTCTGCCTTCATTAATATATGCCATTGTCAGACCATTAATTGGATCTCATTATCTGTGAAATACTACAAATTAGAGATTTCTCCAATATTAAGTCTAATGGTATCTTTTAAATCTCATAATACAGTGAACTTTCATCTGTGAAATGAGCCTCTCTTTTCCCTCTCTCTCTCTCTCTCTCTCTTGCTCTCTCTCTCTCTCTCTCTCTCTCTCTCTCTTTCTCTCTCTATACATATTCACATGTATATATACACACATATATTTGGGCATACATGTGTATGTAATCTTGTATGCTTATATTCTTACATAAATCATTATACTCACAATTGGATATTAAGGGTACTGAGGTCAGATTTTGACCCTTTAATTATATAGAGATGCTTTATGAGTATCCAAAGAGAAAGAAAATCTTATGGTGAGAATATAAAGAACCTGGATTCAGATTATAGCAAAATCATACAGAGAAAAGTAAGGAGGTATAAGACACTAAAGGTATAAAACTTACTCTACTGAATTTTTAAAAGAAAGTGCAGACAGATATATATTATTTTCCTGGCTGTGTACAAATGTGCTCCTTTTAAATAACAATTAAATGATGTAGTTGCTATTTCTGTGGGGTTTGATTCATTTAACAAATTAGCAAACTGTATATGTGTGTAAGTTCTAAACCCTAACATAACCCGGACTACAAACTCTAGTTTCGAGATGAGTATATCATCTCAATAGGTGTGCTATACAATTTGTAGTGTATTTCTGAAATTCCTGAGTCAATTTTTGATTTCTTATTCATTTGTGAATAACCATTCCGAATAGTAAGTTAATGCTAATACTATAATTTGCATGATATGATGATATTCTGGTCCTAGCTCAACAACTAATTTATTGTTTTGTATTCCATATAGAACATTATTTTAGTATCATAACATAACATAGTCAGCAGAAGGATTACATCTGAACACTGCCTTGTTAGCTATACTTTAAAAATACTGTTTTAGAAATATATATATATATGATTTTCATTCAAGATATATCTTAGTTTAATTATTTTTATTTTTTTCTGAGTAATGTTTCTTGAAATTATTCCTGATAGGAATAATGGTTTATGTTAATTCCTTTAATTTGGTTGAGGGAGCCTCTCTTACAAATTGCCTAGTGGACTATAAGAGATCTTCAGTTAATAGGGAAATGGATATGAGAAGAAGAGATCAAGCTCAGAGGCAGATGAAAAGTAGTCATTATGTAGTTCATGAGAAAAGTGTGATTATTGTTATTTTAAAAGAAAACTTCATTTTCAAAAGACTGGTTACTGTGGCAACTTGAATTTCTCATTTTTTACTTTTTGTTTTAATGTCATCATTACCATCATCATCAATTGTCAATATATCAAGACACCATACATTTTCATACATACTTTCAAAACCAGCTTCTTTTATTCAACTTCAACTCTTTTTTATTTACTTCCTTTTATTTAATCTATATCATCTATAAGACCTAAAATTGAATCAGGAAGACTTGTGGTTTCTTCTGTCTCTGGAAAGAACCTCCTTCAGCCATGAGAGAAGCTTGTCCTTCGAGATCTGTAGAAAGGTGGAGGACTCCTATGGAAGTCATTTGAATTGTGATTATATCAACTTAAAAAAAGAAAAAATAAAACTATTTGACAGTTTTATGTTTTAGGCTGTAACCATTGGATAGCATTAGCTACATATTAGAGAGTTCCCCAACTTCAATAGAAGCAAGCTGGAAGGATTTCCGGCAACTCACAAACTGAAGTGCTCCATAATAGCCCCAAATCCCATTCCAGTTCAGTCGAGTTGCCATTGATATCTACAGAAACCAGTGAGAAGAATTGCAATGCATTTTAGATTGGCCTGGGGTGGAGTGGGGGAGGGGAAAATGGGCTTTCCCATTCTCCTCTGGCTCAAGTTTTACAGAGGCTCCTATCAACCCAGGACCCACAAGCTGCTCCTTTTCATTTTGTTATGGTTGTCAGAAAAAAAATATATATATATATCTAAAAAACATTGAAAAATTCATTCAACTTCAACTCTCATTTAACTATGAAAATTATGAAGTTCTGTTTGCTTTTTTCATTAGTAAACAAAAATCAATGACATAAATAAGTTTTAAGTATACATCCACATGAGCATATTAGACTTATATGTAGTATTATTGGTGATCTAAACCTTAAAATGGTTATTTATTTCCAAAACATCATCACCTAATAGCTATTAGATAAATTAATTCATTATTATATAACTTTTCATCTAAAAGTTTGTAAATTTTTATATATAGGCCTTATATACCCTCTATTATAATGCTTTTCAGACAATAATTACTCGTGTTTGAATCTTCCCAGAATTCCTCACTTTTATTGTAGTATTTGCAAAGGTTTATGATTTTAGATGTCATATTGAGTTCTCTGAACCACTTGGACTTGGTTTATAAATAGACAGTTGTCATATTCTGTAGGTAGAGAGCCAGTTTCCTTCTTGAATAATTGTTTGTTAAACACATCATTTGAAATATGATGTAAAAATCAATGTTAATCAATTCCTTAATATAAAAGTGAATTCTTTAGCCAGTAGACATATGAAGAAAGCATGAACCAATGTAACAACAATACTCAAAAGACACTAAGCTGGAAATGAATTGTACAACCTGGGGAAGGGGAAGGGAAATTGGGAGAAAACAAGGGGTGGGTTAACATTGTTTGGTAAGAAATGTACTCATTAACTATGTAACTGTAACTCCTCTGTACAGTACCTTTATAATAATATAAAACATTAAAATTTAAAGAAAGAAAAAACATCAATAGCATAAGAGGATCACAAGCTATGATCAAGTTAGTTTCATTCTATAGATACATGAATGGCTCAACATATTTAAATCCATAAATGTTATATAGGCCTTAAACAGTACAGAGAAAAAATTCATAATCATTTAGTTGATGTAAAAAATGATAAAAATTCAATATTCTTTTAAGATATCCAAAGAAATGAAAAATACAAGAAAGGAACCTCAACAAAATTATAGGCTATATATATATGTGTGTATGTGTGTATATAATCTATCTATATTTATTATATATAAAATTTATACTCAAAATCATATGAACATCATATTATATATAATCTAATGTCAATAACATATGAAATTAAATAACTGAAAACATTTTCTCTAAAATCAAGTATAAAATAAGGGTGTCAATTCTCGTACTCTCATTCAATATAGTTCCTAAAATTCTGGACAGAGCAATAAGGCAAAACAAAAATAATATTAAAACAATCTATGTATAATGGCTCCAAGAGTTTTGTCTAGTGGTAGAGTGCTTGCCTAGCATGAATGAAGACCTGGGTTCGATTCCTTGGTACCACATACATAGAAAAAAAAATACAGCTGGATGTGGTGCTGTGGCTTAAGGGTAGAGCTCTAGCCTTGAGGAAAAGCCCAAGGACAGTGTTCAGGCCCTAAGTTCAAGCCTCAGGACTGGCAAAAAAAATATCTGTGTATAAGTTTTAACTCTGAGTTTCAAAGTCCTCTAAAATAAAAACTATGAAGCCTTTCTACCATTTGGAACCACAGCTCCACTTCCAGTTTTCTGGTAGAGCTGTAAGTCTCAAGGATTTCCCTGTCCATGCTGGCTTCAAATTACAACCTCCAGTTCTCAGCCTCTGAGTAGCTAAGAATTTCAGGGATGATCAACCATAGGGGCAAATCTATGAAATGATGAAGAAGAGAACTGAAGAGTTTATCAGAATATGGAGATCCTTCTCCTGATCATGCAGTGGCAGAAATAAGATCACAAAAATGTCTATACAACCAAAGGCAATCAGTTTCAGTGCCATAGAAATCAATATCTCATTGTCATTTGTCATAGAATTAGAAAAGCCACACCAAATACTTTCATGGAATTACACAAGACTTCAAATAGTAAAAAATAATCCTGAACAAATAAAAGCACCTATAAGAGCAAAAAATTAGAGCAATAGAGTAATCTGGAAGTAAACTTTGACTTCTGCTACAGAATCATAGTATCATAGAATTGATACCAACAGAAAACAGACACAAAAACCAAGGAATGTAATGAAAGACATGAAAACTCCATGTAAGTATAAGCATTTAATTTTTGACAAATGGCCAATGACTAACATTGAGGAAAAAGGCACTATCTACAACACATGCTGAATTTCCCACTTTTTGCATTTCAAAGAGAAATGAGAAAAATCTTGAAAAACAAATATCAGGGTTTTTGTTTTTTGCGTTTTTATTTTCCTAGAGAAGTAGTAATAGTTTAAAAATGTTTTTCTTTATGGCCAAAGACTTAGTAAATAATTACAGGAAGTATTGATTTAAGGCTTACATGATGGCTGAAAGTATACAAGAAGAAAATATTTCATGAAGAAGAGTTTCTGAATAAATTGTATTCACTAGGTTTAGCTTTATCACTAAAATTAGATTTATGGAACAAATGGAAATTATATTACAATATTTACAAAAAAAACTACAGAACAACCATAGGTTTTTTTAAACACTACTTTTATAAAATAAAAAAGTCTAAGTTTTATTGTGACTATTAGATAAAGAAACAAATTTTTCCACATATATACAACTATATATGTAATTCTACAAAATACCAATAACTTAGTTCTAAATATCTGTAAAAATGGAAATAGTTGTATTTCCTTAGATATGTCTATTATTATTCTTATACAGCTGGAATTTATATATAATAATATCCTCATAAAACCTTAAGAAAAAACACTTTTTAAAAACTACTTAAATTCCACTTAATTTTTAGAATATGATATGGGATTTATGAATGAATTGTGTATTTGGATATTTTGAGGAAGTTACTAAGTATTAAGTTATTTTGTAAGGAATTGATGTAATGGCCAAAGTAGCAGTACATAGTAGAAAACTGAAATTGAAGTCTACAAATTAAATTTTACAAGTATTTCAGTTATCTTGTATTTATTCTTACATTCAGTAGAAGATAAATAGCTTTACCACAGTTATTCTGGGTGCTGGTATCTGGTATTTGTGTTTTTAGCTATTTGGGAGATGGGACTAAGGACTGTGGCACAAAGCAAGCCCAAGAAGCAAAGTCCACAGGACTCAATCTCTAAATAATCAGCAAAATCCCATGATGAAGGAATTACCCAAATGCTTCAGTGCCAGCACATCAAATGCATGGTCCTGTGTTTAAGAAAACAAGAAAATTATTAATATCACAAATTTCCTTCTTAAGAATCAACTCAAGTGGGCCAGGAGTTTGGCCTAGTGGTGTAGTACTTGCCTAGCATGCACTAAGCCCTGGGTTCGCTTCCTTGGTATCACATATGTAGAAAAAAGCCTGTTGTGGTTCAAGTGGTGGAGCTCTAGCCTTGAGAAAGCCAAAGGACCATGCTCAGGGCCTGAGTTCAAGGCCCAGCCCTGGCCAAAAAAAAAAAAAAGAATCAACTCAACTAATTCCATCCATAGAAGTAATGTCTTTTAATAAATATCAGTGAAAATAATTTTCTAACAAATTCCTGGAATACATTGATGACACTGAGACTGTTCAGTCAGATTAAATTGGTTTTCGATTTTTTTCTGTAGCTTAAAGATCCAAACTAAGTGAAATCTAAAGTGGTATAAATTGTGTTTTCATTATCATTGTAGTATAGTAAATAAAAATATGATTTAGTTTATGATTATCATATTATATTTCAGCATTCTTTTCTGATAATCAGACAAATCAATGAATGGTTGGTTCAAGTGACATACACAGCTAGAAAAAAGATATAGCCTGATTCCTCTAAGCAGAGTAGCAAGTATGGATATGCCATTATACTTTTTCCTGGTTCATTTACCATGTGAATAAATGATTCATTTCTTATTATTCATAAAGATGCTGATTATTTACTGACACTTATTATGAAATGAGTATCTTCACTCATGAAAGAAAGAACAGACAAACATGCAATTATTTATTAGCGTATAACTCTTCAGAGAAAAAATACTAAATTTGCCTACACTTTTGATATCACTGTTGCCAATAGCCATTTTCAGTGACAAATAATGGTGTGATCACAAAATTTTAATCAGCAGGGCAGAGTCCTAGCAGTCTTTTACCAGTTGCCTTTTCCCTATGGGTTTCCATATCCTGTTGTATGAGATATCTATCTTGCAATTAAGTCATGTTCTGCATATCCTGTGCAACATTACTTCATTCAATGCCTAGCATTCCTTCAGTTCTATAAGATAATCCCCAATTTGAAATGAAGTTTGATTGTTTTAGCTACAAAACATAAAGAAGCCTATACTAGATCAGGACCTTTAATGGAAACTAATGGAATTTTTGGCATAAAGTAGTGGAATTAATTAGAACCAGCAATGCACACTGTTTAACTGCTAGCCTTCCATTTTACACTGATTTGAAGTCATACATACTTGACAAAAGACATTGAGCTGATTGCACAAAGGACTTGAACATTCTTTTCACATTCATTGTATAAGTTATTATCCCCAGCAAAAAGATTATTGACTTTTTAAAGCGATATTATGGAGAGAAATGATTAGGACAAGTATGACTGGTGGAATTATGTATGAGATAAGTAATAACTCTAATTCCTCATCTGCTGAATAAATGACTTTAATTTTAAAATACTAGTTAGTGCATAGAAGATTTCTGCTGAATTGGGTAGAATTATCCAAACTGGCTTTCAAAAATAAGAGACACAGTGTAAGGATTAAAAGGAAAACCTTTTATGTATATTTTTGCTTTTTCAATATATATTGAATATGTATATACAAATATATGTTATATAAATGTCTTATATATATATATATAATTGATAGTGACAGTGCCTTGCCCTCTTTTTTTTTTGTTGATCCTGGAACTTGAATTCTGCACCTGGATCCTGCCCCTGAGCTCTTCAACTCAAGGCTAGTGCTCTCCTCCTAGCGTCCTAGATCAACAGCACCATTTACAGTTTTCTGGTAGTTAATTGGAGATAAGAGACTCATGGACTTTTGTGCTCAGACTGACTTTGACCCACGTTCCTCAGATCTTAACCTCTTATGTAGCTAGGATTACAGGTATGAGCCATCAGTGCCTGGCACTTTTGCCTTCTTATTGAAGTTTGATCTAAAAAGTTACTTGCATGTGCTTTATAAAGGATTTAGCCTACCATTATATAAACAGTCTTATAGTATAGTTATGTAAGAAATTGATCAAACTTACTGGGAACTTAAATTAAAATCCAAAGCTTTCTTATGTGTTATTCCTACTGTATTTCTTTCCCATTATTGTGACAGTTCTGTAACCAGATGTTTCAAATCGGCCTAGTCATTTCAATTATGTAAAAATTTTAAGCTTTATAGTTCCTACTGGTAGATGTATGAATGCAATCATATTTGAGAAATCAATTGTTGAATGCGTATGTGTGTACATGTGTGGAGGAGTATTTGTGTGTGTGTTTATACGTGCATGTGTGTGTACGTGTGTTGTGAGTGTGAGTGTGTGTGTGTGTGTGTGTGTGTGTGTGTGTGTTGAGGGTGTCTTTCTTTAGGTAAGACTATCCCTTTTTGTTAGGGGTATGCTATATGTTCAGGCCAATGGGCCACAGAACAGATGATATGTGTTGTGTCAGGAAGAGGCAATTAATGAAATGAGCATCTTCTAACCCTGCTTCCCCTGTTGTGGAAAATTGGAATCTCCATGATAGTGACTGTATAGTTATGCTTGTAAAATTGGGGGCCTTCTAGGCCCTTTACACATAAATGAATTAGGCTTTATTTGCTACTTGCTGAGTCCTTCCTTGTCTTCTTTCTCAATTCTTTGTACATAAATAACATGGATTTCAGTTTTTGGAATCCTGTGAATAGTTCTACTAGATATGTACAGAAGGCAGAGGTTATGTGTTTCATTTCTTAACAAGAGCATTTAATTCTGAATGTGAGAGTTCAGCTCTGTTTCCTCATATTCTATATGGTAAGAGAGCTGTTATTTTGAATCCCTTAGAGAGGAGACTATGTTGAGTCCATAGAAGGAAAACAAAATAACTTTGTTTTAATTTTTAAATTATGGGATTTATATTATTAGGTGAATATAATTGATCTTTTCCAGACTGAGATTATGTTAAATAAATCTTCCATTAATTGAGTTATTATCATTTGATTTTTGAATTTGGCCTACTCTCCCAAATTATATCAACTGCAGTACTCTTGAAGCAATCTAGCAAGTTTATTTCCCCCCTTTGTTTTAATCAAGTCTTTATAAATATATTTTTAATTGATACATATGTGTTCAACACTTCCCTTGTCTTTCTTGCTTACTTTGCCATGCCCTTGTTAGCCTCTGTCAACTACCATTTCATCCTCAATTTCTATGAGAAACATTTTTATATCATACATACATAACCCCATACTTCCTTGTCTGTGTGCAACACATGCTCCTTCACAGCATCACTCTGTGTGGTTCTGAACATGTTAATGACTACAGTTTGTTTAAATAGAAAACAACCCTTCAACATCATAGTTCAAACTTGAATCTCTATTAGCTATTAGTACTTCAATAGTACACAGAGGATACCAGACCCTTTAGTCGAAATCTCACTACATGAATCACAAAAGTACACCATGATCAATGGCCCATTACTGCTTTGCAATTCTCTCTGTGATTGGTCACCACACACTTGTTATTCAGGATTGACACAAAGAGCAATGGTATCCTGTGGATTTGTCACGACACCTCCTGCTCCCAATAATGACCTTGGGGAACTTTCAAAATTGGATAATGGAAAGAGGGAATTAACTAGCAAAGATTAAAAGGCACAAAAAAATGAAAAGTGATAATCCTGTAAGTGAACTCCAAATTAAATATAAAGAGATTTACAGAGGAAAGAACCCAGGGCTGACATTCACGAGTCTCCAGACATAGATAGAGCCAGAGGAAGTCAGTGAAGGTGAAAGTCTCAACGTAAGTCAGGAGCATGTTGTGATGAAAACATGAAGCTATCTCACGGGAAGTGGGGAAGTGCTGCTGTGGCAACAAACTTGACTTTGAAGGGATTCTCATAGAGATCTTCTGACTTGGAAATGTGAAAGCTGAGAAGCTGATATAGGCTTAGAAAGAAGCATGACAATTAAGACCAAAAGAAGATACTCACTCTGCATTGATTATCACAAAAAGAAGACAAGCACTGGTCAATGTCTTTGATAATTTTAACAACATAATATAAAACAGACACATTATTAACCTTTCAAATTTTTGAGATCACAGTTACTTCAATAAGCTTTAGTTTTACTCCCTGTATTCCCTTATGCACTTATAGCCAACAGTATTTTTTTTTTATCTTTCATTGAAATTTTCTGATATAGGAGAAAGAACCTTTCCCAATTCTGTAAGCAAAGCTTTGCACAGCATGTACAGTTAATTGACTTTTCCATCCCTCATTCATTCCGTTAATGAACTATTTCTAATCAATTACAGGCAGTCTTCACTTGTATAGGGTGGACGTTTAAAATCTGAAGAACACAGTTCGAGGCTTGACGAAGCAAGAAAGACCATGAGATTCCTATTTTCAATTAACTACCTAAAAAGTAGAAATAAAGATGTGGCTCAAAGTGGTAGAGGGCTAACAAGTTTGCACTCCCACCAACAGTGTAGTAGTGATCCCTCCTGGCCACATCCCCTCAAGCATCTCTTGTTATTAGATTTCTTGATCCTGGCCATTCTAACTGGAGTGAGGAGGAATTTTAGAGTTGTTTTGATTTGCATTTCTTTTATGGCCAGATATGTTGAGCATTTCTTCATGTGTCTATAGGCCATTTTTGTTTCTTCTTCAGAGAAGACTCTCTTTAAGTCTTTGGCCCATCTTTTAATGTGATGGTTGTTTCTTTGAAGATTAGTTTTGGAGTGATTCAATTTTTTGAGCTGTTATTATATTTTAAATATGAGGCCTTTGTCTGTTGTGTGGTTAGTGAAGATCTTCTCCCACTCTGTAGGCTTTCTAGTTAATTTGCTAGCTATGTCCCACTTATCCAGCCTTTCTCTGATTTGTTTCTTGGTCCTTATTAAGAAAGTTTCGACCTGTGCCAAGGAGGTCTAGTGTATCTCCTATTCCTTGTTGTAAAGTTTTCAGGGTATCTGCTTTTACCTCGAGGTCTTTCATCCATTTGGAGTTAATACTAATGCAGGGTGACAAAGAAGGATCCAACTTTAGTTTTCTGCATGTGCTTAACCAGTTCCGCCAGCACCACTTGTTGAAGAGGCTGTCTTTCTTCCATTCTAATTTTTTTTTGGCTCCCTTGTCAAAGATTAGGTGGCCATAGGTCTGTGGGTTAATATCTGTGTCCTCAGTTCTATTCCATTGGTCTTCAGGCCTGTTCTTGTACCAGTACCAAGCTGTTTTGGTCACTATAGGTCTGTAATAGTGTCTAAAGTTTGGTATTGAAATGTCTCCTGTGCTGTTCTTTCTGCTAGGAATTGTTTTTGCTATACGGGGTCTTTTATTATTACCTTTGTAATCCTATATGTATATATGCCAATATAGTCAAAGCTGAAAAAAGTAAGTGGCTTAAAATTGCAACCTAACTTTTTAAATTTATTTTGAGTATTTTCGGAAGGAAAAATTTCCAGGTATTAATCATCCATAGTCTCATACGTAATGGACAATTTCCTAATTTGCATATGATCAGCTTATACATGATAATGAAATATATCCTACCTTTATTTGAAATAAGGGAATGCTACATGTTCCTAAAGATTTAAATGCTATCTTGGGAAAAACATAGGCACACTTCTTTTTTCAAAAGGTGATATAGCCTCTATCACTGTAGCATATAAATAACTATATGCAATACAGAAGTACAGATGTCTGTGTTTTATTCAAGTTTATTTATAGATCCTAGCATTTAATTTTATCTAATTATTATATACAAAATAACATTCCTTGGAGTTTTTCAACCATTTTATATTTTTTAGTTACTTATGGTATCCTATGGCTTGCACTTCACTACTGAGATACATTCCCAATTCACAACCATTTTTAATACAAAAACATAATTTGACTTGATATTTTTAGCTTATGGGTAATATAAAGAAAAATAGCTACCTAGACTGATCAGTAGATCAATATTGACCCTGTCTTAGCATTGCTAATTTTACCAAAAATTGAGGATGAAACTTGATTTTGAATCCTTGAGAAACTTATACTGATGGTTATGTCACCTGACTGACAAATGCTATAGTGACTGCCACTTCTTGTAATATATCTGTAAACCATCTTATCACAACTTTTCTAAACATGCTTATTTAAATATTTATTAAAATTGTAAATGAGAGGCACATTTCATTCTGTTTCAGAAAGTGTGCACACTGTTACATTACAAAAAATGTCCATGTTTTGGTTTATGTTTAGTAAACTCTTTTTTATGGAAACATCTCCAATTTTTGCCTGTTCTGGGCCTTGAACTCAGGGCTTGGGTACTGTCCTTGGGCTTTCTCAAGACTAGAGCTCTACCCCTGGAGCTACGGCACTTTCTGCCTTTTTTTCTTTTTTTTTTTTTTTGCCAGTCCTGGGCTTGAGTCAGGGCATGAGCACTGTCCTTGGATTTTCTCAAGGCTAGAGCTCTACCACTTGAGCCTCAGCACCACTTCCGGCTTTTTTCTAGGTATGTGGTACCGAGGAATCGAACCCGGGTCTTCATGCATGCTAGGCAAGCACTTTACCACTTGGCCAAACTCCTGGCCTATACATCTCATTTTTTTTTCAAATATATGTATCAACATAGCATACAATGAAAGAATCCTATGCTCTCAGAAAACAGCTCTGAATTGCAAGAAAAATAAATTTAATGCTGGTAACAACTTATAACAAATGGAAGAAACTGATTATCAGTCAGTCTAGATGTAATAAAACTGATTATCAGTCAGTCTAGATGTAATATATCAGGAAGTACTGGGAAAATTAGAACTTACATTGTTAAATGCCTCAAATATACTTGCCAAATAATAAGTATAAAAGTGTGCTTTGGAGGGGCCAGGAGCTTGGCCTAGTGGTTAAAGTGCTTGCCTAGCATTCACAAAGACCCGGGTTCGATTCCTTGGTACCACATACATACAAAAAAAAAAAAGCCAGAAGTGGTGCTGAGGCTCAAGTGGTAGAGCTCTAGCCTTCAGAAAGTCCAAGAACAGTGCTTAGGCTCTGAGCTCAAGCCCAGGACTGGCCCAAAAAAAAAGTGTGCTTTGGAGAAAATATTGGCAAGAAAAATCAATGCTGATTTTGTAATATTCTACCTCTACTTGAGGCAAGATAATGTGCTAATGGTCTTACCTAAAATATGTTAAATTCCACTACACTAGTTTTATTATTCATAAAACCTTAATAAACCTATTAGAACAGGTGGGAGAAAACAAGTTTAGAAAAGTGAATAGCATGTCTAAGTTTAAACACCTAAAGCAGAATGAAGGCCAGAACATGGAATCCATTGTCATTTAATAGGGATGTTGGCAAATTAATATTAATTTCATGACAAAAAACTAGATCTTTATCAGACATAATTTAGTAGTCACCTCTTTATGTTACATTTTGTTATGATACAATAATCACAGCAATTATTTAGCATATATATATACAATAGAAAATGTTTTCAGCTTTCTTTATATGATCCACTTAATAGCACAATATCAATTATTGTGGGTTCAACAAATGTCCACTAATATTTCAATAGGTGGATCTTTGATATGGCACCATTCAATACATCTTTTCCTCTGAAAAGCTAGAAGATCTAAGAGAAAGTTTAACAGTGATAATCAAAAGAACCTTAGGCTTGAGCGCTGATCCTATTATAGCAAATGATTAGCACAGGTGGACCTTTCTCCATGTTCAATGACTGTTGGTAATCCTTAGATAATCAAGCAGCTGCTAGATAGCAAGAAAATGTCAAGTTGAACACCTGGGTGTTAAACATTTATTCATGCTGTAGTCCACTTTTGATCTATCTGCCCAACTGCCAAATGTCAGTAGCTTCACGTAGGTAGGAGGAAATCACCTCATTAGAGCGTGGCTACTTTGCTAGGAGTCAAAACACACAAAAAAACCCTATGCCCTTAGAGGCAGGGTGGCAATTTTCCTGTGCAGTGTGCTTGCTAGTAGATTTGAGTAACCCAGTCCCTCTATTGTTGATATATCTATAAACTATTTGCTCTAAAAAGAGCATCTCAAGGGCTTTGTTTTTTTTTTTAATTTTTCTAAGCCCAACAATACAAATTACTGTTTAATAGCTCAGGATGCCATTATAGGAAAGAGCAGCCTGCATTGGCAACCTTAAATTATACTTAGGGTTCTTCAAGGAGTTAATGACTGGTGCTGTATACAACACAAGATAAGGCAGCATCCTGACTCACAGGATGTTGTGCAGACAGAAGCATGTGTCTGATTGCCTCCCCTAAGCTTCTGTTCAGCTGTCTGCCTTGCTATTGTACTGCAGAGGCGGTAATTAGTTTGTAGATGGCTTGGGGAAATGGACTCACAAGTGAACTCATTTTCTTTTTGTGCAAGTAGCTGCCCAAGTTCATAAGCTGTAGTGAGTACTTGACTCAGATCAATGTGGAGTTTATAAGTGAAAAAGGACAGAACATAACACAAAATGAAACTTGATTTTTCTATCCAATTTAAAGGACAGCAAATTTGATTTAAGAAATCGAATGTCAAGAGAAAGGAATGCTATGCTGTACAAAGGCTCATCAAAAAAAAAAACAAAACACATTTTCCAAGAGGCATTGGATTGTTTGATAGTATCACAGCTACCCTATATTACCCAAATCCCTGAGCTACAGATATTTGGAAATATCATCAATACTAGATGTTTCTAAGTAATAATTATTTCTTCATTTGGACAAAACATCTATTGATGCTCTGATAATGCATTTCAAACATAATATATTTCAAACAAATATGGAGGTTTAATTTTTCCAATTAGAGATAAACTTTGATTTAATAAATCACTTCTAATTTTACTGGAATTCCAAATGAACTTCTAAGTCAGTATTTTACTCAATATGAAGATTCACATAAGTTATTTAATCAAAGAAGAATATATTTTTTGTATTTTATTCACTTTTAAAATTGTGTACTCATTGTATCTGATTTACAGTGGGATTACAGTTACATAAGCCAAATAAATAATATATTTTTATTAAAACATAATTAAACTGAAGTTAGTTATGTAAGTTATACAAAGAGTACATTTCTTTTTGAGCAATGTCATCCCCTCACTCTTTCGCAGTTTTTTCCCTCCCAAACCCCAAAGTTGTATAGTTCATTTTCAACATAGTGTACAATGAGTACCATTTCAGCATTTGTTCACCTTTTTCCCTGTTTCCCTGTATTTCTATTTCTCCTCTCCTATTCCCAAAGAAATATAGATTAAAAAAAAAGAAAGCAAAACAATGAGATTGTCTTTTCTTCTGAACTTCATCTGGAAATTGAAACTTTTCTCATTAATTTTTATTTCTAAATAAAATGAAATTTTAGCCACCTTGGAGGCTTTAGGATGATTTCAGGAAATTGCTATTCTACAAAGGAATTGATGAAGGAATAAGAAATAAATTCAAGCGGAGTAGAATATGGACCTGTTTGTTGATATAATTATCTAGAGACACAAAATACCTTGGCAGACCCCAAGATTATCTAATATCCTCTACTTACTGATCTCACTTTGCTACAGTCTTCTTCCATATTATATGTGGGTTGACCTAGGTGACAAACAGATTGCAGCCAAAGTAATGGGTTATCTCTTCTGAAATCCGGTCCAATAAGATACTATTGCTTCATTCTTTCTCTCTCACCCACTCCCTTTCCCTCATTCTCTACAAGTTTATCCCTATCCCCCATTGTTTTTTAAGGAATCCATTTCCATTTAGTGAACAATTCTATGCAGAGATGAAGATGTCTCCTCCCAAAAACCACATGCCTGAGTAAGTTACATGGAAGAGGCTGTGTTCAAAAGAGGCATTACAGAAATACAAAAATTAAGTGACAGAGGTCAAATACAGTAATCACTTTGTAAAAAGAAAATTATAAGAATGAATCTTTTCTGATGATTCTTCAAGTGGTCAGTACATACATTTCTTTACTACAAAATTTGAATTCAATTCCTTGTCTCTTATTGTCTGTCATCTATCTTCTCAAGAGTTCACAGCAACAGGGTCAAGGGTTACTACAATAGTACAGCAACTGGTTTGCTTGTGTAATATTATGAATTCAATGTCTAGCAATGAAAAATATCATTCACACAGAAAGCCCAAGAAAACCATATTGTCATATTCTGTAACACTAATGATGTTTCACAACTGTGCCCTTGGTTATCTCATATTGTTACAGTACCTCACTTTGTTATCTGATATATTGAATTTATTTGTGTTTGGTTATTTGAAATTTGATAGGGAAGGGGGGAAAACCAAGATGGGGGAGGGGGCGGTTGGGGGGAGGGTAAAGGGTACCAAGACATGTGAAATGATATCAATGTATGTGAACTAACGCACCTTCTATATGGCAAATATCATCTAACCCTTTCATTAATTACAATAAAAATATAAAAAAATGCATTGTGAGCATGAATCAGACCTCTATACTTGATGTATTTCTAATTTGGTGAATACAGGTCTAAAGAGATATAAAACATTTGTCCATATCCTCGAAATGCCTCTTCAGTCACTATATTCCTTCAAATCTCATTATTTACATGACTTCCAAAATGTAGATTCATTTTGTATTTCTTTATGAGTGGTGTTATTACACAGTTTAAAAATTTGTAAAGGTGAAATACAGAGGGCTGCTGTTATGTAAGTCAGGTAATGAATAAATTCCTTCTTTGAACAGTGTCACCTCTTCTTTCATGTTCTCTGAATTTATCCCTCCGAACTTCTCCCCCACAATTTGCAGAGTTTATTTTCAACATAGTATCTATGCTACTGCCATATTTGTTCAGCCTTTGTCCCATTGTTTCTGTGCACCTCCCCCTTACCATCTCCAAATTAGATAATCTTACATATAAGACAAAAATTACAGAAACATCGACCAAGGGAAAAACAATAACAAAAAATCACTTGTTTTTACTTCTTGACATTCATTTTGATGAACATCCCTTTATATTATTATATGTGCATAGCTCCTGAGTCTTTGTGATCCCCTCCTAAGAATATCTTCCTTTGGTCTCACTATGTGAATGTTGAGAGTCTTATACGTTATTATGTCCAAGGGTATATTTTTTTGTCTTTTAGCATCCAATGTGTTTTGACATATATTTATAGGCATATTCTAGTTACAACAAATGAGGGAAGCCATGCACCCTTTGTTTCTTTGGGTCTGGCTAATTTCACTTAATTTTTTTCAATACTTTACATTTCCTTAAAATGGTGCATTATCATTCCTTCTGATGGAAACATATGTGGAATATATGCAATAATCTCTTGAGCCATTCATCTACTGTGGGGCATCTTGGTTGATTTTGTGTCTTATCTATGGAAAATAATAAGTCATGAACAAGATTGTGCTGACTGCTTTAGTGTGGTAGCTTTTGTTTGTGATCTATTGGATAAATACTCAGGAATGGGATTTCTGGGTGATAGGGAAGCTCCGAGTTTAGTCTTTTCAGGAACCTGTATATTGCTTTCCAGACTGCTTGAACAAGTTTATACTCACAAAAAGTATAACAGAATTCTCTTTTTTACCCACCAGCATCTGTTATTGTTAGTTTCTTTGATAATGGCTATTGTAACTGGGATGAGGCAGAATCTAAATATAGTTTTGATTTGCAGGTGTTTTATAGCCAGAAATGTAGAGCAATTCTTCCTGTGTCAATTGGGCATTCTTTCTTCTGAGAAGTCTCTCCTTTAGTCATAAGTCCATTGATTAATTGGGTTGTTGTTTCTTTGATGGATTATTTTTATGGGGTTTAATTTTTGAGCTATAAATACATTTTAGATATGAGCTCCTGATCTGATGCTTGACTAATAAAAATCTTCCTGCTATGTGTGCTTTCTATTAATTTCCTACCTACATCCTTTGCCAAGTAGAGACTCTTCAATTTGATGCAATCCCATTTATGCAGTCTTTCTTTGATTTGTTGTAGTTCTGTACTTTTACTTTGAAGCACCTAGTGCCTCTTAGTGCCTGGAATTGCTAGTGTTCCCCCTACTCATTCCTGTAACATTTTCACAGAATTGGATCTTACACTGAAGTCTTTAATCCATTTAGAATTCATTCTGGTGCAGGGTGAAATGTAAGGATATAGCTTCAATTTTCTGCATGTAGATAACCAATTCTACCAGCACCATTTCTTGAAGAGGCTTGTCTTTCTTCCAACCTGTGTTTTTGGTTCCCTTATCAATATGAGGATGTCCAAAAGTGTGTAGGTTCTCTCCTGTTTCTTCCACTCTGTTCCATTGGCTGTAGTTCAATGTGGTAGAGTGCTAGACTTGAGCAAAGAAGCTAGGGACAACACTCAGTCCCTGAGTTCAAGCCATACAATGGAAAATAATAATAATAATCATGATGATGATGCTTTTTATTGTATTCAGTGTAGTACGTGTAAGATTCATTATTCTTGCTGTATATTAGAGTTAATTTATTCTCATTTTATGTGATTTTCATTGAGTATATTGTGTTTACCTAAACTTCTATTGATGACCATTTATACAGACATCTATTTTTCATTATTGGCAACTGTACTGCTTAGAGAGAATAATTAAATAAAATTTAGTGTAATTTTTAAATTTTCTGTTTATTTGTCAACTTTTATGCCTTATGAGCTTGAACAAAGCAAGGAAAGGGAAAATTTTTGGGAAAAAAAAGCAGAAATTGGTCAGGAATGAATTACACCTTAAATAAATCCTGGAAAGTTTCAAATTCAAAATTGATAATAATAGCTTTAACAATAAACAAACTGCTCTGAGCGTAGTTAATATTAACTTTTAAAAGTAGAGTTTATTTTAAATTTAGGAACACTTTGGCATTTAACACTTCAGTAACAATGACCTTCAAGTTGGCTTCATAAATTATAAAAATAGAGACTACTTAACGTCTATAGAATTCCTAACTTTAAGGAAGACTTAAAAAATAATGAGGATGGAAGGTAATATATCAAGTGTTTTGAAATTTGAAATTAAGCACACAGTTTGTGGTTAATAACACAGGTTATTTATGATTATGATTTTCTATGTCTGAACAATCTATTGTTCATTCCCATATCTCATATGCTGATTGTATTTTAAGTCAGTTTCACTCTACAACAAATATCTTTCCTTAAAATGTATTACAAATTCATTAAACATAGGGAGCAATATAAAATATATCTAGATTAAATAACTTATAGCAATTCTAGTGCCAAGTTTTTAAAAACACTTTATACCTTTATAATTAAATTGCTAGCCATTGGTGAACTTATTCTCATAAGATTTTTTGCCAATCTTAGGGCTTGAATTTAGGGTCTGGGCACTGTTTTTGGTCTTTCTCCAGGTTAGCACTCTATCACTTGTGTCATAGTTACACTTCCGACTTCTTTTGTGTGTGTGATACCAGGGCTTCAGGCTTGCTAGGAAGGCACTCTGCCACTAGGCCATGCTACCAACCCTCTCCTAAGATTATTTTCCTGACTTAACTAATCAGTTTTAGTAAAAGTAATCATTCTTTTCTAAGATCCAGTTTCATTATTTGTAAAATAGAAATGATGAATGCCTGGCAATATTCTTTATAAAAATGTTTCCAATACTCCAATAAAAATCTACCCTATTATTTCATTGCATATTAATTTATTCTCTTTCAAACTTATTTCCTAAATCTGCATCTTTTGCTACTTGGTCTTTGGCTTAATAAGGATTGTGGTAACTTTAAAATTTTTTTATTGTAATTAGTAAAAGGGTTACATGATATTTGCCAGATAGAAGGTGCATTAATTCACATACATTGATACCCTTTCACATGTCTTGGTACCCGTTTCCCTCCCCCCCCCCACACTCCCCACCCGTCTTGGTTTTCCCCCCTTCCCTATCAAATTTCAAATATCCAAATACAAATAAGTTCAATATATCAGATAACAAAGTGAGATACTTAAGATGTTGCCATCAAGTTTCTTCATAGAGATGAATGGTGAAAGAAAATACTGTTCTAAGTACACAGACCTATTTTTCTTTCAATAGCCTAGTGTTTATTTCATTTCACATGGCTGAAGAATGAGACCAAATTGTATCTGAGGCCAATGAAAAATTAGAACTCTCTGGGCCGGGAGTTTGGCCTAGTGGTTAAAGTGCTTGCCTAGCATGCACGAAGACCCAGGTTTGATTCCTGGTACCACATATAGAGAAAAAGCCACATACATAACAAACAAACAAACAAAAAGCCAGAAGTGGTGCTGAGGCTCAAGTGGTAGAGCTCTAGCCTTGAGAAAGTCCAAGGACAGTGCTCAGACCCTGAGCTCAAGCCCAGGACTGGAAAAAAAAATTAGAACTCTCTGAAAATTGATTATGTTAGGCTAAATAAATAGTTGTTTTCTTTATTACCTATGGAGAATATCTTTAAGAACATGGATAAATACTGAAATTTTGAATTTTGAATTTTGTTCCCATTTCACAAATGGGAACAAAATCCAAAAGTCATAGACTATGTTACTAAAGAAAAACATGAAAGATGAAATAAACAGCAGCAATATTTATGAAATATTTCACCTAGTATAAAGAAAAATACAGTTATACATGCATAGTTATTTTCCTCTTTCATATATTTTATTGTAATTAATAGAAGGGTTACCTTATATTCACCAAATAGAAGGTGCATTCCTTCACAAACTTTGATACCCTTTCTCATGTCTTGGTCCCCATTTCCCTCCCCCATCCCGACCCGCACGCATAGTTTTAAAGCACATAAAAGAGGCCATTTATTTTAACTTCAGACATTTCTGAAAACAAAAAGATTTCTCCTCATAGTGAATACCCTTTTTCTCATTTCTACTTAACCAAGCTAAAGAAAAAGAGTATGAGGGGGCCGGGAGTTTGGCCTAGTGGTTAAAGTGCTTGCCTAGCATGCACAAAGACCCGGGTTCGATTCCTCGGTACCACATATACAGAAAAAAACCGGAAGTGGTGCTGAGGCTCAAGTGGTAGAGCTCTAGCCTTGAGAAAGTCCAAGGACAGTGCTCAGGCCCTGAGCTCAAGCCCAGGACTGGCAAAAAAAAAAAATAAATAAATAAAAAGAAAAAGAAAAAGAGTATGAGAATGAGAGAGAAAGTGAGAGAGAGAATGAAAGAGAGACAAAAGGAGGTATTACACATATAGAAAAAAAAGCTGGAAGTGGTGCTGTGGCTCAAGTGATAGAGCTCTAGCCTTGAGAAAGCTCAGGCTCTGAGTTCAAGGGCCAGGACTGGCAAAAAAGAAAAAAGAAATCTATGTTAGATAATTTTAGTAATAGCATGGATCACAAAGGTATTCTTTTCTAAAACTCTATTTTTTTTCTTATTTGTGAACTTCCCAATATAACTGTAGCATTTCGTATACATATGTGAGTAAATGTGTAAATTGTGTTTGATGATATTAGCATGTATATATAAATATCCTTTAAGCCTTATGGACCAAATCTAAATATTTATCCTCATTGAATGTTTCCATGTACCTGAAACCCTGTTGACATCCTTTCTTAACAGACAACTTTGTGTTATGCTAGAAAGCATTTCAAAAGTAAAATCATTTCTCTCCATATTTCTTATAGAAGTAGTGATTCACAACCAAAATCTAATCTTGTCTTAGTTGGCTTCCTTAAAACACTTTCAAATGTGGATATTGAGCATCCACTAATATAGCTATCCTATAGCTAAAATGAAGTCCTAAAATGAAGTCCCTTTAGATGTCCTGTACCTCTAAAGAGCTGTGAAAGTGCCTGAGTTCCTTGATGTGAAATCAATTTCCGTCTTTGAAATGAGACTTGCTTTCTTGTACTAAGATTACATCTAAACTTCTTCCGCTGTGTTCTTAATGCATTACATGGTTCTGCTTGAAGAAATGCTTTTCTTATATCTGCATGATTTTAATTAGTCTCTAAGTTTTTTTGAAATTATTCTGCTTGTCTTCTGATTATTTAACTCTCTACAGTTTTCCTTATCTATTTCTCCACGTTCAGTAATTTTCTGTGCTATTTCTTCTGTCTGGAATCTTAATTTCAGTATTGGGTGTTTGTCTGCTTATTTTCTTGTGTTTATGGGTGAACCATGAAAATATATAATATATATTTCTACATTTATTTTTCCTTTCTCTTTAATATTCATGAAAATAAATAAGTCTCAAGTTTTTTTAAAATTTTATTCTCTCATCTTCTTTTTATGATGATATGTTAGTTTGATCCCAAGGATCTTCCACTTGCTATGTTCACGGTCTACTAGTTAAACTAAGACTCTTGCTCTCTTTCTCTCCTGTTATTTTGGAAGTTAATTATAGCTATCCTTTCAGTCCTACTACTCGAAATTCTTCAGTTTCTCAAGTCTAGTCACCTGACTAGCGAGGATTATGAGTATGAACTGTAAGTGTCCATTCAGAAGGAGAGGCTATACTGTAATGTGCCTACACCTTTATCTAGATATGTGCGGATGGATAAGGAGTTAGTGGAATATTTTCATACATACATTTCATATGGAAGGAAAGAAAAGCATCATTTGTAAAAGGGATTTATATAGTGCCTATCTAACAAAAAAGGGAAATGTGAAATATATATATATGATTATATTAAGATTATTTTCATTATTATGAATAGAACAAAAATAACTGTCTCTCAGAGATGCAAGTTCCCGATTTAACTATTCTGAATTCTCCACAAAAGTTATGGAGAATAACTAGTCTATTCCACAGAAATTAAGATTTTACTTCTGTTATTTAAATGACGAAACTAGTGACTTGTGCTACAAAATATAGTTATAAGTACAGATATCAGAGAATTTCCCCTACCAATATCACAAAATTAATTTCTGCATATGATGAGAATGCATGTTGTTATTGCCTCTATTCTATTAGTATTACATATTAGACTCAAATTACAGGCTACAAATTCTTGTAATTTAGTGAAAACTTTTATGAATTATTCATAGAAGTTGGACCCTATACAATGAAACTACATTTCTTTTTTAAATTTTATTTTATTGTTGGAGTGAAATATAGGGGATTACAGTTACATTAATCAGGTAGTGGGTACATTACTATTTGAAATTGAAACTGTATCTTAACCTCAAAAAGTGCATAATAGCTCTTTCTAATTTCCAATGATAATGAACGTGTTCTAACTAACCTTAATTTTTGTTATTTTTCTTTGTACACATTATACGTTATTCATATATGTTATCATTAAGCATTCTAGGTTAATACTTCTGAGTCCTCAGTAAATGGTTATTTATTAAATTATTTCTTCTGGCATGTCAGGAATATATTCTATTGTTTGAATCTATTATGTGAATCTCAACTTACACACTTTTCCTTGTAATTGAAGATGGAGTGATGAATCCAGTAACCAATTAATTCTTAGCCTAAGTGTTTTAAGTTCCTACTGTGTTCACCTATATAAATAACCTTTATAAATTGCCTATTTTCCATTTATGGAAAAATTTCAATATTCTTCATTTATTGACAGACCAAGATGAAGAAGAACCCCTGCAGGCATATTCATTGATAAGAACACCTACTACTAGACTTTATTAGCCACCTACTTTGAAACTTATTAACTAATTAAAAATGGGAAATTCCCTCATCATCTTTTAGGTTCTAATGCTTTCTTTAACTTATGGTAATAATTCATTATAAAGATAGAATGAATTCTGAGTATATTTAAGTTTTAACAAAACTACAAGAAAGAAGGTAAACAATGGATTGTGTAGTATATGTTCTTGTTAATTAAGTAGATGTGATATTCTGAATCTTTTGTGGTTTACAATATTACAATGAAAGATCATGAGTTATATGTATTAGTAGGAGGCACTGCAGCTTTGGACAAATCTAAAATTTGAAAAGATATCTAAGTAATCCAAAAGACAAATTATGATTACTGAAATTCATTGTTTTACTACAAAATAAAAACAAACCAATTAATCCCTATGAATTCCTTACTTTGTATGATTGTCAGACAAAACCATTTGGGATTAAAGTATGTAAAGTAAAAACTTGAAATCCACTGTCAGTAGTCAAGGCAGGGAAGTAATTTCAATAAAACATTTTGAATAGGCTACATAAATATAATTATTTATACTTTTGCATGGAACTAGAATGTCCAACAGAGGGTGAGAAGAGAATGAACAAGGAAATGATAATACAGGAAGCAGGTAGACACCTTAGTAACAGTGCAGTAATCTTAGAAACCTTTCCCAGATGAGATCCTAGTTCTTCCCATAATCATCTTGGAAGAATTGATACCCTGACTATCCAAAGTGCAATTTGCCTAGAAAAGAGAAAGAAATGAATAGAACATCTGAACTATTTTGCTCAAAGCTGGTGCTCTACTACTTGCATTGTAGTTCCATCTCCGTCCTTTGGTGATTAATTGTACAGAAGAGTGTTAAGGACTTTTTCTGCCCTGGCTGACTTGGAACCTTGATCTTCAGTCTGCTGCATAGCTAGGATTACAGGCAGGAGCTACCTGCATCCAGCTAATTTATTCAGGTGTTAGATAGTAGCTATATTTATTTTCATCTATTTTTTTTTGTGGGTCAATCCTCCAAGGAAGATTTGTCTGGTCTTCTGATAAGAATTTCACTGTACTGCATGACTTCAGAGGAACAACCAAGGAAAAATCTGTTTTACCTCCTTGGGCTATTGGAAGAGCTATTATTCTTGAAAATGTAGGATTGAGATCTTACCTTCTAGCTAGTCTTTGAACAAAAGTCCTGTTCAGTGCTTGCAAAATAGGCAGGTTTGCCTGTCTCTGACTAGATGACAGATTCTTCCCTCAAACCAGCAAAGTATAGATTTTTCGTTGTCTATAACAGTCTTTTATGGTGCTGTAAATTCAAAGGACTTTTCAAAAGCTTAACTTTGAAATTCTCTGTGATTAGATCAAAGCTTAGGTTCTACCTTAATGCCAAAAGGGAAGGATCCTACATTAGAATTAGAGATTAGATGGTTATTTTGTAGATTAAACATTTACCATATTAGATATCCAAAAGAAAATTCAAGAGAAAAAGATGTAAAATAAGATAAATTTGTGTAACATTTATATTTAAACCACTTAATGACTATAACATATTATTAATTGGCTGAGTAGTAATATTTGGTATACATCATTTCAAGCAATGCTTTCCAAAAGTAAGGATTAAAGTTCACTGAGGATAAAATGTTATTTAAGTTAAACCTAAAATCTCATTTATACATGTTTTAAATTAACCTAAAATTAAGAAGGATATGAAAAGTCTGTGTATTGCTGCTTCATGCTTGCAATCCTTTTTACTTAGGAGCATGTGTTTTGAGGATCATGGTTCAAAGACATTCCACTCAGGAATGTCTGTGAGACTCTTATCGTTAATTAACTATCAAAATAATCTGTGAGTGAAGCTGTGGTTTAAATGATAGAGCTGTATCATAGAACAAAAAAAGCTGAAGAATAGCACCCAGGCTCAGAATTCAAGCCCCAGGAAGGGCAAAATAAAAATTAAGACAAAATAAAAATAGAAAAGATATTAAAAAAACAAAGCATTAGAATTTGATGGAGACAGAGAAATTCCTATTTAATGACAGTTGTGAGATGGAGATAATTTGATTGTTTATTAATCAGATGCAAGTAAGTTCCATAATGAATCATTTTAATCAGTGATTTATCAGTTAATCAGTGTTAATCAGCATTTCATTACTAAATAAGGACTTCAAGATAAGGTGGACAAACTCATAGCATTAAATGCCTAATAAGCAGACAGCATTTCCCCCTTTCTGTGCATTACTAATGTCTACAATATTAAAATTTGAGGAGAGTGTGTCTTTAGATTAACAAAATCTAGCTGCATCTTTTAGGTATTTAAGCCCTCAGGAGTATGTCTAACCCCTTTAAGAAAGCAGTGCTATTGTTTACTTTAGATAAAAACATAGAATAGCGTCTGTGAATTTTTTTCTTTATGTTGTTGTTTGTACTCTATTGTATTACCAATACTATTGTTTATATATCTGACAAGTGAGGAGATGCTGGAATTTTGAGATAAAAAATTCAAGTAGATCTTAGAAGTTCAGTCATACTATTTGCCTGAAAAGAGGTAAGAAGCCTTCCATTTGATATTATATCATGTTTTAAATGTTGAGTAAATTATAATTCATCCTGATTTCTAGTGAACAATTTGTCTGCATGTCCTATTTCTGATGATTCTTCATCCTCATGAATACTTTGAGCTTGGGGCCATCAGCCAAAGTACTAGAAAATGAATTGTCACACCTAGTCACATTAGCAGAGGAATTGTGTTATAAGTTGAAGACTTTTGGACTGTATCTACTCTCTAAACTAATTGTGTGGATATTTGGTTATATTTTATCTCCATTATTTTCTTGTAAGAAGCTTGAAAATTTCAAGTGATGAACCAAGCCTTCTATCTCCAGCTGTCAGATTTATGTTCTAAATGATGAATTACAACATTATTTCTTGCATGAACACAGATAGACATGTTGTCATAAAGTTTTAAAATTGATAGAAACTTTTAAAAATCCAAGATGTTTTAAAGAAATTATATGTTTACAGTTGGATATGTTTCGTGTTCAAAGATCATGAATATTGTAATATATTACAATATATATTATAAGCCTGCCTTATATATCTCATGAAGCTATTGTGGTATCTAGAAGAAGGCGTTGTTCTCAATTTTAGAAAGACTTGAAAAATAGACTTGAAAGGAAGAAAAAGAATAGAGAACGTAATAGAACATTTTGGAGGTAGGACTACAATTTTGTATGAAAAAATACTTACGTATGGTAGAGCCTTATTTCAGAAATTATTCAATTGCTCATTGAAACAAAATACTATTCCCCAAATGAAGATTATGATTTATTTATTTGCTTATTTACTTATTTATTTTATCATAAAGGTGATGTACATGTACCTTACAGTTACATGTAAGGTAATAATTGCATTTCTTCTGGAGCAATTTCACGTCTTGCCTCGTTTTGTCCCAGGTTTTATATACACTCCCCCCACAAGATTATAGTTAATTTTCAACATACTTTCCAATGAGTATCATTGTTATATTTGCCTTGTCTTTGTCCTACCATTTCTGTTCTGCCCTTACCCTCCGAAAACAGATACATGTACATATAAAATAAAAGGTACAGAAATAAAAAACAATGTCAAAAGAGAAAGAAAAACCAAACACAAAGCAAAATAATAAAATCTCATTTCCATTTCTTGGGCACCCATTTTTATAAACCTCATTTTATATGATCATACACACATAGCTATTGTGCTTTTATTATTCTCTCCTAGTATCCTCCTTTGGTCTCACTGTGGGAATGTTTAGAGTCCTGTTCAAGCCCCCCAAAACAAACCTTCAAAGAAACAATCCTATTAATAATGGGATAAACACTGAAAGAGAGACTTTCCATTAGAAGTAAGAAGAATGAAGAAATGTTCAACATCTCTGGTTATAAAAGAAATTTAAATCAAAATAACATTGAGATTTTACCTCACCCCAGTCAGAACGAGCATTATCAAGTAAATAACAATAACAGATTCTGACAGGGAAGTGGCCATAAGTGAATGTTACTACACAATTGGTGGGAGTGTAAATTTGTCCAACCATTCAAGAAAGCAGTATGGAGGTCTCTTAAACTTCTAAACACAGAGCTTCCCAACAATTTCACTGTATTTATCCAATAGACCACAAACAGGGCCACATTAAAGCTACCAGCAAAACCACATTCATTGCAACATTGTTTACCATAGCTAGGATATAGAACCACCCCAGATGCCCTCAGTGGATGAATACATTGAAAAAAAAATGTGGTTTCACATAACATATTAAAAACAACCAAACGGTAAGACAAAGGGCAAAGGGTGAACCAATGCAACAGCAATACTTACAAGAGAGAGAAAGCGAAAGTGGGAGATAAATGTGGAGGGGTAACCCTGTTTACATGAAACTGATGTAAAAATTAAATTTAAAAGAAAGAAAATATGATTTATATGCACAAGAGAATTCTGTTTCCATCAGAAAGAATGACATTGTTCCATTCACAAGGAAATGGAAAGACTCTGAAAACAATTATATTACATAAGGTAAGCCAGATTCAAAGAAACCTAGATTGCATGTTTTCTTTCACTTGTATTAATTAGAATATGCCTATAATTCTATAAGTAAACACAATGAATATGATTTATTAAAATAATACTGTGGAGTTCTCTAAAATATACTCAGAAAATATTAGTAGATAGCCAGTCAGCACTATTTAAAAATAGAAATAGTTGAATTTGACCAAATATAATAAGGAGAAGAAGTTAGTAAGGGAAGTAATTTGTTTAGAAATATTATTAATGCCATGATGAGAAATCTAATTAAGTGTAATCTGTTCCTCATAATAAAAACATTGAAGTATTGGCTGCTTTTTTGAAATACCATGTTACTACACAAATCAAGAAGACACTTACTTAAGAGATTCTTCAAAAAGCCAAGTAAGTAAACACAGCTCATTGTTTGTACTGTCACTCTTGCTAGGCAAACTTCAAAACTTGAAAGTTTATTAGAAGTGATTACTATCAGGAAATTTGAATTAGCGTAGAACAGAGAGATGCTTTTAAACGTAGTCATAGCTCATTAAGAATATTGTGCCTGCTGTTCAAGTTCATGTACATATACACGGGTACAGTACTTTTGTTTTAAGGCATTTTCTACGTTTAAATAACTTTAATTTTGTTGAAACATTAAATTCATTGATATTTAGTCAGAGAACTCTAAATAAGTAACAAACTTTTTAATTTATGGGTTATATGAACCTAGGAATTAGTTCATTTTTTTTGTTTCAATTGTTGTCATAAATGAACCACCAGGATGACTGGCCTGTTTTCATTTTGTTTATTATTTTGTCAAAATATTTTGTTTTATTCATTGATAATTTTGTATATAAAACATTATTTTCTACCTAAACTGAAAAACTAGAATGATATATAAAGAAAAATGATATTCTATTAAAGTTTGTACTTAAATTAATGTTTGAGAAATTAAAACTTGTGAAATTATTATAGGAAAATATAGGTATACATATATATTCATGTTGCCTTTATACTTGGTACTACAATAAAATAGGCAATATCTTATAATATCTTTTTTCCATTGGTGCTAATGCAGTATGTTTCAAGAGAAATTCATTCTTATACAAATATGTGTGTTTCTCAACCTTCCTAACTGTGGCATTTTCTACATTGGAAATCACTAAAGATGACAAGGAAGGATTATTGTGTGTTTTGATAAATTTAAAAGTTGAAAAGATAGGTGAAAACTGAAAATACGAATATAAAATTAAGTATTAATATAATGGTATAGGAATCTTATTAACACATAGCTTTCAATAAACAATAGAAACATAGAGAGTATTCAAGACTTATGCTTCCCCAAAAGACATACAAATGACTAAAAAAAATAGTATTCAATTTCATTAATTGTCAAAAATGTGAAATAATACATATTTCCTCTAATTACAATGTAGATAATTTAAATATCACACACATGTTCTTATTTTCATGAAATTTATACATGATGGTGCTGATTCTTTGAACTCATTTAGTTGAACTATTTTAAAATTGAGTTTATACAAACATTTAAATGTTTAACAGTCCCTCCCAAGTCAATATCAATAAATAATAACCAGCAAATTCTAACATGTTAAGCAACTGAAAAACATGCTTATAATCTCTACTAAATTTGGAGAGAATATTCACTGAATCTTGAAATGAGGAGTAAGGTTTTTCCAAACATTTTCTGTAAGTTTCTAAAATTGCAATAAATACAATACTTCTTTTTCCTTTTAATATTTTCCTTCATTTTTATTTTCTCTTTCCATTTTAAAAATAAAGTTCTTTAAAGGTAGAAAAAATGGTCTACCTTCTTTGTAGTTAAATTACATGTTAAACATATTGAGGAATAAAATGCAGCTAAGAAGAGAGCAATATTAAAAATTTTCACTTGTCCATGTGATTTTCTTCCTTTTCCTGCCTATGAAGCCAAGCCCTCTGGTAACAACTATAATGATTTGTTTAGGCTCTAGTCCATTTTTCTCTTTCCTCGCTCATATTTGGTAATTACTTTCTCCTCAAGAATGCTCTTTTATACATTTCCAAGCACAGTTCGATTCTGAATGAAATCCAGCTTCTATGATGGTTAGAGTGTGAATTTGAGAATTTGACAGCTTGTAGTTTTTCCCCTTTATTTCTAGCTCTTCAAAGTTCCTCACAGAACATTAGGCGTATTTTTCTTTGTAAGGGAGATTAATTTTGTGGTTTCTTTTTTATTAGAAAACTTCCAGGATACCTAGGGAAAAGATCAGAAATTAGCCTTTTTGCTGTTCAAATAGGCAAAGAGAAGAGGAAGGAACCAAATTTGGAGAGCAAGCACTGAGCATTGGAAAACAGTGCCTCAGGCTGTGTCAGGCCATTAGTATTTTAGCTTTTAAATTTTACTACTAGTGGCACTGGAAAAATCTGTATTTTAGTATTTATATATTCATTCGTTAATTCATTCATTATGCTAGTCCTGGGGCTTTCACTCAGGTCCTCACACTGTGGCATGGCCCTTTTACTCAACTTCCTACTTTAGTTTATCAACTGCTTGAACCAACTTCCAAATCTGATCCTCTGAACATGACCTTCTGATTAGTATGAATACTCTTATGAGCCATCAATGCCTGGTCTGGTTTAAAATGTTTATAAAAACATATTATCTCTAGATAATATTCAGTGTGAATTTATATGACAAACTGTAAGAGCACAGAGAATGAATCCTGTGAATGCAGAATCATCAGAATTACTGCATGAGTATGTGCAATCACTGAGGGAATTGGTGTTTGACTCCAAATTCCAATGACCATAATTGCTTAGTTATTGTTTTTAAGGGCAAGGTCAGTGTAATCTAGAAGGAAGCTATGATTTTAACACCTATTTGAATGTGATGTTTCTTATACTCAAGTGCATATCACTTGTCTTATATAAGCCATTAGCTCTTTAAAAGTAATTTGAAGCTACTTCCAACATTTTTAACTTCTGTATAAAACCGAAGAATGTGATGTTATATGACCCTTTATTTATCTGTAAAAGTTAATTTTTATATTTTTTTCTTTTTTTTTGTCAGTAATGGGGATTGGACTCTGGGCCTGGGTGTTGTCCCTGAGCTCTTCAGCTTAAAGCTGTGGCCCTATCTGTTGAGACACAGCCTCACTTCCAGTTTTCTGGTGGTTAATTGGAGATAAGAGTCTCATGTACTTTAGTGCCCAGGCTGACATTAAACTGTGATCCTCCAATCTCAGCCTCCCAGGAAGTTAGGATTACAGGTATGAGCCACCATGCCTGGACATCATCAGGTAATAGTATGCTTGATCCTAAAACAAACTGAGGATCATGATATAACATAAGAAGTGAAGAATTATTAAGGTATAATGCAGAAGAGTGAACCAACATTGCCATTTCAATGTTCAACTGTTCATCCTAGACCTTGCACAATAACCCAGAACTACATCTATTGGCTTTATCTTATCCTAGTCATTTATTCTTTTAATAATTTCAATAAAAGTAATCCCACACATAAATAAGTAACAGTGGATTATTCAAAGACATGTTGGATGCTAACCATGCATAAGAAGATACTTAACCTAGTCTGAGGGTCAGACACGACTTTATCAAAATTATATTTACTTTGAGATGTAGAGCATGAATAAGAATAGTGTGCATTAGCTAGACGAGGCTGTGAACAAATTTGTTGTCACCTTGGATATGTCCTTTTGGGCAAATATAATCTCTCTGATTCTTTTCTATACTTAATCTTCTGTTAAGCTACTAAGAATGTAAATTACATTCCTTGACTTTAGTTTTGCCAAAACAAGTACAATGCACTGAAGATACAACCAACTAAAACATCCCCAACCCCCTCTCCCCCAAGAAATTGTTAACTGTGGAAAGGAACCCAAAACATGTGAATATCTAATTTTAAAAAATGAAAGTATATAGTCTTTTGAGAGAGGAGCTTTTTGTGTTGACATTTTAATGATACTTTCTGAACCTCTTTGCTAATAGATCACCTTCTTAGTTAAGAATATATTCATGTATATTGTTATGATAAGTCTTATAAATAAGCATATAGTATACAAAAAAGTAAATGATTTATTATATTTCTCTTGGGGTGGTTTTCATTAATAGCATCAGTAAAACAACACGTCCTCTACTCCTGTACTGTAGGTTAACTGAGACTTGTGCTGTCATGAGACAGAAGGATAATTACTGGCTTTGGTTCAATAGAAGTTTTCAAGAAGGCAATCTCCAGTCTATGCTGCCTGATGACTCTATTTTTATATGTGTTATAATGAAAGACATAACTCACATTCATCCAAACAAAATGCTCCACCTGGTAAATGATGAGTGGCAGCCTGCCTGCAGTACAATCCTGGTTCAATGTTGCACAGCTGCCATGTCAGGTACTGATCAATTTCCTTCATGGACACATTATTTTCATTCACAATGTTTGTAAGCAACAGAATATTAAGTACTCTTATATTCTAAGTCAACACCTCTAGCATTCTCATTATGTAGTCGTTCACAGGCACACAAGAACATGCACATCCCTTATCATGACTTACTTCCATAATTGGTCTCTACCAATGCATTTGTTCATGAGTAAATTGTTTTTGCACTTGAATCAGTATGGAAAATAATGTCCTTTTATATAAGTCTATTAGATATACAATATATATGTGTAATGAAAGTGTTACATGTTCATACGATTATTTAAATATTATGTAATCTTAGAATTATATTTACTTAGGCCCATCATCATAGAGGTATTAATGTTATCTTATTTAATTTTTTACTTAAACAATTAAAATGGAAAATTTTAGCCATAGTAAACAAATAGAAACTATGATACACATGAATTGGCTTCAACTATTTTCTAATAGGAAATTCCAGAGGAAAGGGACACAGTTCCTTGCACTAATGTACTTTGAATGTAATTTTCTTTTTGAGAGTGGAGTTTATAAATATGCAGTTATTGTTTATACACCAAAGTGTAGTGTACATTATGTTGTATATTTTCTCCTGAATCATTGCCAACAATCAACACTACTAGAAATTTCATGATAACTTTCCCCCTCTTTAGTAATGTAGTTTGTATTTGAGTTATTTTTTTTTACCAATATACATATAAATTTTTCCTTCATTGTAAAAACTATAAAGAATTATCTCCACAAGAATATGTAAAGAATAAAGTTTAGGTAAGATCACAGGCTTAGTCTGTGCTGGAGACTCATGCCTATAATCTTAGCTACTGAGGATTCTGAGATATGAAGATTGCTGTTTGAAGCTAGCCCTGGTAGGAAAATCTAGACAGTCATACCAAATTAATTATCAAAAAGCTGGAAGTGGAGATTTGTATTTAGTGTTAGAGCACTGATCTTAAGCAAAAATCTATGTGACAGCATTAATGCCTTCAGTTCAAGCCCCAATTTTTGGTGCATGCACAAATACCAAGACACACACACACACACACACAATAAACACTTGGAAGTTGGTGAAAATGTTGAAGTTTAAAGAATTCAAACTGATAACATTTAATTTTTATTGAAAATATAATCACAGTAATATTACCTGTCATTATTTTTAATATGTATGGTAAATCAAACCAAAATATTGAACACAACTGTATCCTTAAGTGTAATGTAGTATCTGTATATTGATAAGTTCTTGTGTTTTCATGTGGGGCAGAAAACATATTTTGAATAAAAGTGACTACTTCCCTTCCTGGCAAGTTGCAAAGCTGGTTTACAACATAGTGTCTAGTGTGTAACATTGTTGCATTAGTTGTCAGAGTCACCTCCCTGTCTCCTCTAGTCAAAAACATAAGGTTAGGGAAGTTGTTATTGTTTGTTGTAGTTTTGTTGCTGATACCAGAACTTGAACTCTGGCCTCATGCTTTGCTTGGCTCTTTTGGGTAACACCCAGGACTCTTTTATTACTTAAGCCACATTAGCATCCTGGTCAGAGCATAACATTTGGAAGATGTTTCTGTATGTATTTGCATTTAATCCGTGATCCTCCATATCTTATCCTTCCCAGGAGCTACCATACTCACCAGTGCTGGCCATCTTTTCAACTTTCTTTGTTGTGTTTTGTTTTTGTTTTTGATTAGTTCTGGAGATTGTACTCAGGGCCTGGGCACTTTCCTTGAGTAATTTTTGCTAAAGGTTAGCTCTCTACCACTTGAGCCAGAGCACCAAGTCTGGCTTTTTCTGTGTGTGTGGTACCAAGCAATCAAACCCAGGGTTTCAGGGATGCTAGGCAAGCCCTCTGCCACTAGACTACACCCCCAGTTCAATCTCTTTAAAATTCTTAAATATCAAACTCTAGTTTTCTGTCCTCAAACTAGACAGCACAAGTATTTTTAAACTTTTGATAGCATTTACCAGATAAACTATTTCTAAAACATATTTAATGACTTATGATCAGAATGATAATAGTTTTAAGCAATAAGTTAGAAATTTAAAAACAGTATTAATTGGACTCCCACTGGGTCTCTTGAAATAAAAATTCTTTGATTTATATCTGTCTCCTCCATTAGCCTGGAAGATTCATGAAATTAATATCATTGTCAACTTTGCTTCTTGACAAAAATCCTGCTTTCTGCTATACAGTACAGATAACATAATTTCTTGTCTGTCAAAGATACTTCTTAATAAAAGCTAACAATATTCATCTGGCCTTATGTACTATATTATTTATGACATTTCACCCCATTAGAATGATACTAAGATAATCTCTGAATTCCAATGTTTAATTTATATACTGCTGCTAGATGGAATACAACATAGGTATTAAAAATAATTATATTTCACAGTTGAAAAGTGCTTATAAGCATTATGTATCTGTGGTTATGTATTTATGTATAACTTTCATCTTCAATGTAAGAAAAGTGTATTGTCATTGGTGAAGAATTACAATAATATAAAGTTAGTACATTGAATTCATCCATTATAACAGTGGGGAGAAGGTAAATTAAAAAAGATAGATATCACTACGACTCAAAGGACCAAAACTAGAAACTTCTTCATATATTTATGTACCCTCCTAGAAGATAGGAAAGTAAATATTCTATTCTTTTTACTTTCCTAAGTGCACTTTTGAGTGTTTGAGAGAGATTTCATTTAGAAATTTATCCTTAGCCTTATTATGTATTCAGAAAATAAATGTACTAATAATTAGGAAAGGCAGAGGTTACTTCTAAGTAGGTTGATTGAAGACATGAGATCAGAATGAAGTTTGTAAAGGATGAGAAGTAGAAGCAGAAAGACATTAAAATTATTCCAGACGCATAGAATAATGAAGACAGAGACAATAGTTTAAGAATTGGAAATAAAACGCTTATTGACCAAAACGAGAGCTGGTGGAGCAGTAGCTTAACATAAATGAGAAATTAAGTGACAATATCTAAGGAAGATGGAATCATATGATGAAAGGATTTTGGCTTTCCCCATCTATCCTTGTATTTAGAGAAAACTGAGCAGCTACAACAATGTCATCCTAAATTAGTGGCTCAAATCTTTAAAATGTGCTGTGAGGGGTGTCTTCTTTCTCCTTTGTTTCCATTGCTCTGACAAATGCCTGGGAGAAACAATTTAAAATCTGGAAAGAATAATTTTGGCTTACGATTTTGGTCCATGGTTAACGAAATTGAGCCTGAGGCGAGTCAAAAACATCTAGATGCAAGAGTATAGAATAGTGTCTGTTCATCACATAATGGCAACCAGGAAATGGAAAGAGAAACAGAGACAAGAACGGAGGGAATAGGAGACAGAATCACACAGACAGATGGACAGAGAGCCAGAGAATAAGATTTTCTGGGAAAGATATAGCCCTTTACGTACATGAACACAGGGACTTACTTCCTCCAGTAAACACCACTTTTGTAACCAATTGATGAAATGAGCATTGTTGTGATCCAATCACCTCTCAATAGCACCACCACTGGAACAAAGCCTTAAATACATAAGCCTTGGGAGCAGAGAGGGAGACATTTCATAACCAAGCCACAACAGAATTGTTTCAAATTAATAAGGCAACTCTGTTCCGTATTCAATGACCAAGTGTCTTCCAAATTGTTCCACTATTTTATTTTAGGATAGTGTTATAATCGGTATGGTCAAAACAAAGGTCACTCCACATTAGGTTTCTAACCAGATAGACACGAATTGTGGTGCGGCTGTTTGTGATCTGCCACGTCCCTGAGGAGGCGGGGGCAGTTGTCCTGTCCTCTCATACTCTCTTGCTAAGAGCTTGTTAGTGGTCTCAAACAAAACTGCAATAGAGGAAAGTGAATGTGAGCAATCTGGAAAGTCACGAAGAGGTCTAAAGATGAAGCTATAACCCAGCAAGCAAAATTCGGAAGCCTCCAAGTATTATCTCCTGTGTCTACTGCCAATATTGAGATGAAGGCTTTGTTGGACAGAGGAGAGCTGGGTCCACTGGATGGCAAAGGTAGCTGAGGAGATGGGGACTGGGTGCGTACCAAAAGAGACTCACTGAAACACTGCTTTGGCGCTTGTGAAATACACACTAGAATGCTTCTCATAAGGAGTGTTAGCCAAAAAATAAATTAATTAAAACGAGAAAATGGACTCCACACAATTTCTTTGACAAACAGTGGTAGTCATACCAAAAATGACAAGAAGTTCTTGCTCTTGTAGTGTACTTTCCATATCATCTACCAAGCTTCACATTCTGCTGGCTGACAAAAGATGAGCTGGTAGTGAATCCAGTTATAATTACTTTTAAGATAGAAGAAAGACAGGTAGATATGAATTAAAGTCACTAAATTGATTTCTTTCTTTTCTCATTTTGGAACTGAAGTGTCATTAGTGTCATAGGTCCCTTTACCCCATATAAACAAAGACTCCAAAAAATGTACTTTGATTTCCTGAATAATATTTAGTCTGTAGACTTCCTCTCTTCCTTTATTAATAGCCATTAGCAAGTTCCTCATCCTTTTGCACAGTAACCATGAAAAACATTTTGGACTAAATTCCAATGGAAGTCCCCTTCTTGGAGTCTTAGCAAAGCAAAAGCTATCTGGGTATACATTGTGTGTGTGTGTGTGTGTGTGTGTGTGTGTGTGTGTGTGTGTGTGTGTGTAATTTCTCTTGAGATGATGTCTTGCTTGTTAGGATGGCTGGAACCATATCCTCAATGACCCTTTCATTAGTAGAAGCAGTGCAAAAATGAAAATCAAAGCTACAGATGTGTTTTCTGGAGCCATCTGGTTCTTTGGAAGGTAATTTTCTTACCTAAAAATAATCACATGCATATGGACTTCCCTTTCTCTTAACATAACATATTCCAAAAACTGTTAACACCCCCCAGTCTGTTGAGTTTACAAAGAACAGCATTTCTCCTATGCATACTGTTCTTTTGTTAATATTCATATGTGCTTCTGAGGAAAACAAGCAACTGTCACAACTCCTAGGAAACAGGAAAATCTGTTGATGAGGTTTTTTTTTTTTAAATCCAAAGTGTTCTCTTAGGCACATTCAATCAGTGGGCTTGTGTGGGTTTTTTTAAATATATTTTCTTTTAAGTAGCTGTAAAAGTATCACATTTTTGAAGTAGCAATTTAGACTTTGATTCCAATCTAATTTCTTATATACTGAATTCTGAGAGGTAGATTTCCAATAGACGATGTTTGTCTTTGAAGTGTTCTGGCTCTACATAAGCATGTCAACACTAGAAATGTGAATTCTTCAAGCATTATTCTTCATTTCAATCTGCCATATAGATTGAAGTAGCTCCTGTATTAGGCCTTATTTGATTGAATAACAAGATAAAGGTTTTAATCTGGTGAATATAATGCCACCTGTTGGTTCTAGCTGCCACATCTTTCCAGAACTCCCTTCACAAATCATTCAAAACCCCTGTTATTCCATGGATAATAAATGCACAGGCAAAGATCATGTGTGCATTGTAAGTAGTCTTCAGCTGATGATATACTTCAGTGTGAAGGCCCCATGACAACATACAATTATGCCACATGTCTTCATGTGTTTGGGGCCTCCATAGTAAGGATATGTTCTACGATGATCTGCTTCCTGAAGCTTAAGTTTAAGTCAACTTGAAATGCTAAATACCTAGGATATTCTTCTATCCCAAAATATACGTTAATTCTACAATAATAGAAATTGGTTTGGAAAAGAAACTATTGATTTTATGTTAGTCTGTATAATTTTACCTGACTTACGCATATGCTAAATTATAAAGATGATGTTTCTTTGTATTTTCAGCTTGTCAAAGTGTTTTCAAATTGCTTAGAAGAGTGAAATGGAGAAACAGCTGCCTCGTGTTATTTTGTTTCCTGCATACAAATAGTCTTAAATTGCTGTAAATGGAAAGGCTGGAAGGAATTCAAGCACTGCTTGTTTAAATACACTGAGACTGATGTTTTTGTGTTGGAACCTTTGGAAAGAGTAGCATGAGAAAATATAACACATTAACTTGTCGCAAATGACAATATATGGTTATGGCTTCTCTTTTGTTTGTTAGGTAGAGTTGAAGTTGTATCATTCAAAAAATTTTGTAACAGTAAATCACAGGATATTTGTACTAATGCAGCATTAGATCCTGAGGCATTTAATGGGATCATTATTCCAACATCTCTTAAAGAAACAAAAGTCCTTTTGGACTAGCATATTTCACTGTGTTCAGAGAAGTATTACAGAAAATTTTACCAGGAAAAGGAAGAATGAATAAATCTAGTCTTTTCCTTTTCTGATATCTGAATATAAAATGAGTAAGAAATAAGTGTATATGTAAAATAAAATGGAATTCATTTGTTTCTACTCCAAAATTATTTTAAATTAAGTACTGTCCTCACTATGGTGTTAACTATTAAAGCTTTATCCAACAGCTTTAGTAACTATGTGAAATTTTAAAGATAAATTTCCTAGCTTGTTTATTTCTCAGTATTTGAGGATACCAAAATAAGAAAGACTAAGAAATTTCACTGAGGTAACAGACTCATATTGAGTATAGAGTTAGAAATAAGTCCCTGTTGATTCAAATCACACCTCAATGTTTTGATCATAACACTGTTTTCACAATCCCATTCACAGATTATCTCTAACCATTGTACCACAAAGTGAATCAAACTTTCTCCAGATTTTGTTGTTCTAAGATTGCATTGTTTTGAGGCTATTTTTCTTTGACTTGCCCAGGATCTAAAAGTTGAGCACATCACGTGGGAGGGAGACAATGAAGAAAAAGTGAAATCTGCTATGATTTTACTATTTCCTAGATTTTTCATAGTCTAAAAAGGAGTGGTGACAAAAAGACAAAAAGGAAATCAAGGACTGAGAAGTGATAGACTCAATAAACATAGTTCTTTTAAAGAACAATAATAAACTATGAATTAAAGATCTTTAAGGGGCAGGAGTTTAGCCTAGGTGTAGAGTGCTTGCCTTGCATGCATGAAGACCTGGGTTTGATTCTTCAGTACCACATATATAGAAAAAAGCCAGAAATAATACTGTGGGCAAGTGGTAGAGCTCTAGCCTTGAGGAAGCCCAAGGACGGTGCCCAGGCCCTGAGTTCAAGGCCTAAGACTGGTTAAAAAAAAATGATCTTCAAGATAAATTGCAAAGAGAAGATAAAAAGCAACTATTCTTTTCCTTCAACACATATCTGGAAAAGAAAAGGAAATAAAATTATGTCACAGATGTGTTTAATGCAACATTTTTCACTATTAAGAAACCAAGTACATATTTGTCCTATTTTAGTCTCTGAATAAATTAGTGAACCTGTATAACTGAAAATCTTCCATACTCTGTGACAAATTACATTTGAAGGAAATGCGGATGAAAACATGAGAAGGAGTATCAATGTGTGAGAGGTAATGCACCTACTACCTGGCGTAGGCAACTGTAACACCTCTATACATTATCCAGACAATAAAAAAGAAAGAAAGAAAAAAAGAAAGAAAGAAAGAACCACACAAATTGTAAGTGAGCCATTTTAACTAGCACACATGGTGTGTATTAGTGAACTGCAAATTTGTGCTGGAAAATTCATTCATTAATTAGGTTTGTAAGCATCTTATTCCATTATTAGGAAGTAGCCTCTTAAGTTCCCTTGAAATAAGAGTAAAATACTCACTTTCACATAAAATTGCACATGATGGAGTTTCCTTACTCTTTACAATTGACATCCAATTATCTAAGCTCTAATAAGCCTCACATTGCCACTCTAATCAAAAGACAGAATATTTTGCTCACTTGTCTGGGAAACTCTTATTTTTTTTCCTTTCATTATTAATAGTAATCAAAGGGTTACCTTATTATCCTGTACTTATTTCTCTTCATAGCTTCCCTGTTTACCTGGATGTTTTTAATGGATTTTCCTTTCCAGTTACTGCCTGGGACATGTAAAATAACATCTAAAGTGATTTTCTGTATTTAGAGACATTTTAGGTCAAAAATATTCTCTCAGATTAATATGCGTATTTTGTTTTATTCCTTTTATTTTTATCCAAAGCCTTTACTTAGTCTACTCAATTGTATTACAAAATGAATATTTTCAACTCAAAAATACATAATTTCTTAATATGGTAATTCTATTCATCTATTTAAGGAACTTGAAAAATGCATGTGCTGATTTTAACACCTCTTCAAGGTTGGCTTAGCACATAAACAATATGGGTAATTGTGATAAATCTACTAAAATATCTAAATGTGTGACTTTTTATAGGGTTATATTCTAGGTATAACATTCCATAAAGTATTCTTTTTTTAGAGAAAGAAAATAATGGGCCTAGTTTTTAAGTTACATTGAATTGAACTCAGATACCGGTTATATGCAACTTCTGTAGGTTGCAATTTGGCATAGGGAAAGACTTAGCTATTTGTGACTAGTTTCATGTTTATATTTGTGATATCTCTTCTCAGTCTTTGTACTTATTCTCATATTGCATATATTTGTATTTGAGATACAATTATTAATGTCTCATTTAATTATTTTCTTATCACAACAGAAAACTATTATTAGGATACTTAAAATTTCAAGAATAAAATTATTTTCATAAATGTTAAAAGGAAAAGTAATTTGAACATTGTGCAAAACTTATTGGATCATGTACATAAAAATGAAAATGGATAAATGAATACATCAGTGTGGGTTCATCAACTTGTCTGTGGCTAGGGAAAGATCATGTGGTGATTGGCCTATTCCAGAATTACTGGAATTTGCCAAAACAAAAATGAGTGCTTACTTGTGTAAACAACAACAACAAAAACCCCAAAAAGTCCATTTAGTGGAGGGGAAAGGTTCAAATCAATCCCTTCCAAATTATATGGTTCCTGTCCTTAGCCAAAGAGCAAAATGGAGAAAATGAATGTTAGGAAGTCAAATACAATGACTACCAATAAGATTAATTAATAACTTTGACTTCACTTAATGCTTTTACTCTGAAATGTCCTACATAAGACTGTTAAGAATTTTAACACAAATCAATGAATTAATTAAAATACTTTCCTGTTATAGCCAAAGAAAAAAGACTTATTGAACTAATTTTCAATTTAATGTGTCTCCAAATAAGCATAGGATCTGAACATTGTGGGATAGTATGCCTATTTCCTGCTCTCTGTTAAAATCAATATAAAGTCATAATGTGCTTATTAATGGTAAGTGTTTCATAATTTATATAAGCTTTTGTCTTTGCCATATAGAAATTAGGAGCTTTTATAGTAGAGACAATACCTAAATACATAGAACAGTTGAGAATGTCACACACTGATTCATGGCAGACTACTAGAGTAGTGAAATGGTCTTTGAAGATTAGGACAATTCTCTACGGATAAGAGTCAATGTTGGTAGACTTCTTGGTAAAGGTAGAAACTGAGATCATACCTACAGGTAGAAAAGGCCAGAAAGTTCCCTCAAAGGAACAAACAAGACAAATAAATTCACGATATTTTTGGAAGGCACACATGGGTTGTTTATGTGGAACTCTGGGAGCTTGTAATTGGCAGCTGACAAAGGACAGAGTAGGTGCCCTCTCTGGAGAAGAAGTTCTTATACAAGACTATTGCTAGGGAACATTTTAGAGTGAAGGTGAGATAAATTTAGACTTCAAGTTTGTAGCATAAAGTTTAATTTCCGAAATATTAAATGTGAACATACATCACCTGGGGGAAACCACGATCAATGAAAGATTTCAAAAACTGTCTTACACATATTCAAGACCCAACAGTGTATAAAGAGAGATGGGTTAATGTTCAATTCCATGGCAATAAAAGCACATTAATCTTAAATCTAGTGTGACAAGTTAGGGCAAAATCAAGAGTTATAACCAATGCCAGGTTTGGGGTCATGAATTACAGAAATTGAATTGGACTTTTTAACTGTTAGAGGTTATGGGGCTTTGAAGGGGTTATTTTTCTTTGTGAAGTTGGGATAACAAAGTGTCAAAATAATTTCCTTTATCAACTGCATTAGCTCATTATACAAGAGCTGCTTATATCAATGTAACCACAGAGGTCACCAACAAAAGGGTGTGTGTGTGTGTGTGTGTGTGTGTGAATCCATGTAACCATCAAGTGTCAGTTCTGACACTGAAAACCTTGTCAAATAGTGGGAGATTCCTATTTATATTACTAAATTAATGGTAAATTTCATTGGAGTGTTAGCTAAGTCTGTAGCTTTCATTTATATGCTGTGTAAATCTTTAAGTAATTGTACAAAGCAGTTAATGAATACATTACATCTTGAATCAATGTCACACCTTGCAGCATTCTCAACCATCCCCTAACCTACACGTTTCCTCATTCTTTTTTATTTTATAGGTTATCTATTGAATTCTTCACTGCATTCTCCCCCTCTTCTCCTCATTTTTCATCTATTCCTTTCTCCTTAATCATACCCTACCTGCTTCCTAGTATTCATTTTGTTGAACTTTGGTTTTCTCTAAAAAATTTCATTATTTGAATTCTCCATTGACTTTATCATATTTCAGATAGATCTTGACTAAAGCTATGTATTTGTAACAGAGAGAGCAACTGAACTATAAGATGTTTGGTATTGAAATATGCCAGCCTGGGTATAAAGCTGAAGACCTCCATCTTGACAGAATAAATGAGATGTAGAATCTCAAACCAACAATCCAAGTATGTAAGAGTTATGGATAGGAGACATGTGTGGTCTGAGTTCAGGCTGAACTTTACTGACTCAATCTCAAAACTAAGCAAGGGCAAATAGTTGTGGGTGAACCTCAAACAGGCATGCACCTCTAAGAAAAAATAAGGCTCTATTAGACAGGAAGAAAGCTGAGCATTATGACTCAGGCCTGCAATACTCACTACTCAAAAGGCTGAGATCTGACAATCATAGTTCAAAGCCAGCCCAGGCAATAAAGTCCATAAGACTGTTGTCTCCAGTTACCTGTGAAACAGACAGAACTTTAGTTTGGCTCAAGTGGTAGAGGATTAATTTTGACCATACAAGTTCAGTAACCACTCCCAGGCCCTGGTTTTAAAGTCCAGGACCAATACAAAAATAAAAGGGAGTGAGAAATAAAGAAAAAGAGGTGAGGAAGAGGAGGGCGACAGGGAGAGGGAGGGCGACAGAGAAAGAACATGGGAAATCATCTGTACTCCATGTGTGTACACAAACACCCAAATTCTCACTTACTCTCCTTTTTGCTCATGCCCACTGTCCTGTTCCTCTGTTTTTATTGAGGGTGAGTGCCTTGCTCACATCAATGTGTTCTTCCTTCTTTATTTTACTTTCAAGATAACATAGAGACACATTCATTTCCCAGTACATAAAATTCCAACCATACATCTTTCAATCAGTTGAAATACTTGAAAGTGCTTACCAAGTGTTTGCCTTGTGTTATTTGAGTATGTAAAGATGAAAGCATTGTATAAAATGTCTTCTATATAGTGAAGCTAACTGAATACTCACTGGACATTTTTAGGCCTTTATCTAGATTATGCATTTTATTGGCACTTTTTATATGAGGCAATGCCAATTCTTAAATATCTATAAACGCTTTTGTTTAAAAGTTTGTTGGCAGTTTATACAGATCTGGTACATATAACATTGGAAAATAACTTTTAACATCTGCTAGAAAAGGTCAACTATGTTTATACTTTTGCAATTTTACACCTGCAAAAGGAATTTAGGTCAAAGAATAATAAGACACTATTTACAAATGATTATCACTATGGAGTGTAAACATTTTGGCAAAAATAAATGTTGCCTAAAATATTGCATTGAACATAACAGGAAAAAATGCTTCCTTCAAAATAGTAATGAAAAATTAATTTTAATAATATTAAAACAAATTTGAAATATTAAAATAAGCAATAATTACATATTAAATTTAGACTTAATTTTAATATTTTTAAATTTTTAATTGTTACATTCTATATGATGTCATATGTCTTCTTAGAAATAAGTAGAAAATTCTATGATGATTATATACACTTGCATATAAACTAAAACCATGTATAATATTTTATAAATAATTTACAAATGCTAACTGAAGAATAACACAAATCTCACTCAGAAATTGTTATTTGGCTTTATTTACAAAGTATTCAGTAGTGTATAAGTTTGGTTTGGCATGCACCAATAGTAATTATATCTTTTTTTCATTTTTCAATTTTTATTATTATTGTAAAGGTGATATACACAGGTCTCTCTGTGTGTCTCTCATTCTGTGTGTGTCTCTCTCTCTGTCTCTCTGTCTCTCTCTGTCTCTCTGTCTTTCTCTGTCTCTCTGTCTCTGTCTCTCTCTCTCTCTCTCTCTCTCTTCCCCCCCTCTATCCCTACCGCTCTGCACACACACACACACACACACACACACACACACACACACACACACACACACAGAGTTTACCCACTGACTGGCACTTTTAGATACTAACTGGCACTCAATAAACATTAGCTACTTCTAGTTTATAAAACCACTAACTGAGGTCATTTCTCAAATTCTAAACATTCTACTTTATTGCATCTAGGAGCCACTTTTTACACAGCCTCTGTTTTCCTTCAAAATGTATATGACATCATTAATACACAGAAATGCAAGATCAGATTAAAGCAGTTAATCAAATTATTGTATTCTAAAGTTAAAAAAAGTTCTCACATCTGGTAACTACCAATGTATTTAGTTAATACATTCTATAATTTCAGTGAATATATATATATATTATTGGAAAAGCTGAGGTGAGAAGATGTGATGTGAATTTAGTAGTAAAATAAACTATAAAAGAGAACTAGAGAAATATCTAGAGCCTTGTAAACAAGATTCAAATAGAAAGGTGTTTAGGGAAAAGTGAAAAGTGAATATTTCTCCAGAGGAATATAATATAAAAACATCTACCCATATACAACCACACACACTTACAAATGAATAAGTCAGCCCACCTCAAAGAAAGCATTTTTATTACAGTAATTGGTAAGATTAGAAAGCAAACTCAATATTATTTTTAAGTACTTTATTGTGAACCTATCCTAGTATCTACATGAAATGTTTGTAGATTAAGTAAATAATCATTTTGTACAAAATTACTCTAAAAAAGTTAAAGAAAAACTATGTTATCATACAGAGTCCCAGGATGCAAATATCATTGATTAAAAGTTCTATTTTTACCTTTTATTTATTTTTATGTAGTTGTACAAAGGAATTGCCGGTTTATAAGTCAATATATGAGCACAGTGCATCTTGATCCATGTCACCACTTTCAACAATAAATGCTCATTTTAATAAAAATCAGCTCATCAAAGAAAAAATGAGAGAGAACATAAGCAGAATTCAGCCTGTCAAAAAGTGAGAAAGAGGGGCTGGGAGTTTGGCCTAGTGGTTAAAGTGCTTGCCTAGCATGCATGAAGACCCGGGTTCGATTCCTCGGTACCACATATAGAAAAAAAAAAAAAGCCAGAAGTGGTGCTGAGGCTCAAGTGGTGGAGCTCTAGCCTTGAGAAAGTCCAAGGACAGTGCTCAGGCCCTGAGCTCAAGCCCAGGACTGGCAAAAAAAAAAAAAAAAAAAGTGAGAAAAAGGAGTGGGAATTTTGGAAAACTCATAGTAATATTCCCAGTGGATTTCCCCTTAATTTGGTATACCTATAATTGAAAAAATCAACAATATTTTTAGTATAATTCTCTTTGTGAGTCCAATTATTTGAAGAAAATGTCTGAAGAGTGAGAAGCATGGCCTAGAACCCCTCATTGGCTAAGAATGAGTAGTAAATAGAAAGTCTTGATATTTGCTGTTGGAGCTTTTGGGATTTTCACAGCACTGAGACTACACACAGAAAGACAAAGGTAGTTCTCCAAACAGAAGTGTGTATCCAACAGGAAAAAAAAAATCTTCAGCATACTAAAGCCTTTGAGTCAGACACTGACAATTGATGACTTGTAATGTAGTTTGAGAAATGACAGCACTCTGGACTCAGAGCCTATGTTTCCGGGATCAATGTTTGAGTGCCTGACTGCAAATAAACTGAAATTTCCAATGTCTCATACTTCATTTCACAAAAATGAAAACCACAAATATAATAGCTGAAACAAGAGGGAAGGGCGGATATGGGGAAAATGTCATATGCTAATCTGGCTGGTGTCCCTGGAATTTGAGTGATAGTTGAAAAAACTGCCTTATTGTTGTTTTTGAGAGAAAATACAGTAACAATCCTGACATCGTTGCCCTCTTTGCACTGTACATGTAATAAATCCAGATCCTTCAGTCTTAAAATTCCTCTTAAGACACAATTGTCAGTCTTCTAAAAGGAACCATTATTGCTAACTTAGAAGAGGCCATCAGTGGTTTCATCTGCCAGCAAGATCAGTACATATGAGAAAAAGATTTATCAGACATTTCTAAGTACAAAAAATAAAGGATATCTTTCATACATGAATCTAAAAATATTCTGCTTAGGAGAATTACAGACACAATTGGATACATATTTGTCTGGCAGCTAGCTGAAGCAGAACTTGTCTTATTTGCTGCAGCTGATGCCTATCAGACTCTGAGGCGCAGTACATACAGCTGAAGTCTGTCAACAGGGAGACCAGCACAAGGGCAACGTGATAGTCAAAACAGGATGAAACCACAGTCTAAACAAGATGACATGAACATTTGTGCAATTAGCAGCATAAGCAAGAGAAAAGTCTTGTTTGGAATACTCTGCCAGGATTCAAAAATAAATAAATAAATAATAGGCAGAATGCTTATTTTACCACAATAGGGTTATATTTGGTTTAATAGAATTAGTAGAACAGTGGAGAATACCATATTGACTACTGAAGTAAAGCATCGATAGAGTTGACCCTAACAACAAAGTCTTAAGGCTGAAAGCCTTCCTCCTCAGCCGGTTGCAGCAGTAAGTAAAAATCTTTATCTTCCATACACATTCCTCAAGTGTCCTGAGTACTCACTGCCAAGCATGGCACTGGATTTTTATATTTATTTTGGGAGTTTTGAAGAAAAGCATTCAGAATATGAATTTGTTAGTCCGATTTCACAGGTAACAAAGATAAAATAGCTTTTAACATTATCACAATGGAAACACTAGGAACTATTCAGGAGACAAATCTAAATAGAAATTGCAGTTCTCTGGGGACTTGTTAGTTTTTATACAATGGATAAAGTTCCATCAGAATGAGAATTGAGTGAGATTATTTACTGCTTTTAACACAATGCTTATTAGAAAGCAGATATTCAATAAGTGGTGAGATCAATATTATAGCCATTATTATGAGTTCAAAAATGAAAGGTGGCTTGTAAATATTTAATAATTTGTGAAATATTCACAGAAAATCAGGATATTAAGCATACTAATAACTCAATCTAGTAATGTTAGTTCACTATCATCAGAGTGCACAAGTCTTTCCACCATTGTAATTTCACGTGGCTGTCTTTCTACCCTCATTTTTAAACTCAGATCAGAGAATCTAGGAAATTTTGATTATTCAGATAAAATTGTCTTATGTCTTATCTTTATTCCCAAATCTTTCCTACTCCTGCTATTGTTTTAAAACTTTTAAAAGTAGTAGAATTACTTGCTATTAATCTTTGAAACTCATCCCGTGAATCAACATTTCCTGAATTCCTACTTGGACTTTAGGGAATACTTTTATATTTGCTCTTGTACTGCTATCAAGTATTGATTCAGAATTTCTTCCTTGATGATAATTTCTTTCTTTTTTTGTAATTATGTTTGAGTAGTTGTGCAAAGTGGTTTCAAAAGGTTGAGGCAGGAGTAAGGGTGGAAATAAGAGTGGTGACACTGATCCACGGTTCATTATGCCCACATTCTGACATGTTGATGATAATTATTCACATGGCAAATTTGTTTGTGAAGATGGAATAATGTAAAGTATAATTATTATATATAACATAAGATGAATTATGTAACATTATAGTACTGAAATAAACATATTCATATTATGTGCTGATCCAAATTCACTTCCAGAGGAAGGCTGAAGGGAGACCAGGTGACTCACCGTGGAATATCAGTTCATCTATAGAGAAGTGCAGCACTGATTTAGTGAATATTGTATGACTATGAAGGTGAAGTTTAAAGCCTTAGGTATCTCTTAAAAGGATGGCAGGTTCTATAGTTGGTGTCATAGTCATTCCTTCAATTTCCTTAGCTACATCTCAAAAATATCGTCATTGTATCCACTACATTATTTTCATCACCTTATTCAAAGATGAAACAGGTTAATGCATGAATATTGTTTGCAGTAACTTAAAGATGTGCAAAATATCCCTTTTCTGCATCTTCAGAATATTACTACATAAAAATTGATCATCTGGTATACCTATGTTAGAAATGTAGATTCTGGGATCCCACTCTAGATTAGCTGAACCATAATCTTCAACCCCATAGTAGATTCAAATACATTATCTTTACCTTAATATTTTAAAGTATTTTCACAAAAATACACTACAAGGTGGACAGATCACTATGTTTTTCTTAACATAGCTTTCATATGTACTGAAAACAAATTTATGTCACCATAGTCTCATGATAAATAAATCTGGTTTACAACAATTAATCTTATATCCTTCTAGATTCAAAATAAGGTATAATTCTTATTCTGAAAGACTTGAGCACTAGATTATTGTAGTGAAGGAATGTAAATCCTTTTAGAAGCATTCTGGTGTCCTGTACTGGAATTTTGGCATCAGTAGTTTTGTTTCCCAAACAAGTATGAAGACCATATTTATCCAAAGTGAAAATGTTCCTTGCAATATTGTTTGTAAATGGCTAAATATGAGTTGGTTCAAGTGAAATTTTTACAAATAATGGTATAGTCTGTTGGGAATAAAACATCACCCTGACAATAAGATTACATTTTTAAAAATGTGTTTTTTTTATCTTCCTGAACAGATCTCATGTCATGAAGCCATCTTATTACCAATTCTTCTGCATCAGTGAGAATCATATGCCAATAAATTAGGATATATAAAAAGATTTTTGTGTTCAGTAAACAATATATGTGTACGGAATTACTCCATTAGAAATAGTTTCTCTGTCAAATGTGTGAATTTCAGATAATGGACCAGTAGTGGCAAGGGTGGATATTTTTAAAGGAAAATACTTACCTATCTTAATATTTTATGCTTGAGCCATAATATTTATCTCAGAAGATTCCCCCCTTCTAGCATCATTATCACCAAGAATCCATCACACCTTATTTCCAACCGTGCTATATTCCACTTTAAATCTTTGTACATTGCACAGTGGATTTTTGTATTCTTCAAACAGTCTATATTTTCAAGTTTATTGTCCTGGGATCCAAATACCCACTAAGGGAAAATGTTTAAAAAAATATTATAAAATTAAAAAACTATCTATATGGAGTTATAGAGCATTTTTTATCATTGCTCTCTAAACAATATAGTATAACTGTATTGTTACACTACCAATATGGCCTAACTATAGCATAACACATCCTACTTGTGTAGCATTATGTTTTTATAGGTTGTCTTATAAAAACCAAAGTGAACCATATGGGAAGATGTGGGTAGATTATAAGTAATTAGTATGCCACTTTATGAGTGGCACTCAAACATACAAAATGATTTGGATATCTATGTGAGTTCTGGAGGCTGGATATCAAGGGATGCCTGAAATCATAAGCTTACCTTTGTCCCCAGTGATCACAGCATCCATAGATGTGTCACAAGTTCTATTTCCCATTACAGCACTCAACATTCGAGTTTACCTTTGCACTTCCGATTCTGCTTATGACTAAAGGAAGAATAAACATCTTTCTAAAATAACAGCACAAACACACATGCCACATTTTTAAAATCAATAAAGTTGTAGTGATTTCAAGAAGTTAAAAGATAAGAATACTTGGATAGAAAATCTAAAGAGTGAAAAATGGATATCTGTAGAATGACATAATGCCAGACAACATCCAGATTTTTTTTTGCCAGTCCTGGGCTTGAGCTCAGGGCCTGAGCACTGTCCTTGGACTTTCTCAAGGCTAGAGCTCTACCACTTGAGCCTCAGCACCACTTCTGGCTTTTTTCTATGTATGTGGTACTGAGGAATTGAACCTGGGTCTTCATGCATGCTAGGCAAGCACTCTATCCCTAGGCCAAACTCCCGGCCCAGCCTTCAGATTCTTCTACCTTGAATTTTCTTTAAATATTCTTAATCAAAGTGAGATGATTGCAAATATCTTTTTGAAACTGAGAATGTCAACATGCTATAGCTTCATAAATTTACTTGGTCTAGAACAATAACTAAATGTCTCTGCAAATTTCATTTCCCCTTTGCTCTCTATATATGGTGGTTTTCTTTTGAGCTAAGAAAATAAAAAAAAACTCCAAATGCAAGTTAGCATCTTCATTTAGGAGTTGTTTTAAAATCTCTTAATCCATCTATAGATTCTGAAGTGACAATCAAACTCACATCATTGAGACTGCAAGCATCTTCATACAAAAGATGTTAAAACATCCATGATTAAGATTATAATATAAAAGATATATATTTTTATTTAAAGCATGTGTTATTACATTCAATTAAAGTCATCTTAGGCTCTCTTATTCAAAAAGTATCAGGATGGAGTTATGGAAAATGGGGAAACATGGCTTCAATTGCCAAGTCCGTGGTCCCACATCCTCGGTCTTTAACATCATCATCGCACCTCATCCAGTTACTAAAACTCTTGCTCCCTTTCCTCTAACAACCTTTCTTTGAATCCATATTTGATTTTTTCTACCTGTTCTCTGTACTGTGTCATAATTTGAATTCAGTAATGCTTAAGTATGCAAGAGATTTTCTCACTTTTACAGTTCCTGTTCTCTTTCAATCAGTTTGATAACCTTCATTTGTCCCTACAACTTGTAGAATTTCCTAAGGTTATTTTACATTCTCATTCCTTCCCTCTGAAGTGCTGGAGATGTCACTCTCCACAACTTATCTGCAAAATTAATGATCATGTTCACGATTCAATCATCAAAGTCACTGATTAAAATGCTCAGCATTATGTCTGGAACCATCCACTGTGGAACATTACTTATGTCACCTGAACTTGGCAATGGCCCATCAAATACAACTCATTCCATAATCCCATAGCTCTGTGCTGTAACCTAATGGTGGTTGAAACAAGACAATATATTTCAACTTATTGATCACTGTTGACATGTAGTATGGAACCAAAATCTGCATGAAATAAAACGGTATTGAATCTATTGCTTTCTCCTCGATTTATTATATTCGTCATTCTAACAAAGAAGCAATTGATCATTATGTATTCATATATATAACCATTACTGATAATTAACAAAGTAGTTATTCTTCTTCCATGATAAGTAAGGTAAGTAATGGAATAGTTATTCTTCATGTATATATTGGTCTGTAAAACAATGCTTTACATGGATTATTTGTAGTTGGTTGTACTAAATACGTAATTCTCACTAAAGTTTGATATGCTGGCATCCTTGCTATTTGTAGTCATTGAAATGTAATCATGAATAAACAATTTCATAGAGTTAAGAAATGTACATGTTAGATGTGTTTTCTATTTTCCTCTTTTTGTAACTCATTACCTTCCTAATGTACCTGTAACCTTTCTATATATTACCTTGACAGTAAAATAATAAATGATTATTTTAATAATCAATACTTCAGTTTATTAGTAATGCTAGTTTTGTCTTATAATACTCAAAATTCAAATGCAGTCACTTGAACTGAAAGTGTTTTTGCAAAATATTATCTTTCTATTTCATTTATTTAGTGGATGTTCAAAGATTACATAGACTGAGTGAGTGTACATGGTTAAAATCACAAGTATTTATTCTTATTAGGTTGTTTCTTTAGTCATTTTTAACTTAGATATTCACCATTTGGTACCTTTTCTTTTATCAGTAAAGTAGCTGCTGATGAAGAGAGCAGAACTGTATTATACACGTAGTGATTCTTTGTAGTCCACCTAATTTTTTCCAGCCAATACTAGTCTGTTTCTATAATTCATCTCAGATGGTGCCTGACCTTGTGTTTCACATCTTTCCTGGAACTTAATTATATAATTGAACAACAATCAACTTATACACTGTCAGTGGCCCTTCAAACTGGAAATGTCAATAATAATTCTTCTATACAGAAGCAAATTCAGGGTTGATTTAGAGTGATTGGACTGCATTGCTAAATATGCTATGGTACTAGAGTTTAAATGTTTTCTTTTCTTCCTCATGTATGTTAGTCTTTTGAATAGGTGAGGTGATACATACATACAGATGCTGCTTCTGTTTATGTCTTCCAAACCAGAGAAGAGACTATTAAAATGTACAGACATTAATAATATAGGGGAAAAGCATATAAAACATAAAATATAGTCCAAAGTAAGAAGTGAATATTTTTCTAATCAACTGAAATGTCATAAATCATGTGTGTGAGACAGTATAGATATTGGAAGTTATCCCAATGGGTAAATCAGATTAAATTAGAATTCACTTATTTTTTTCTCATGTTTCTTATTCTGAAGTTAGATGTAATCGATAGCTAAAAATAATCAAGTGGAGTGAATTGTGTCAGAAACTACTGGATAAATTAGAGAGGCAGTCCCTTATTTTTAATGAGAGAAAACTCCGCTGAAGACTGCATGCTTGTATTTGGAAATTTACATATTTTCTCTGTAGAGAAATAATGCTGAACAAAATCTTATAAGAAATATACTTCTGAGTATAGTAAAGAAAGTCATAAATTCTGAACATCTGAGAAATGATCCTGAACTAAGTGACTCTCTGGCCTTCAAACTGTTAGTGTATATTAGGTTTATCCACACCAACTACCTTGACATTACTCAATGCTAGTTTGTCTTTTCTCAGTATTTTCTTCTTACTACTTTCTAAGACTTCTTTTTGGAATATAATTACCTGTGGAAGAAATACAAAGTGCCTCTCCATATAGTAGCAAAGTTTGTATTGATGAATATTAAAATGATGTAGAATGCCAAATTTTATTTCCTACCAAGAATTGTAATTTATCCTAAGTATCCATTTTAATTTTTAAGTAGTAAATGTCTCTTGATAGTGACATTAAGAAAAATAGCGTATTTTAATGATAAAATGAAAATCAGGATTGTATGTGTGTGTGTGTGTGTGTGTGAGAGAGAGAGAGAGAGAGAGAGAGAGAGAGAGAGAGAGAGACAGACAGACAGACAGACAGACAGACAGACAGACAGACAGACAGACAGAGAGACAGGGACAGAGACAGAGACAGAGACAGAGAAAGAAACAGAGAAAATCCCAGGGGTAGAACTCAATACCTGGGTGTTCATGTAGAGTTAAAACTCATATTCAGAGTATTAGAAAAAAATATCTGATCAGATCTCTTGGACTTTACAAATGAGACAATATTTGATTCTTTGATGTGCCTGGCTTTACCTGTCAGCTGCCTTTTCCCTTTAGTAACTGTGGTTTAGTGCAGGTAAGAAATTTTGTGAAATATTTTGGCATCCAAAATAGTTGTTACGATTTTTCTTCACACAGTGTATGAAATTTTAGCTTTTGATTTCTGCTTTAATTTAATTACAGGAAGGGCATTTTTGTTCTGTAAATTAAATAATAAACCTAAGATCATGAGCCATTTAAATCTGTTGTCCCTAATCACTATTGCTCTGTCTTTTGAAGTACTCTGTATTCTAGCCATATAGAATTACATTATTTTGCCTAGAGTGTTCTCAAGGTCATGATGTCTTCTCAAGGGTAATGGATGCTTCAGGGTTGTTGAATATTTATCTGGAAGAGGTTAAAAAAGAAAGATTTACATTGCAGAAAATTACTTCACAAGTATTTTCAGAGAGGAAATTAGAAACTCCAAAAGTGCACATAAACTAATGGAAATTTCCAAGTATACAATACTAATTTGATAGGAGTAAAGCAATATCCTGTGATGAACACTGCATATTATGAGTAATTAGGTCTTTTTCAGTGCTTGTAGACATTTATAGTAGCAAATATGTTTTCCATGCATTCTACCTATTCACTTACCAGATGTTAACAGCTTGGATTTTTATTTTAAACAATGTCAGGGGGTGTGGGGGGGAGGGTAATGGGTACCAAGACATGTGAAAGGGTATCAATGTATGTGAATTAATGCACCTTCTATCTGGCAAATATCATGTAACCCTTTTACTAATTACAATAATAAAAAACAAAAAGAAAAAAAACAATATCAGGACTCTTGTAAATGTGAAACTTTAAAAAAAAATCAATGAACAGATACTTAAAAAGTATCATCAGATGCCCCCTGGGAGAAGACATACAATTGCTTTTAAACAATTTATGGTGGTTATTAAGGAATTGCAGATATTTCAGAAAGTAGTTTCTCCGTAACTCAATTTATGAAACACTGGTTAATTTTTAATGAATAAATATTAAAATTTATATATTAAAAGATTACCATGCTTCATTACACTTCTCACAACAGAATATGTAATATTTTAGAAACCTATAATCCTCACACTTAACTCCTGGAATATAATACAGCTTTCTTAATATTTAACTCCTTCAGTTAATATTTAAAATCCCTTTCCTTGTAATGAAGGAAATACTCCTCAGGGAAAAATTATTTTAAAAAGGATTTGAGGTATTTCTACTTGAGATCCTAAGTGTATGAACTTCCCAAAAGTTAGTCTGGGTTAAAAATATTCTAGAATTTTTGGTCCAGCATATGAATATATTTTAAATTATTTTTCAAAATGATTAGTAGAATACTTTTGTGTGTAGTTTAAGGTTGAGAGCAAGCAATATTAATTTCTACATTTATCCTGTTATAGTTCATGGAACATTACAGATCTATATATAATTTAGGTATGCAAGTAACAAGTCTTTTAGATTTATTATAATTTTCTGTGATTGGAATGGAGCAATAGTTTTTCTTGCTCATTAAATTTTAAAAATGTGCATTGTCCTCCCAGTTTAAAAATGTGAATAAGGTGTAGGAAACTGACCGAAACCACAATTGATCAAAGGTCATTAGATGAACATTAACAAACTATTCTTAATGTAACAGACTTTAAGATATAAAACACAATGATATGCTTTAACTCCAATCATTTTCAAATGATTTTTTAAATTTTGTTTATCTGGTAATCTACTGTGATAAACTGTCTCTAAATTACAAACATAATGAGAAAGTGTGTATGTACCTAACTAATCAGTCTCTGAATTGTTTTGAACAGATATATGATAAATTGATACTCAGAACATTTCTTCCTCTTCTTTTTCTTCCTGTATCCATTCTTCTATCGTTCTTCCCTTCCCACTCTGCCTTCCTCTCACTTTCCTTCCTTCCTTCCTTCCTTCCTTGCTTGCTTGCTTGCTTCCTTCCTTCCTTGCTTGCTTACTTCCTTTTTTCTTTCCTTCCTTCCTTCCGTTCTTCATTCTTTTCTCCCTTCCCTCCGAAGAAAACTATAGTGTGTTATGCATACAAGCAGTGCCTTGATAGTTTAAAATAAAATTACTCATGGAATAGCCAGGTGCGGTGGCTCATGCCTAGCTACTCAGGAGGCTGAGATCATGGTTCAAAGCCAGCTGGGCACTAAAGACCTTGAGACTCCTATCTCCAATTAACCACTAGAAAACCGGTAATGTCGCTGAGCCTCCAGCGGTAGGGCAGTAGCCTTGCACTGAATAGCTCAGGGACAGTACCCAGGCCCGGAGTTCAAGCCCCATGAGGGACCAAAAAAAAAATGGAAGATTAATATACATGACTATGTTCATATAAAACTAAAATGCTTGAGTTTTAAGCATCACCAAGTAATTAATTATGTGGATGCACAATTGTTTGAATAACCTGTCCCCTACTAACAAATATTTAGATTTCTTTCAGTAAGTTCCAATTATAAACTATAATGGCGTTGAATGTTTTGAATGTGTTCGATTTGCATAAATTTAATCCCAAGAGGCAGATTGTTGGTTTAAAGAGTAAATGCCTGTTTGCTTTTAATAGATGTCAGCAAATTATCTCATGTAGGCAGTACCATTTTATTTTTACCAATAATGAATGCCATATGATCATGAAATCTCTGAGACTTAGCTCTAAGTACTTAGGTATAGAAATATAACTCGGCCGATAGCCACTCTGTCACACGAATCTTCTAATTTAACCTTAAACCTTCCAGGTTCACATTTCTGTAAATCTTTTTAAATTTGCTATAGAAATATTTTACCAAATATTTATTTATTTGACATCTAATACATAGTGACAATAACTACAGTTCACATTCTCCTTGAACTAACAGTTGTACTCATAGCTCTTAATTACTTAACATAAAATATTCATTAGTATTAAATAAATATTTGAACTATCAGGTAAAAGGGGGAGGAGGGTATTCTATGCCTATTTAAAATATTATCTAAAAGGAAAAGCCATTGTTGAAATCTAAAATGTAAGCCAAAGAATTACAAATGAGAGTATCATTGCTTGTGAGCAAGTAATCAAATAGCCAGTGTCATTTATACTGCTTTTATATATCCCTTCCTTGTCTGAAAATGAAAACAATTAAATTCAACATTTTTTCTGCTTTCCAACCCTTTGCAGTAATCAGAAAGCATTAAAAATGCTCATGAAAAGTGTATTCTATCAATTAAATGAAATTCACACATGGTTAAATAAATAAACTAGCATGGCTAAGAAAACATTTTATCTGATTTCTCATTATTAAGCCTTCACAACAAATCCATGTAAGTAGTTGGTTATAATCCATTTAAATTATACCCTCAAATTTAATCAAAATCTTTTCTTTAGGGCAAAACAATAAAATATGTGTGGATGATGATGTCATTGGCAATCAAGACAGGGCAAACATTTTGCATATCACTTAGACTGCTAATGAAAATCTTCACACCCAGCCTTTCCACAGCAACCTGTGTTTGGACTTTGGTCCCACAGAAACCACAAGTGATGTTTCCACTAGAGGATACTGAGTTTAAATTTTAGACTTTTGTGATCTGTATTCAAGAAACAAATGTTTTCACAATATGAAAGAAATACTTCTGATATGATTGCATAATTCTAAGATCAGCATCCATCTGTGTATATGTACTTTTTTTTCTTTTAGCTTATGTTAATGGATTTATTTGGCAACTTAATGTTTTCCCTTTTCCTCCTAACAGCAGGTGAAAGAATTCATAAATCTGCCATGAACAGTTGCCAATGAATATTCATATTGAGGATGTCTGATTGCAGAGATTTGTCATTTTTATTTGATTTCCATCAAGAAAAAGAAATGCTTTGTTTCCCAATTCATAATGCATTCTGATTCATTTCTGCTCAATTTAGTACTGGTTAAGTTATTGTTGTTGTCAGTATCAAATAACTAATTTATAAAATATGAAATTGGTGCAAGCAAGAAATTCACTAAGAATGAATCTCACAGACCCATGGAAAGCAATATATCATTGTGTTTTCTTGTATAATATGCTTATAAATTACCCCCACTAGGCTCCTACATTTCTCATCCTAAATGTATGGTGTCACCTGCATGGCATGTTCTTATACCTTGTGTTGCATAACCTGATGTCATCCAGGAACCTCCTTTTACTGAAAAGGCATAATGAGAAGATGATATAAAGTTAATGGGATATTTTTATATCATTTTGTTTTATGCACAAGAAGATATAATTGGTTGAAACTACATTAATATGGCTCAGTTTTAGTGAATATGGTTACATGTGAAAGTTCAAGGACTTTACAGAGCATTATGGGTGTGTGTGTGTGTGTGTGTGTGTGTGTGTGCGCGTGCACACACACACATAGAAGAATGCCATCACTGGGGCTTGAATTCAGAGCCTCCAGAACTTAATTGGCTTTGTGTTGAAGGCTGGAATTCTGCCACTGTGCCACATCTCCAGTGCTGTAGATACATTGAAAATGACTCTCTTAGCCTTTCCTGGTCTAGTTAGTTTTGAATGATCACACTGAGATCGCAGCCTCTTCTGTAGCAAGGATTAGAGATTTGAGACATTTCTGGGATTTATTCTTTTATTAAATTAAAAACTGACTTGAATTGATTATTTAGCTTAGCCTTCTTTAGATACAGATCATCTTAAAACAGAATAAAAAATACAGATTTCTGGGCTGATTCCAAAGACCTATTTATATTTCTGGGTTTGGATACAGTAACTATTATTTCTAATATTTTACTAGGCGATGATAGCTATACCCTATTTTAAAAGTGTCTATTAATCTTTTTATGATATGGGAATACATAAAATTACACAAAATACATAAACTATATTTTAAAATTACATAAAATTCATAAAGCTACCCACATGATAAATCATAAAGAACCCTGTATTTTAGAGATATTTCAAATTTTTCATGAGATAGAAGGGTTAAAAACAGCATATACATCCAATATTCTAACATGATGACTATTAGCTATAATCCTTCCTTTAAATATATGCATTAGGTAAAGGAGTTAAAAAAACTAATAATGGTTGTTTTCTTAAATCTCTTAACAAAACAGAAACTGAATTCCCAGACCTAATATTTTGTTTTAAAAATATAAATATTATGTAATAGTAAATGGATGTTTCTAGTCTTAATCAAACCAAAACACCTAATGCTGAGGGAAACTATCTAACAAATTAGAAGAAACTTCCATAGAGTCACAGTGTTCCTCAAGTCTGTTACTTAATTCAATGCATATATTTTTAGTTGCAATAAAGGCAATGCTGATTTCCTCATTTTTGTACTGCAGATATATCCTTTTGAAATGTTGTTTTATTTTACCCTCTCAGTAACAAACACATTTATGATGAACCATTTGTTTTCAGCACTGTTTTATTTTTAATGATGATTGTGGTTGTTTCTATGCAATAACTGTTTTCCCAAAACTTTGAAAAGGAGAAAATCTTCTTAACTTGTTTTCTTTTTTCTACTTTGTACTCATTGTCTTCCAAACATTTTCCACTTCGCTGCAAGGCATCTTTCTAAAACACCAAAATGATCATGCTGCTTGTTATCTTAATTAAAGTATTTCAGAAGCTTTTTGGATAAAACAAGTATTTATTTTTCAGTCTTTCTGACCAAATCCTTCAGATTTAACTTCAATAGTGAAACCTTTTATCCTAAACATTTGAGTGCCTTGAATGTATCAGGTATTCTAAAGATACTGACTCCCTGTTTCTAAAATACCTTCAGCTTGATTAATTCCTATTTGTCCTGCAAATCTCAGTCACTGATGCATGTCTTCTGAAATACTTTCTTATGGATCTGGCATCTATTAATTCTCCACATGCTACATTTCAAGTATTTCTATATGTACTTTTAGTACACAGGTAACTGATCTATTCCTCTCCTTCCCTGAGGACTAGATTCAAAATCTTGAGGACAGCATGTGCCCATTTATGTTTATGTTTAGCACAGTGACAACATGACATATGACATCAACTCTGTAAACAGCTTTTTGAAACTGAATTATTTACCATGATATGAGTACTGAGAAATAAGACCAGAGCTAAAGCCAAATTTTAATGAACCTGGTATGCCAGATAGAATAGCTATCTTTCCAATAGTGAGTAGAGAAAGTATGTGGTAAGCTAAAGGAGTAAGTGATACAATGCAAAGTACAATGTAAGAAAATTAATGTATTTCGGTCACCACAATGATTGAGATATAGTGTAAAAATCCACATTTACTTATTTATATTGTGGGGCTTGAACTCTAGGCCTAGGCACTATCCCTGAACCCTTCAGCTCAAGGCTACCACCCTACCCAGGGCCTGGGCATTGAACCTGAGCTCTTCAACTCAAGGCTACCGCCCTACCCTTGAGCCACAGACCCACTTTCTGTATTCCAGTGATAAATTGCAGATAAGTGTCTCATGTTCTTCAGTAGCTTTAGATCTGAGCCTCTTGAGTAGCTAGAATTACAAGCATGAGCCACCATGCCCAGCTTAAAAACTCATATTTATGTGGTTGTTTATTATGTGATTAGAGCCATGAGAGTGTCATTTAAAAAAATGACAAAAATAGAACATAGATATCCTTGTATTACAAGCCTTCTATGGCTACCTTACAGCTCCTCTTGCTAAGACTATTTCCTATGTGTCAGGACAAGATATCTTTTCTTCAGGAAAATATCCCTGGCTATCCAAGGCCAGATCAAATCCCTCTATCGATCTTGATAGTATCTAATGTGTTCTACCTACCTTATTTTATATTTCAGATAGCTTTCAATTTTGAGTTAATTATAAATGAATATGTCTTTGAAAGTGAAAAATGCAATGGTTTTTTGGCAAAAGAACAGAAGGGATGATAAAATGGAGAGTTGCTTGTCACAAGGAGCATAGCTGGATGGTTTTGTATATGCCATATTTAAGAAGTCAATGGAAAATGGAGAAAATAAGCATCTGCTATGAAAATGCATTGGTTGCCTCAAGTCTTGAACATTAGCATCAGTTGCATGAACATAAGAGTAGACTTCATAAATGTTAAGTATCCATCTTGTCAGATGGAAAGCAAAAAAAAAAATAGAAGATGAAGTGTGCTGGACTGAATGAGACAGAAGTGAAAGAAAATTTACATTGAACAAAAGAGGCAAGACTTTTCAAGGGAAGCATTGTTAATATTGCCAGTCCAGTGCTTTTATTTTGTTCCATGAAATATAACCACAAATGCTGAGTATCCTGAAATTTTAGGTACATGGACATAGAAGTTACAAAAACACCGTCTGATGATACAGTCCTTGCTGGAATTCTGCTTTGTCCCTCTTTTTCCAGTCATTTCTTTGTCCTTGACACCTCATCACTTTCCTTCCTTGTTTTTTCTTATTCATTCTTGTCTATTCCTGCCCAATCAGTATTTCATGTCCCTCCAGAGAGTCCCGCCATTATGGACCCTGAGGATGTGATGAGACCATATAGGCAAATCAGATTTTCCACAACTGAGTTCAACTTCTTGCATCGTCATTTTTCCCACCCAGCTGTTAGCCACACATCTTCTCCCCATTCTGCTGGGTGGCATATGGCAGTTAACCAGTCTCTGTTCAAACAACATGCCCCACTAGGAAACATCTTTTGTTCGTAAGACTACCTTGCTATTTAAAGCTAAGTTTGACTAATCAGAACTCTAAGGAAAGCAGATGTGCCTCTGTAACAAGTCTACCCCGTCCAATAACTGACGCATTTCAACATGATTGCCCTTGGTCAGGTCTTGCTGCTCTTGAGCTCCTCAGTTTCGAATGGTATTTTGTAATTCCACAAAACCTGGTTTGTCAAAATGTGGTAAAGTAGTTGAGTATAAATTATTTAGTTTGATTCTTAGACAAGTTTTTGCTCTAAAGACAGTCAACCTCATTTTACAGAGGGAATGGTGCTGATTCAGAGTTGGCAGCATGCTTTACACGAAGTGACACTACAGAGATGTACCAGAGTTGACCCACATCTGTTGCTGTTCTCACACTACATCACAAAGCTGCTATTTCCATTCATGTTTTGGCTCTGTTATAAGTTCACAGAGAAGATTCATTCCTCAAAGCCATTTTTCATTTCAAATGTTCACAAAATCTTGTTTTGCTCTGATATTTTATCAGTATAAAAGTTGAGATGCTAAAACCGTGAAGTAAACATACTTCCTCAGATAATTTGTATCTGAGCTAGGAAGATGAATCAAACCTTATGATATTTTGTTCCATGTTATTTTTGTAATGGATGTTGTAGTCCAGGCACTTTTTGATGTTGTTCTAAGGAAAACTTAAAAGTGTGTGGCTTTCAGATTGCATTGGCACTTATCCAAAAGAAATTTGCCTTCATCAGGTTTAGGTAAATTTTGTAGTAAAAACAAGTTTTGCCACAACTTTTCCTTGCAACCTGAATTTCCCATCTTCCTCCTATATTTTGACACATTCCATCCACTGACTTCACTGCATTTGCTAAATTATTTTAAAGATACCTAATATAGGCCAAACAGCAAATCTTTTTCTTCTGTAAATGTCACCAGTCGCTTTCTCTTTCTATCAGGTAACTCATCTGTCCCTTTTCTTTATAGACTCATTCTTAATTCTCTTTTATGAAGAATACTTAAATGTTTACATTTGTATAATATATGTATATGTGAACATATGTGGTATATGTGTGCCGTGGTTATATGTGTGTATATGATTCATATCACACACATATACATCACATACATCACACACATACTTATCACATTGACATTATATAATTTTACACAAACATAGAATTCTATCTTCCATCTATTTACCTTTCTATCTATACAAATACATACATACACATACACATACACATATACCATTTCAGGCAAATTTACTTGTGTCTGCCAATATTTCCCAATCAATCATTTAGCTGTATTTGTCTACTAACTTCTTTGTAGCCTTAAACATATCTAATACCTATATTATTTTGGAAGTTTCTTTCTCTGTTACAACAGCATTCTGAATTGTTTTTAATAATTCTTGGCATCTTTTACGATCTGCAGTACATCATTAACACCAAAGAGCAAAGATCCCTTTAACAGGTTACTAGGCACCACTACAAACTATATATATTGGGAAATTAATCAATTGATTGATGCCTGGAAAGGATCAACAGAGTAGGGACAATGTTACCCACTTTATATATTAGGTAGGTACTTATATTTTAGATACTATATAAGACATTATTTTGAGGATTAGATGGTTTGATCCAAGTAACTTGCTTATGGAAGTGTCCGGCATGTAGTGATTGCCTAGTACATGATTTTACTATAGCTTCTATTGCTGATACAACCTCTCCCATTAACTGCTACTACAAACACATCTTCTCTTTCTCTTGTTTTTTCTCCTCTTGTTTAATCTACCACCTAGATGGGGAGGTTTCCAAGAGCTCCAATCTTCTTGTCTCATCTAAGCACTCTGCAAGATGTACCACATCTATTGGCATCTCTTTGGACCATCACATGTCCGTTCCTTCTCGGATCTTAATTCTGAATTTGGAGTAGCATTCTATGCCAATATATTTAAGTATCTATGAAATAATTTATTTTTAATATCACTGGTACTTAGTCAAGACATATATCTCATCTATTCTTCTTCAAAGTATAATTTTAAATATATTTAAAACTAAGGCTAATGGTTCTTTATTCAGTAAAAAAAAAAAAGAGAGAAAACAAGCTAGAAATCTCAAGTTAATTTTTAACCTTGACTTCAATTCTAATTAGCAGCTATGTTATCAGAAAGAGATTTTCCTATGAGTAATAGAGAACTTGACAGTAGAAATGTCTTTCACAAATTTTTTATTGTCTTCAGGTAGTTGTATGATGGAGTTGCTGAGCAAGTTCTGACTTTTTTTTTAAAAAATGAAACAAAAAGGAAAGGGGGAAGAAAAAGGAAGGAAAGAGAAAGAGATATGGGGAGGAAGGAGGATAAAAAGAGAAAAAGATAGGTTTTATGTCTTCTATTTAAAACTGTTATAATACACTTTGTCTCACATCTTATCACTTTGAAATTGGTGACATGGTTACATGGAACTAAAAAGAAGACAGAAAATGACTTCTTTTGAATTGCACTTTGCTCATCTAGAGTATTGTACAAGAGGAAAATATTTTCTTCACTTCTGTTAGGATTTATGATGGCTGTATCTGAAAGAAAACATGAGGATTAATAAAGAAAAATATGTAAATTTATCTATTAAGGTATATGACATGGAGTTTAAGATAAAGAGGGCACAAATAGTTGTGCATTTGTGTGCTTGATTTGTTGAAAAGTGATTAGTCTTGGAGAAACAGAAATGGGAAGAGGGAGTTTTGTCTAACAGTAACTAAATGGGGAAACAAGCAAGGCCTGTATGCCTAGATTCATCTCTGTGTCCTTATATCTTCAGAAATAAATAAGGATATACTTTTCCTAGGGGAATAAGGAAGTCCCTTTTGAAAAATAATCTTATGACCTGCTCCAGGATAAATTAGAAAAATTGTCCTAGTTTTTTTTTATTGTAATTAGTAAAAGGGTTACATGATATTTGCCAGATAGAAGGTGCATTAATTCACATACATTGATACCCTTTCACATGTCTTGGTACCCGTTTCCCTCCCCCCCCACACCCCCCACCCGTCTTGGTTTTCCCCCCTTCCCTATCAAATTTCAAATATCCAAATACAAATAAATTCAATATATCAGATAACAAAGTGAGATACTATACCAATATGAGATAACCAAGGGACAGCAAAGGAGATGAGAGACAACATAGTACATTAAATTGTCCTAGTTTTTATGAGCTATGTCAGGGGACAAGGTTTGAGTAAGGTAACTGCAGCCTTGCTGCTATTTCTTGAATGCCAAGTTCCTATAAGTATGTCTTCAGCCTCATCAAGCTAAATGTAGAGATTAACATATTGATATTACTCATTTAGTGTTTTTTAATGTCTGTTATCAATAGCTATAACTTCAACAATTTAACATTCCCCCCCTTTACTACTGCCTTAATTAGATGAGTTATCTCCAATAAAAGGCACACATAAAGAAACTTGTCTCCACATTAATGATAAAAATCAACTTACTAGAACAACACCAGATCACGTAACTTCCCAGACAGAATATTTTCTTTATGAAAGACAACATTGCCTCTGCAGTAGAGATTTACCTAAAATGACATTATCTCATGTGGAGTTGGTCAAACTCACAGAAAACTGTATCTTATATAGAGGATATATCCTCCTGTAGCATTGGCTATATTGTCTCAAAATTTTTGCTTATCATTACCTTAGATTATAAATTGCCTTAGATTATCATTACACTAGATTATAAATGCTACTGGGTATATTTGAGTTAACTTGATTATAGACAGACAGTAATTGATACTCAGAAATAAATATTTGTTGACTGGCTAATTGTATGAAAGTAATTATTCTATCATATATTATGTTAAGATTATGTATTACCACTAAATATACAATAACTACACCTTATCATTCAGTGTCTTAAGCAATAAGAAGGCTAAATCACTACAGACTGTTTAAACCTTGGATTAGAAAATATGAGTTACATTTTTCCCATATATTTTTATTGTAATTAATAGAAGGGTTACATGATATTTGCCAGATAGAAGGTGTATTAATTCACATACATTGATACCCTTTCACATGTTTGGTCCCCATTTCCCTCCCCCCCACCCCCACCTCTCATCTTGTTTTCCTCCCTTCCCTATCCAATTTCAAATAACCAAATACAAATATATACAATATGTCAGGTAACAAAGTGAGATACTGTAACAATATGAGATAATCAAGGGACAGCAAAAGAGATGAGAGATAACATAGTACATTAAGGACAACAATCATTCATTATATGGCTTATGTTTCTATATCTTAGAGATCCTTTCATTTAGTGTCATACTATATGGCCTTATATATCAAGGTTTTGCTCTGTTGCAAATCTCTGCTAGGAGAGCCCAAGGTTTCTACTGATTATGACAAATGAGGGAAACCATTGAGCCTAAGTTCCTTCGAGTCTGGCTTACTTCACTTAATATGATTTTTTCTAAGTCTTTCCATTTCCTAACAAATGGGGCGATGTCGTTCTTTCTGAAAGCAGCGTAGAATTCCATTGTGTACATTTTTCTAAATAATCACCTTGTATTACCGCTTAAGAAAATGACTAACAAAAAGACAATCCTGATGACTGGTTATAAAATATAGACCTTTTAAATGCAAAAACATACAATATTTCCAGGTGATGGATAATTTCAAAGGAGTTTGTGTTGTTCACTGGCACAGTGATCTAATACATATGGAATGATTAAACTGAAGAGAATCTTTTCTCCAAATTGGCTCTCTTCTTTAATAGGACCTGTGACATAGACTAATAAAATTATAAATGTTTAAAATATATGTGAAATGCTGGTTTGCAAGATATTTGATAAATATACCTCTGTGATTTCTTAAATTTAAAAATATGAATATTGTTTCTATAATATTAAGAATAGTTCCTTTGGCATATATTTTCAGTAAAATAAAACTTCACAACGTGCAAGAAACTAGATTGAATCATTTCTCACTTCAAGAATACCAGTTAAGGTACCAACTTCCATCATTGTATCTTGATAAATAGTAAAATTATTCCACAGACATCCCAGAACTAATCATGAGAATCTCTTAGTTTCTTCATTTCCTATCCCCTGCTCAGTCTCTTATCATCCATTATGTCTCTAGAGTAGACCTGCCAGAAACTCAAGTTGATATCACAGCACTTCCTGCTCCGAGCATATGTTTTTATTTTGACATTCATCAACAAACTCTGTCACTGGATGTCTTTAAGTATATGGAGATCTTTAATATGAATATCATTTTGTCATCAATAAACAATGGTTTATTTAACAATAAGTCAACTAGGTTGTCAAAAGTAGTATGTACCTGGTAATATATCTGACATGTTTAATGTCTCAGAAAACCTTTCCACCCATGTTCCAAAAAAATAGTTTTAGTAAAATAATTCAATATGGAAAATGAAAAAAATCTAGAACTACACTCCATAGTGTCTTGAATGTCAAGATAAATTTTAATCATGCACAATCTCATCTACCATATTTCACACTGCTAAAATGAAGTCACTGTTAAAATGGAAGAAAATCATATATGTCTGTGCACCTATATAAATCCATATTATTGAGCCATTTACTTGTCATTAAAAATGTTAGATTTTAAGTTCACTGTTCATTTTCCCTAAGGACATCTCACAGAATATTGTTGTTCTACTCTGCTTTTTTTCCTTTTATTAGTATATATCATATATATAGACACTAGTATATATATAAATGTATATATACAAATTTATATACACACACATGTTCATGTACATAACCCATCTGTTTGTGTGTATTATCTACAGCATTACATCTCAAACTACTGGCAGTAAATTATTAAGTTACAAGAGAAGATCCCATGAAGTCCAATTACCAGTCCTTAAAAATATTCACAGTTCCAAATCATTGACTCTAAAAATACCATGAATTGTGAAGTTGTTATTAAAATGCTGGGTTTCAGGTTTATACTTAACCCTGCCCGGGAAATATCAGTTTGTGAACTAGTACTTGCCTGAACTTGTGTTAGTACTTAGCATGGCTTTGCATAGTAACATTCTTAGATACATATGCACTCAACTCAATCCTCTATTACCTGTGTAAATCATCATACCCAGATTTGCTACACTTCACTTCCTGTTCATTTCCTCTTACAAAATGGGTTCACTGATGTATATGTCACTCATTTTTGTTGGCTTCATACATAGTATGTAAATAGAATTATGTTCAGCTACCAATATTGAACAAAGTCTTAAAAACTCTAAAGAATATATTGCTTCACTCACCGACAGTACCTTTTAAATATTTGATCTATCCTGTCCCTTGTTTAAATGCTACACTATGTTTGAAATCAAGATGCATTTGATTCCCGAAGGTAAAATTCTAGGGTTAATTATACCTAACTTGTATTTTAGTAGGCACTTCTGCATGATTATATTAATTTATACGTAAAAATCAGGCTACTTATGCAGGAGTTGAAGTACAAGAGAGCTTCTCTTTGGGTTGCATATTTTAACTCTTATGAACCAAATTATAACATAATTGCTTTTATTTGATCTTTTCCTATCTAACAACTGCCTAGAGGGTGCATGTTTCAGTCCATTTAATTTGTTCAATAAAGAAAAGTCTACTATATGATTTTTTCACGAACTTCCAGATTTAAAATGGAAAATAACATACATTTTACTAGCCAAATGAATAAGTAATTTAAATTGCTTTTTTAAAAGAAAGAACACGAGGAGACAGAGAGAAAAAGACATTTAATGTTTATCTTTTTAACAATATCATTACTTGATTTCATATTTGTTAATATTTACATTTACCCAGGCTTTTTTATAAAGATTTTAACACTTAGTTTATTGATATCAAAATTTTAAAATATGTAAAAATGTTATCACTGTCAAAATTCAGTTATATCTTTATCATTTGTTTTCATTAATTTCTATTAAATAAAATTAATACACTTGGAGATGAACAATGATATAATTAGCCTATCCAAATCTTTCACCTTAGAGAATTCCTGGTGACTGCCTGTGTGAGTAAATTGTTCTGTGCTGTCTTTATTAAGTTTTTACATTTAATTCTTCAAAAATATTTTAAGCATATGAAAACCCAAACCAGCATTCTATTTCTTACATAACAGAAAACACCATTTCATTTACTTTCATTGTTTTATTTTGGGCCATCAAATAAAAAATAAGGAAGACTATATATAATCATGTGGAAAGAGACTGAAGTAGGGCAATTTTCACAACCCATACTTCTATAAGTAGATACACCTGCACATCCCAACTCTAAGATATTTTCTCAAGGGCCTGATTTTTTTACTTAATGAACTATATGTTAATTGTTCAGCCATTTCTAGTGGCAGAGTAGAGTCACTTTGACTTGAGATATAAAGGGAACTGTCTCACAAGGACAGAGTAGAGCAAAATTTTAACTATAAGGATGACTAACATATTTAATCTAGGAAACGAGGTCATTGGTTCAATTGGACAAACACTAAAAAAATGTTCATATATTAGAGAGTACTAACAATAGTGGTTTGTTTACCATCATTTCTTAAGACAAAAAAATGGCATGTAATGGAATATTGACTTAAGCCTAATCTCAAGAGAAGGCTGGTTCAGTGAAAAGTTCCATTTTCTGCTATCATAAGGCATTTACTTATTATTTTCATTAGGCATATAGGTAAATTGCACATGCATGTATTATATTAATTTTACTTTCAGTCTGAGAGCCTCTAGGGTAGCACATTCACAGATTTTTTTATGTTGAAGCTTTTTAAAATAGGAACTTAGTACAGTGTAAGAGGACATGCATTGTTTTATTTGTTTGTTTGGCTTTACATCACTGTTTCAAATTCTAGAACATAAACTGAAGAAAAACAGCCCACAGTAATTTAAACCTTAAAATGCCATTATTTCTAATGCTCAATTTGGGAGATGCTTTTACTTCATGTGGCTTAACAGGACAACAAGGCAACCAAAAATAATCTCTGCCATTCAGATTCACATGAATCTACTCTGTAATGCATTAATAGTCTTATTCCTATAGAAAAATGTTCAAACTAGAAAGAACTTCTGAAACAGTCACAATAACAACAACCAATAAATTCAGTGAACAGACTGGACCTCTCTTGTTTTCTTTAGAGCAACCTGCTGTCAGAGGACCTAAAAAGGGTGCTTCAAGAACTAGTCATATACCTTGCTAATCACTTTCACTAGTTCCCACTGTTGAGAGATTTCACTACTATTCAATGTAATCAATATCTATACTTAAACCATAACATCAAGAACACTGTCTGACATACCTCTGAATGTTTATGATTTTTTCTGCGCTCAGATGGTATATGCTTTCTTCATTTTATACTATCATTTGCCTGTAGTATATACATTTTATGGGAAGTAGGCATTAAATTGTGAATTCAACCTGCATTCAGGAATGATAAATACATAGATAGATACAAAACTACTAGATATATTAAATTTATTCCAACTAAGATTCTTAACAACCCACTTCATCTCTGATTCTTTTATTTGCCCTAAAAATTAAATATGTGGTACTCCTTGTTTCAGATGATAAATTTATAATATATCTATACAGGGACTATAGCCTTATAAATCATTGTAGCTCTTCCTCTCATCTACAACTTTTATAATTTTTAACTTATTTTCAACTCTGTGTGTGTGTGTGTGTGTGTGTGTGCACGTGCCCGTATTTGCATGTGCTGCTACTGTCTTGCACTTGGGCCTGAGAATTTTACTCCAAGAAAGTCTCTCAGACTTTTCAGACCAGTTTGATTTTAAGCAATGATCCTCAGACTCAGCCTTCTCAGTGACTAGGATTATGGGTGTGAGTCACCGGTGCACATCTTTTTTTTTCATATATTTTTATTGTAATTAATAGAAGGATTACAAGATATTTGCCAGGTAGATGGTGCATTAATTCCCATAATTGATACCCTTTCACATGTCTTGGTCCCAATTTCCCTCCCCCCCACAACCCCCCCTTCGTCTTGTTTTCCCCCATTCCCTATCCAATTTCAAATAACCGAATACAAATATATCCGATATATCAGGTAACAAAGTGAGATAGTGTAACAATATGAGATAACCAAGGGGCAGCAAAAGTGATGAGAGATAACATAGTACATTAAGAACAACAATCATTCATTATATGGCTTATGTTTACATCATATTTTAAATGACAATTTTAACAAACAAGTGTTCAAGGAGGGAATCTCTAATTACAATCACTGGGACTTAGTATTTAGAACTTAGTCAAAAGTAGGCTAAGGGTTTGTATGTCATAGAAACATATTAATTTATGAAATAAAACATTATGTCTATAGAGTCATAGGTTTTTATGTCTTTATAGTTATGTTTGTATTTCCATTACCATGTTCATAGCTTTGGGTATGCAGTTATTGAGTCCTCGCTCTTGTACTCTTTGGATTTAATAGCCACATATTAAGGACACCATGCGCCTTTTGGTCCTTTGGTCTTGACTTGTCTCACTCATCATGATTCGCTCTAGATTCATCCACTTCCCTGCAAATGCCATTATTTTATCTTGTCTGTTGGCTATGTAGAATTCCATTGTGTATATATAACACATTTTCTGTATCCATTCATCTGTAGTAGGGCATCTGGCTTGTTTCCATTGCCTGGCTATTGTGAATAGTGCAGAGATGAACATAGCTGAGCAGGTGTCCTTGTAATATTCTGGGTCAAGATGTTCAGGATAGATGCCCAGAAGTGGTATGGTGGGATCATAGGGAAGGTCTATTTTTACTTCTTTAAGAAAACTCCACACTGCTTTCCAGAATGGCTGAACTAGTCTACATTCCCACCAGCAGTGTAGTAGGGTTCCTTTTTCTCCACAACCCCGCCAGCAATTGTCATTGTCTGAGTTCAAAATCTTGGCCATTCTTATTGGGGTAAGGTGGTATCTTAGGGTTGTTTTTATTTGCATTTCCTTTATGACCATAGATGATGAACATTTTCTCATATGCTTTTCTGCCATTTTAATCTCTTCTTCTGATAAGTCTCTCTTTAGTTCCCTTACCCATCTAGTGAATGGTTTATTGGGTTTTCGGGGGATTAGTTTCTTGAGTTCCCTATAGATACTAGATATTAAGCATTTGTCAGATGTATTGTTGGTGAATATCTTTTCCCAGTTGGTTGGCTGTCTCTCTACTTTTGCAACTATGTTTTTATCTGTACAGAAACTTTTTTATTTTTAGGTAGTCCCATTTATCAAGTCTCTCTCCAATCTGTTGTGACCCTGGGATTTTGTTCAGGAATCTTATGCCTGTGCCTATGAGTTCCAGTGTCTCTCCTACTTTATCATGTAGCAGTTGCACGGTTTCCAGTCTGACGTTGAGGTCTTTGATCCACTTTGAGTTAATGCTTGTGCATGGCGAAGGCTAGGGTCAATTTTTAGTTTTCTGCATGTGGCTGCCCAGTTTTGCCAGCACCAATAATTGAATAGGCTGTGTTTGTTCCATTATATATCTTTGGCTCCTTTTTCAAATACAAGTTGCCTATAGGTATGTGGTTCTATTTCTGGGTCTTCTGTTCTGTTCCACTGATCTTCTGGTCTGTTTTTGTGCTAGTACTAAGCAGGTTTTGTTATTATGGCTCTATAGTAGAGTTTGAAGTCTGGTATTGTAATACCACCAGCATTGCTCTTTTTGCCTAGAATTGTTTTGGATATTCTAGGTCTTTTCTTGTTCCATATGAATCTTTGGATTATATCTTCTATTTCCATAAAGAATGTCTTTGGTATTTTGATAGGGATTGCATTGAATTTGTATATCAATTTTGACAGTATAGCCATTTTCACTATGTTGGTTCTCCCTAGCCATGAGCATTGGATGTCTTTCCATTTCCTAGTGTCCTCTTTAATTTCTTTCACTAGGGTTTTATAGTTTTCATTGAATAATTCCTTTACTTCTTTGGTTAAGTATATTCCTAAGTATTTAATTCTTTGGGGGGTTATTGCAAATGGTATCATTTTTTGGATTTGGCCTCCTGTTTGTGTATTGTTGGTGTATAGGAAGGCTACTGACTTCTGAAGGTTGATTTTGTATCCTGCCACTTTGCTAAAGTGGTTTATTAATTCTAGAAATTTGGGAGTGGAGTTTGTTGGGTCACTCAAGTAGAGGATCATGTCGTCTGCAAATAGGGATAGTTTAATGTCTTCTTTCCCTATATGGATCCCTTTGATGTCCTTTTCTTGCCTTATTGCTCTGGCTAAGGGTTCCAGCACTATATTGAAGAGACGTGGAGAGAGTTGGCATCCCTGTCTAGTTCCTGATTTTAAGGTGAATGGTTCCAGTCTTTCACCATTTAGTATAATACTGGCTATAGGTTTTTCATATATGGCTTTCACTATTTTGAGGAATGTACCTCTTATTCCTATTTTTTGTATTGCTTTCAACATGAATGGATGCTGTATTTTGTCAAATGCCTTCTCCACGTCCAGAGAAATTATCATATGATTCTTATCCTTAACTCTATTGATATGATGTATTACATTGATTGATTTGCGAATGTTAAACCAGCCTTGCATTTGTGGGATGAAACCCACTTGATCATAGTGTATGATTTTTTTAATTTGTTTCTGGATTCTGTTGGCTAATAGTTTATTGAGGACTTTTGTGTCTGTGTTCATTAGAGAGCTAGGTCTGTAGTTTTCTTTTTTTGTTGGGTCTTTCCCTGGTTTGGGGATGAGAGTAATATTAGCTTCGTAAAAAGTTTGGTATTGCTCCTTCTGTTTCTATTTCTCAGAAGAGTTTCTAGAATATAGGTGTTACTTCATCTTTAAACGTCTTGTAGAATTCCGCAATGAATCTGTCTGGACCTGGGCTCTTTTTGGTTGGCATTTCCCTGATTGCTTCCTCAATTTCCTTGTAAGAAATTGGTCTGTTTAATTTGTTTACCTCATCGTTGTTCAGTGTGGGTAGCCTATATTTATTTAAGAAATCATCCATTTCTACTAGATTTTCTTGTTTCTTTGAATATAGGCCCTGGTAGTACCCATTCATTATGGACTGAATTTCTTGGGAAGCAGTTGTGATTGTTCCCTTGGGGTCTCTAATCTTGTTTATTTGAGTCTCCACTTTCCTTTTTTTGATTAGTCTTGCCAGGGGTCTGTCTATTTTGTTGACTCTTTCAAAGAACCAACTTTTTGATTTAACAATTTTTTGTATAGTAGATCTTATTTCAATCTCTTATATTTCTGATTTTATTTTTGTTATTTCTGTCCTTCTAGTTGTTTTAGAATTAACTTTTTCTTGCTCCTCTAGGTGTTTCAGTTTTTTTTAAGGTTATTTACGTGCTCTTCTTCTGTCTTTTTAATATGCGCTCGTAGTGTGATACATTTGCCTCTTAGAACTGCCTTTGCTGTGTCCCATAAGTTCCTTTGTGATGTTTCTTGATTGTCATTACATTCAAGGAAGTTTTTAATTTCATTTCTGATCTGATCTGTTATCCAGGAGTTATTCAGAAGTGTGTTGTTCAGTTTCCATGTAATTGAATGTTTTTTGACTTTGACTACATTGTTCAGAATTAGTCTGACTCCACTGTGGTCTGATAGAATGCATGGGAATATATCAGACCTCTAGTATCTGCTTAAGTTTTCTGTATGAACTATTATATGACCTATTTTGGAGTGTGTTCCATGTGCTGCTGAGAGAAATGTAAAAAGTTTTGCCGTTGGGTGGAAGACTTTGTGTATATCTGTTAAGCCCAGCTGGGCTATGGTGTTATTTAAGTCGATGGTGTCTTTGCTTAACTTTTGTTGAGTTGACCTGTCATTTGTTGAGAGTGGTGTATTGAGGTCTCCCACCATGATTTTGTTTGAGTCTATTTTGTTCTGTAATTCTAAAAGAGTTTGTTTGATAAATTTGGGTGCTCCCGTGTTGGGGGAGTAGATATTTATAACTGTAATATTATGGGCAGGGATTGTACCCTTTACTAATATATAATGGCTGTCTCTATCTTTATGTACTGATTTTACTGAGAAGTTAATTTTGTCGGAGATTAAGATTGCTACTCCTGCTTTTTTGCATGGTGCATTGGAGTGGAAAATTCGTTTCCATCCTTTCACTTGGAATTTGTTTCTGTCTTTGGCAATGAGGTGGGTCTCTTGGAGGCATCATATGGATGGGTGGTGTTTCTTAATCCAGTCTGCTGCTCTGTGTCTTTTGATTGGATTGTTCAGCCCGTTCACATTTAGGGAGATTATGGAGAAGTGGTCAGTGTCCATTGTCGTTATTTATTTTTACTTCTAAGTTTCTTTCTCTCTTTTTTTCCCTTTTGTGTTTAGTGAATTATAGATATTTGCTTCTTGAAGGGCGTTCTTGATGTTCTACAATTTGTTCTTGATTAATTAGTATTCTTTGTAACACTGGTTTAGTGTGCACGTATTCATAAAGCTTCTCTTTGGAGTGAAGTATTCTTGTTTCTCCCTCAAATGTAAATGCTCGTTTTGCTGGATATATCAGTCTGGGTTGGCAGTTGTTGGTCTTCAGGACATCAAGGATGTTTTTCCAAGCTTTTCTTGCATTTAGGGTTTGCATGGAGAGATCTGCTCTAATTCGAGTGTTCTTCCCATTATAATATAGCTCCTTCTTTGTTTTTGCAGCATTTAAGATCAATTCCTTGGTATTCGGGTCTAGTGTCTTCACTATGATATGTCTAGATGAGTTCCTTCTAGGATCTTGCCTGTTTGAGGTCCTGAAACCTTCAATAATGTGAGTATTTTCCCTGTTGAAGTTGGGGAAGTTCTCTGCTGATTTTGGTGAATAAAGGTTGCATACCTCTGCCCCTCCTCAATCCCTATCATATGAAGATCAGACTTCTTTGCTGCATCTGCCAGTTCCTGGAGTGCTCTCTGGTAGATTCTGACTGATTTTTCCAAGGTGGCAATTCTCTGTTCCAGCTCCTGTGTTTTATCTTCCGTTTCTGATATTCTATTCTCCATCTCCGTCAATCTGCTGCTTAATGCCTCCATTTTTGCTTGAAGTGTGGACACTAAGCTAATCATGTCTGCTGTAAGGGTATTAATCTTTTCTTCTATTTCTCTTTTGAATTCGAGGAGCTCTTTGGTGATTTCCTGCTTGTGTTCCTGGAATTGTTTTTGGAATTCTGTTTTAATCTCTTTAGTCATGTCCACAATCATCTCCTTGAATAGGGTCATGTTTCATGTCTCTTCAGGTGTCATTTCTTGGGATGGTGACATCTCTATCGTCACTTCGCTCTTCTTTCCTTTTGGGCTTTTTGTGGGACTTTGATTATTTATGTATGTCGTAATTGGTCTTTGTGCTCTCCTCAGCATCAAGAACTGTTGTTGTAGTTCGCTCTGTGGTCAGTAGGTAGCGGTCTTTACTTGGATTGGGACCAGTGGTTCTGGGAATATGTGAATACCTGTGGTTCTTGGCCAAATTGATTCTGCTGCTGACTAGGTCAGAGTTTGGTTTTTGCAGGTGTTCTGGCCTATTCCCAGAGGCTGTGTGCTGCTGCACGACTAGCTCTCAGTCCAACCAGTGGCCTCACAGTGGGCCATGGGATGGATCTGCGAGCTTCAGTCTCAGAGTGCTGGGCGGGTGGTTGGTTTTCCTGTGCTGCTTCTAGGGGCGGGCTCTGGCCAAGGGTCTGGAGTTTGGGAGTTTTCAGGGGCTCTCAGCAGGACCAGCAGGTGTCAGCTCTGCTGAGCTCCAAGGGCAGAGCCTTGCCTTTCTGATTCTCAGAAGATGGCCCTTCAGTTCCCTGCTGCTTTGTCAGACAGTCTGTGACTGTGGTGGGCCCCTCAGTGCTGTCTTGCTCAGGATTCCCAGCTGGAGGATGCCTGGCTCAAGATCTGAGGGGGACAGATGCTGGCTCCTATTTCCCCCCCTCCCCCCCGTACACCCCACCCGCTGTTGTAAGGCAGGGTCTCAGCGCCCCCCACTCTCCAGACCCAGTGGCCTGGAAGAGGAACCTGTTGGGCGGGTGGGAGCGGGGACACCTCCGCCTCCCTTGGTGGGGTGCTTGGTCTTAGTGTAGCCCACCTGTCAGTCTCCAGTCAGAGGCCTGGGAGAGGAACCTGGTGGGTGGGTGGGAGCTGGGACACCTCTGCCTCCCTTGCTGGGGTGCTGGGTTTTAGCGCCGCCCGCCTGTCAGTCTCCAGTCAATGGCCTGGGGGAGGGGGCTGTTGAGGGAAGGGACAGGATTCTAAATTCCTTCCCCCCCCCTGCTCCTGCTGGTCTTTCTCAGGCGGGGTGGAGGGGTCCGAGTTAAGTTCTATTGCTTGGCACCAGCTCTGCTTTCCCGATGGGTTTGGGGACCTGCTTCACTACTCATGCCTCTGTGTTCATCTGTGGGTGCTCCACGGTGTTAGGGAGTCTTTCACTCCCCTCGGATCTCCGCCGCTGCCTGTGTTCCTCGTCTGGGTTCAGCTGCTTGCTGTTCTGGTTCCACATCTGTGTTCTGCTGCTTCTGGTGTCACTGGCTGGGTCCTATGCTGGTTTCTGCAGTGGTCCGGCCTGCCTGGCCCAGTGCCCTCTGCCACAGATTTTTGAGGCTCAGAGCCTGAGGCGAGGGGTGGGGAAGGGGTCTTTGCATTCCGAATTCTTTGAGAAAGTTGGATGTGAGCTTTATCTGGATTTCTTTTCCGGTTTGAGTCCTTCTCCGTTTCCTTTTGAGTTTGTTGTTGTGGATTTCTTAAGGTTCTAAAGGCTTGTGGGACTCCCTGGTTCTCTCTTTTTGTGAGAGAGAGCTAGGCAGCGTCCCTATTGTCTCAGCGCCATCTTTGCTCCCCCCACAGATGCACATCTTTATAGTATTACAGGTGTGAGTCACTGGTGTTCATCTTTATCTTCCACTTTTTGTGTATTAATTCTTACCTTTTTTTTTTTTTTGCCAGTCCTGGGCTTGAGCTCAGGGCCTCAGCACTGTCTTGGACTTTCTCAAGGCCTGAACTCTACCACTTGAGCCTCAGCACCAGTTCCAGCTTTTTTTCTATGTATGTGGTACCGAGGAATTGAACCCGGGTCTTTGTGCATGCTAGGCAAGCACTCTACCACAAGGCCAAACTCCCGGCCAATTCTTACCTTTTTTTATTGATCTTCAATAAATGAAACTGTTTCCTCTGTAATGAACCAAAAAAACACTTTTTAACTTTGGCAGCACAATTCTATTCTTAACTAATTTACTGTTGCCTTTACAATACATTGAAGATTGGATATAGGCATATCTGAAACAATATATCAGCAGTTACTAGTTTTTTTGAAACAACAAATTGTACACTGAAAAGTTACCGATGTCATCTATCAACCTGGATTTAGACTTTGATCACATGATACTACTAGTTGTTTTTCTTATTAAAATAAAAGTAAATTGAAAATAAATTTTCTAAGAAAATTGATTCCAAATAGGAATCATGACAGTCTAGATTTGTTTCCCAACAATTACTGGATTGCCAATTACAAAACATAAGAATATCCAGGCAATTTTAAAATGCCACTTAAGCACATGAAACATCTAATATCATTTAATGATTTCGCAACATAGAACAATAGGAACTCAAAGAAATTTCCAATATAGAATATGTATTATGCTAATATTTGTTTCTTTTCTTTGGTATACAGCTGAATATAGACATAAATATTTATATGTGTAATATTTTAGCCATATGACCTCTTTAAACAGAATTAACTTAGTTACAGGTATAAATATGCTGTACAAATAACTCCATAAAAAGATTGCTTACTTTGTGCCAAGCATTAAATTTATCATCACTCCTTCAGAAAACATTTTGTTTTATAAATTAAGAAACTGAGATAGAATGATCATTGAACTTCGTAAAGTGATGTAAATTATAGATTTGGTGCACCCACTAATCTTAATCTGATCATATCTTTCTGGGAGTTTAGCCTAGTGGTAGAGTGCTTGCCTAGCATGCACAAGACCCAGGTTTGATTCCTTGATACCACAGACATAGAAAAAAAGCCAGAAATGGTGCTGTGGCTCAAGCGGTAGAACTCTAGCCCTGGGAAAGCCCAAGGACAGTGTCCAGACCCTGAGTTCAAGGCCCCAGACTGGCAAAAAGAAAGAAAAAAGAATGAAAGAAAGAAAGAAAGAAACAAAGAAAGAAAGAAAGAGAGAGAAAGAGAGAAAGGAAGAAAGAAACAAAGAAACAAAGAAAGAAAAGAGAGAGAGAAATGCAATACAATTTGGGTGTTTGGTTTCGGCTCAGTTAACTCTGGTTCAGAGGTGTCATCCAATTTTTATGCTGTTCCTCCCACTGAGGTATCCTAACCAGGGACTAATGGATATCATACTCTAAGACTTCATCCCAATTAATTATTACATTCTCAAATGAATTAAGAACACATCAGAAACTATGTAATCCACCAATCCCATAGGACCTATTGAATTAAAGTAAACCTCAGTAGAACTTTGCCCAGTGAATAAAGATGTTTTTTTCCTCTTTAATGACAATACTCAAGAGATGTGATGTGATGGCTTCCAACATGTTAAGCAGTGGGATTTTTTTTTTCTAGAATTTGCAAGTCCCTGCCTACTTAGCAGTGCTGAGAATTGAACAGATGTTTGGCTTTTTATAATACTCCTAGAAAAAAAATCTGAGAATTAAGTCTTTCTAGTACAGGCAGATTAGGGACAAAAAATATTTGTAAAATGTACCTACAACCTGTTATTTACAAAACATTTCATTTGAGAGATCCTACAGACATTAATTTAGTGATATTTTTATGTACATGTAAGTACATATTTAGCAAGAAAAATGGTTTCATGGAGGGTGTGAAGGATGACTGTGACTGGTACTAATGAATATGATTAGAAAAGACAGAAAAATTAATTTTAATGGATCCAAAATGGCCACTTTAATGATGCTCTTTTTTTAGATGGAAATTCTTTGAACTGAGAAAAATAAAGGAACACATGAAGTCTCAGCAATGAGAAACATGTCACTTGACCTGTTGCAAACATGAATTTCCTAATGCAGGCCATACAGAGTATTACATATGAGGTATAAATGATAAGAGAACACAACAGATAACTCCATATTTGGATACTCAGTCAAAAAAAGTAGGAAAATACATGAGACAAAGCTAAACACACTCTTAATTATCATATTCTTACAAAAACTTGAAATTATGCATTGATTTAGGAAGCCAGCATTTGCCTGGTTAAAAAATGTGAATTTTTTCATTGTGTATTTCTTCTCTTTTGTACATCATTTAATAATACTAATTATCTATATTGGTCATATTGCAGTGGTGTGAAAACAGCAATAATAACCATGTGGCCTTGTGCAAAAATAAAATGACCTCTCTGGAATCATCCCAAGAAAGGAAAATACATTTGAGATTCATTCATGCAAATACTCAAGAAATTGGCATTCATCACAATCACCTAGGGACATTTCTTAAAATTATAAATTCACACCTCCCATCTAGAATCTGATGCAAAAGGTCTTATATGGACTTTAATACTCTCTATTTCTTAAAATCTACAAATGATTCCATTATAGTCCACCCATATATTGCTAACTGAATCTATGCTCCCAGAATATTTTTTAGAAAGCCTAAACATACTTGAGATAGACAACTTTGACTTCATAGATTGTCTCTAATTTTAAAACCAGAATAATCCAGAGTAATTCTTCATTCTTTAATAGCATTTTTCCATGGCAGAGAAACTCCTAAAAAATATGTTTCAATTATCATTGCCACTTAGAGTCTAGGGCAGTGTCTGGCATTTGGTGAATATGAATTTTTTAAACTCCTGCACATATCAGCATAATTTCTTATGTTATCTAAAATTCTATCTCTTCTTCAAACTAAAATAAATGAAGACGGAAAACATATCAGCAAGTAGGACACTACTTTTACCCACTTTTTGAAATTCAGTCTTTCTCAAATTTTAGACACACAGGCAAAAAATATGATATTTATCAATTGAGCAACAAACTGCCCCAATTCAAGAGTTTCTGTGAATTATTTTCTGATTTATTGTGAAGAATGGAAGACAGTACGCGCTTAAGTAAAAACAGAAAATCTAACAAATACAATTGCAAAGGCAAATAAGGATAGTGATAGGAAACAAACAAACAAACAAATATAAAATAAGCAAAGCACTGGTAGACCAGACAAACTACTCAGGAGGCTGAGAGCTAATTGACCAGGAGTAGAAAACAGCCCAGACAGAAGAATCTTCAATTACATATTCAACTTAACCAACAGAAAACTAGACTAGAGGCCTGGGTTAAGTAGTAAAGCACCACCTTTGCAGGAAAACTGAGCAAATATGAGACACTGAGTTTAAAATTTGCCATCTGAGGAAAAAAAAATTACCTGTAACACTACTTTTCAGATGGAAAATAAACATTTTTAATGATAAAGTTTTTATATATTAAAGAATTTTATTTATATTTTTAGTAGAAATTAATAAACTTAATATATTAAAAACTAATATGCAAAAAATTATGCCAAATACGCTTGAAGTGTTTTCTTCTCAAAAATATTCATAATATTCCAAGAAAATTGAACAGTGGACATCCTCGTGAACCTATGAAATGAAAACCAATAAGTATATAAGCTATGTGCTGGAATTCAGCGCTGTCCCTGAACTCATTTTTGCTCAACGTTAACACACTAAACTTGAGCTACATCTCTACTTTCATTTTGGTGTTAAATTGGAGATGTGATTCTTCTATGTACACGTGACCCTATAAAGTGATGCTAATCAACACCCACTACAATATCTGAAAACAGGAGTTTCCTTGCTATTGTTATTTTTCTTAGTGCATTATATTCCGTTATTTCTTTTTTCATTCATTATTTTCCTCCTTTGGTTTACCCCCTGTTGTCACTGTTTTGTTTTTTATTTTGGTACCCTTGTATATATTTTTATATGATTTGGGGATGGGATGGGAAATCACAGAAATATTCAGACAAACAACAAAGGATGAAAAAATGCAACAGTACAAACAGGGATACTCACTAGACACTGTTCTCAATGAACTTTGCAATTTTGGGGGCAGGAGGGAGTGGGAGAGGGAAAACAGGAGAAGACTAGGGAGGGGATAACACTGCTCGAAAAGAAATGTACTCATTACCTTACGTAATAACTCCTCTGCACCTTTACAAAAAAAGTCTCCTGGACTTTCCTATCCAAGATGGCTTAGAATCACAGTCTTCAGAACTCTGTTTCTTAGATAGCTAGGGTTGTAGGGTTGAAGGCATAAACCACTGATTTCCCGTTTTAACTTTTAACTTGCTTTAACAGGATCCAAGAACATTTATTCTTTGAAAGAATTATACTCAAGTAAGATTAGTGGTGCACATTAAACACTATAAAGGTTAATAAATGTCATAGAACAATGACTCAATCAATATTTAAACCTCTTCTAACTCAAAGTTCATGTGATCTAGGGCAAAGAAATAAGCTTTATAAACATTTCAATTATTTTCAGCGGAAATAAGAGTATACTGAATGACTTTTAAACCACAGGAAGTATTTTCTTTTTATGTAATTCCTGTCATTGGTAAAGACTTCTGAGATTGTTCAGCATCTTTAGAAACACTGGCTATGTGACATCAGCAAGGCAAAATTGTTTTTTTTAGTTTTACAATGCCATAAATGTTCTGTCAGTTTTCTCTCTGGAAACTTGTGGCAATTCTCAATTCCAAAGACATTCCTGGTACTGCTAGTTGCAGAACATAGAGTAGAAGTGAAACAAAGCAATCAACAACTCAGTCTCTGAATATACACTTGTCCTAAAAGCCTTCTCTTCACATTGGCTCCATCTGCAGAAGAGCTTAAGGATGCTAGGAAAAGAAAGCCTCCTTCTATTCTTTTTTCTGTTGCCAAAGGCAGACAGTTTTCTGGTTTACCACTCAGGACAACTCTTATGTCTCTTCTTAATTGGATTATTGACCCTGGTGGCCTTGAAATAGAGAAAAGCACTAGCTAAGATAAATACATTGGGGGGAAAGAACCAAACAGAAGCTAACAGAAGTGGGCTAAGGAATGTAAATATTCACTAGCTCCCCAAGTTAAATAGGGGAACAGGTTAGAGAAACAGCCACAGCTGATTGACTGAGGAGATAAGTTACCCTGGGAATTTGAGAAAAGGAATTTGAGTGCTATTACATTAAACAAAGGTTTAGGTTAAATATTTTATGGCAGAGTTTGGTTGTTTGTTTTCAGACCAATAAAAATAAAGTGATTTTGAGTTCCAAGAATCATTAGCTCTGTTTGTGTCTGCTCCTTTTTACTCTTACTGGTTAAGAACTTTCCAAAACTAAAACAACTTTCTCATCTTCAGGTTGCCACCAGGTTTCTTAACATTTTCCCCCTTTAAATCAATTATTCATTGGTGTTCAGAAATCTCCTTTTTAAAATGGCTGGGGATCTCTTCTCAAAATGATATTGAAAAAATTAAAAAGTTACAATACGGTTAACATGATTCTGATTCTAATTCTAACTTTTTACAAGCAAGTTCTGATTTTCAAGTCACTGAAAAGTTCACAATGACTGCCTCTACTGCAGCCCACATCGGGAGGAAGTGATGGCTTGCCACAGTTTTATTGTAACAGCCCAAACTGAAGTGTCTGAAAACCTAAAGGAAGGAAAGCCATATTTGTGCATGACTTTATTCTCCGTTGTTCTACCTCTTAACATTTCTACCTTTTAGTTCTTTCATTTTGCTCATTTAGTATCAACACATCCATTTTCAAGTCATAGAAGCAAGGAAAGTGTTCTTGTGCTACAACATTAAAAATTTACATTTCAAACAGAAGGATATGCATCAGTGTCTTAGTAGTTTTTACTACTAAGTCATACAATTGTGTTGCTGCCTTAGCTCAGTCTCTATGCTACCCTAGGAAATTTCTTGGTTTGTCTAGAGTAGGCAACTTGTATTTCTTCAACTGAAATTTAACAATGCTATTATCTTTCGGGTTATTTTTTCCTACTCTGAAAAAATATTGTATGCTAGCTGGATGCCAGTTGCTTACACCTGTGATCCGAGCTATTCAGGAAGCTGTAATGTGAGGTTTGTGGTTGGAAAGTCAGGCAAGAAAGAGTCTATGAAACTCTTATCTCTAACCATTAAACCACTGGAAGTGGAGCTATGGCTCAAGTCATAGTGCACTAGCCTTGAGCAAAAACCTCAGGGACATTACCTGGGCCATGAATTCAAATTCTAGGCCTGGCACCAAAAAGTAAAGAAAAGCAAACATATATTAACATTGTCAAGTAAATTTTTTTCAGCTTAGTGATATTTTATTTTATTATGAATTCAATGAATTTTATTTTATTATGAATTCTTGTAATTGTCAAAAGCAGTCTGATACTTCAGTCAGCAACTGAAATGGTGCTTAACCACAGGTCCACACATGCTTTAAAAATAGCAATGGAGCTCAAAGGGGAGTATGGCGGGGGTGCTCTGATGGCATGCAACGTAAATAAAACATTCTAAGTTGCAACTTAATTATACAAATACAAATGGTGGCACATGTTCATTTCCATCTCCTGATAACTCATTACATGATTCTTTCCTTCTTGAGAAACTCAAAAGAGAAATAATATGTTCAAGGTGCCTAGTACTTAGAAATATATAAAAGAATATATTCAGCTTTCATAATATAGATGAAGAAGGAATGTAATGTGTCAATATTCTTTTAACTAAAGTTAATTCATTTCAGATAGAAACTTAAATGAAAAATCCAGAACATTTATTCAAGCAAAATGATCCATAGGCAAATTCTCTAATTCTTTGTTATAAACTTTCATTGCCTTAGTTAATTTCTATGTCATTTCTAATTAAGCCTATCAGTGACAGTAGTAAAAATATTCACGGAAGAAAAAAATAACTGGTCAATTGTATGTTTCTTAAACCTTAAGATGCATCTGCATCTTCTAGGAATCTTGTGAATGTGAAACTTCTGATTCGATGAATTCCTAAAGATCTGTATTTCTAATTAGCAACCTGGTAAAGCCCAGGAGATGTTACTTTGAGAATTAATGTGCTAAAGAGTAAATTACAATTGAAGAACCTATTCCCAGTTAGTGCTCTATAATCCTTGTGGAAAACTAAGAAAGAAAAGAAATCATATTAAAAAGACAGTAAAATAAGAGAAAATCCAGCAAACACAACACCTGGAAAAATCCTCTGAGGCTATTTCAAGTATAGGAAATCAAGGCTACCAGATCTAACCAAGAAACCATCACAACTATGGAAACAACCTGGAAAAGTCTGAATCTAAAGTGAGACATTATGAAGCCATCATTTTATAATAATGGTAATATGATAATAATAGTGAAACTGAAGTATGTAATGCCAATGCTGACTGAAATCTTTATTGGATGTCAACGTGGATTATAGCTATTGGAAATTTGAACCATCATGTTCCATATGGTTCAAAATCTAACCCCATAAAAAAAGATAATATTATTTTTCTTAAAAAAAGAAACACAAAAATAAATTGGAAGTGTGATGTCTTTTCATATTTGACTGAGTACATTTTGCTGTAGGATACATATGCACTGGGATTCTGATGCAAATTATGCATTGTAAGATAAAGAAAACTAATAGAAGTACTCCTGAAAGTAATGATTTAGGGTTTGCATTTTACATGTTTTCCATGGATCTTTATGACTATACATAATTCATGAATTCGTATTTCTGTAATGTTTTAAATTTTTTCCTCCTCCAAGTGTTTTTTAATGATTGGGTCACATGGCCTGAGCAGTTCTTTAATGTCTTTTAATGCCTCTTTTTCTGGTTTATTGTTTTTCCATTTTGCTTGGGAATACATTAGCCTTTGCTATATATCCTCGAAATATTTACTTTGACAAGCAGCTTGGAACAGAATATATAAGGGTTGTACCTAATTGAATGTTATCTATGAAAGATGGCTATGATAGACATATATTTGAGAACTTAAAAAGAGAATAAGAAAAATAAATTCATCTATCTGCATAATAAAGTTTTTGTTTGTTTGTGTGTTTGTTTGGTCACGGGGACTGAACTCTGGGCCTGGGTGTTGTCCCTGAGCTCTTTAGCTCCAGGATAGCACCCCACCCCTTGAAGCACAGCGCCACTTCTGGTTTTCTAGTGGTTAAGTGGAGAAAAGAGTCTTTTAGACTTTAGTGCCCGGGTGTGCTTTAAACCACAATCTTCAGTTCTCAGCCTCCTGAATAGCTATGATTTCAGGCTTGAGTCACTGCGCCCATCTACAGTAAAGATTTTTAAATGGTCAGTACAAGTAGAAAAATGTAAGTTATCAAACTAAATATCCATGAGTAGGAAAAAGTACTTATTAAATATAGAAAAATAGGCTACACTGAGATAAGGTGAATGATTTTATTTGAAGACCAAAAAAAATCACCCTTTAACCATCAAAAACATTTGAACGTATAAATAATTCAGTATAATTGTGAGTATGGTTTCTGTCTTTAAATTTGGGTTTCTGGAAGATTGTTTTTTTCTCTAAACTCTAGGATTTTAGAGACAGCATTTCAGTGTTGGTGGTCTTGGGTTTCCCTATCAAAGCATTACTTATGGTTCTATCTGATTCTTAACATCCCAAATTGTTTGATACTAGGTAAGTGCAGTAAAATAATCATTCATGCTTTTACAGAGTAAAAACATTTATAAGAGCAGTGAATTTAAAAGTATACAGTACAAAATAAACTACTTTGGTATTTTAATGCATTCTTGAACGTTTGATCTTTGTGTTGTTTTATGAACCGAGAGTATTTTAAGATGATAATTTGAAAAGATTCTTATTTTGTTTATTGCTCAGTCTTCTCTCTCCTGGGAGAATTTCCCTATATTAATTGCTTCTGTGCTCAGATGCTTCTAATTATTAACCTGCAGGTGTCTCTAATCACTACGTCTTCCAGCAGAGTTTTGTTGGAGGGCCATTAGCTCTGATGCTTAATTACACTACACTGTACCTAGTTTTGTGTACTGTTTGATCTTTAGATGGCTTCCCAGACCTCAGAAAATAGTCATTGGCAATCATTTTCAACAATTAACCACTGTGCCCCCACTCTCCCTCTCTCTCTGTCTCTCACTCTTCCTCCCCCCTCATTAAATTGGATTAGAGCATAGAGAATTATACAAGAGCTAATTGTTAAAATGGAAAACAATAAACATTAAGAAGCTATGCTTAAAAGGCACCATTTCTAGAATAATGTTTCCATAATTTTCTGCAATAATTTTTGTGAGTCATAAAGTATGTATAAAGATGTATGGAGTCATTGAATGGTAAACTGTGCTTAGCATCTTTGGAATATATTCTAGTTCCTGCATCTTCAAAAGAAGCATGGCTGCAATAGACCTAAGTCTAAATAAAACAACAAAACAAAACAAAAACCTTTTTCACGGCACTGCTTAACTACTACTCATGTCATTCCAAACACTTCAAGAATTTAGAAAATGTAAGTAGAATAACGTTGACATGTTTTTTGAGCTACAAACTATGTACTATTTTCCATCTCAACAAATTACATGTTGAATAAAAATTAACATGCAAATAAAGATGTTCATAGGGCAAGTAGTGTTCTATTCAGGGCACTTATTTGGATCTATGAATATGTCTTTTGACCCAGATGTGGCATCTAAATGGGGCACCATGATTATAGCCCTAACTGTGGCAGAAAGTGTAGGGATCAAACATAATTTCTTTCGTCTGGTGGTTTCCATGAGGGCCTTGTAATTATTGTTGGCTTGATTCAGTAGGACTTCTAGAGCATTTGCTGGATGGTAGATGGGACAACTTTCTGAGCGAATTTTTCCTGTGTTTTGGGTATGTAGGTTTAAGTTTATGATTGTTGTTACTGTTGTTTTGTAGTTAGCTAAGTGGACATCTTTTTTTTTCTCTTTTAAGCAAACATGCTTATATGCATGGAAAAAATATTATTTGATGGGTTAATGTCTTATTCAATGTAAGAATTATTTAACTCAAATGCGCAGCTTCATTTGTCTGCCTCAGTTTTACCTACTGACACAAACTCAGTCATTAGAACGTGTGGAAACAATCTCCTGTCCTCTCACAGAAATGACTTCATTCCCATGTAATCTCTAAATTACAAATGCACTCCAAGTATCAAATTAGACTCAATAGCGCTACTTTCCTTTCCTTGGATAGAGAATCGGTGTTTTTAGCACTGTCAGCATCTGTTACCTATATTGCTTAGCATGCTAAGTGAAAAATGCCCCCTAGTACAAAATAAAGCTTCAAAACAAAAGCCACACTCCTAACAGAAAAACATATAAAATACAAAATGCTTTCAAAATGTTTACATAATGGAAAGAAAACCCTAACAAAAAATTACTTTATTTAATCATGATTATTTACTAGACTTGATCATGTTTATTTACTAGACTTGTTCATTGTCATATTTACTAGCCCATCTGTGACTTTTTCCATGCTTGAGAACAAGAATGTTATTATATTTGAAATTCAACTTGTAATTAGAAGCTTTAGGCTACAATATCTGTGAAGGAGAAATCTGAAGATGAATGATTGTGAGACATAATGCCTCAACTTGTATCTGTCTCACCATTTTCTTATGTTCGGTTCTCAGTTTCTTTTGTGTGTGTTTGGAACAGTCATATGTGTAAAGGTATTTAATTCCTTGATCTGCTGATAGGAAGGAGAATTACTGTTTTTGCTTACATGATGCCACCCAAAAATTATTATCATCACCTACTGGATTACATTTTTCTGAATTTTTTTGATAACCTATCAGATGTTATCGTTGTTATTGTTGTTGTTTGCCAATCCTATGGCTTGAATTCCGGGCCTGGGCACTGTCCTTGAGCTTCCTCAAGGCTAGCACTCTACCATTTGAGCCACAGAACCACTTCCACCTTTTTTATGTATGTGGTAGCAAGTAATTGAACCCAGGGTATTGTGCATGTTAGACAAGCACTCTTCTACTAAGCCACAATCTCAACCCTAGATTGCCTATCAGTTTGTAAAAGGAAATCTAAGTTGAAATCATTGTCTGTAATAGTGAATGATTGTGATATAATCCTGTTTCATAATACATATAAAATAAAATATATAGAGAGATAGTTGAACTAAAATAGTGTTTGAAAAATTCTTGTATATTTTTTTCTTTCAATGTACTAGAGAAGTCCCTAGCATCCAAGTCTACTTCATCAATTTAGGTGCTTTAAAATGTCTTAATAGATGATTGAAACATATTCCTAATTAGTAACTTGCCTATCTTGTTAACATTTGGTAATTATATACCATATTCTTAAATTTAGAATTACTGAAAAAGACCGAAAACAGAGTAAAACCAACTGACCAGCTCTATTTTCTAAATTCTTTAGTCTAATCTTTATGAATAATGAGGTAATCTTGGTATATTAATAGTGTCATTTTCTGGTTTTTATCCTCAACAGAAGTAGATGATAGAAACCATTTATCTCAAACTAATTTAGAAACACACTATAGAAGACAGTAGGTGGAAGAAGTCTTGTATTATGATTTATTCCATGCCTTATGATCTAAGGCTGCTAACTATCCATTTACTTTATCTGATGTCCAATACAAGATTATCTAATTAAACCCTGATGTCCAAGGAAGAGGTACTATCCAATTCAATGGTTTTCTAGGGTTGTTAGAAACATTTAACACAGAGTTCCTGATGGAACTTGTTCAACATTGTTCCATTTGAAAATTGCATTATTAGAGTTTCGCTTAAAAGAAAACCCTTCATTTAGTTATTCAGACTGAAAGTGTTCCGGCTGTGAAGCAATGCAAGGGGGAAAATACCATTCTAGACTTAAACATCAAGCTGATTTATAATGACCCTTTATATTTTATTCATTGTTATCTATAACATACCCATAATAATTAATAAACATTTATCAACCCTGGTGTGAGCACACCAGGGGGTTTAATTATCTTGTCTTGCTTAGGATGGGCATAAACATTATTATGAATCATCTACGTGGCACATCTTCACTCACTTTTATTAACAGATGAAGAGTGTCTCATCAGAAATTAAGCTTAAATTCAATGTAATGATGTTCTATAATAGAACAATGGCAGATATAAATATGTAGAAATTAGCCTTATTGTTGGATAAGTTAACTTGATATCAAGTATTTTGAGATTCTATATGTGTGTATACTCATATATGTACACCTATAATTTTTATGTAATCATTTCACTTTCTCCAAGCAATTTTTAAAAATCTATTATTGTCTAAATTGTACTTGAGGTGAGGAATACAAAAATAAATAAAAGAAAGCCCTATTCTTGTGGGGCTCACTTTCTGGCAAGAGATGTTCTTGGGGAAAACCAGATACATTACTGTTGTAGTGCTGGGGAAATATACCAGAGAAGCCTTTTGCAGAGGCTGGCTGTTGTGTCATCTCAGGATTCTCTGCACATCAGCTCCTGAGATTGGTGAGCACCATTTTTAGCTTTTGTTTGCAGCTTGTAATACAGATATGCACTTGTCAGCAAGTGAAAAAATAAAATCAGATTTGTACTTAGTAAATTATTACAAAGGCAGGGATGTTTCAATTTCCCTCATGTTATGGTACCTAATACTTTCTTATTGAATTATGTTGTGATCTTTCCTATTTTTAATTCCAATACTTGTGCCTTTATGTGGCAATAAAACATTCTATAGTAAATAGGAGGTAGGAGGTAATTTTGAATGATGCCTCATTTCACATATCTAAAAACAGAAATGGTAACTGAACTAAGATTTCTGTTTGTAACACACACACACACACACACACACACACACACATAATAAAAGGTGAAAAATGTGGCTCAAGCGGTAGAGTGCACACAGTACATTAAAAACAACAACTAAGTATATCACCATGATAGTAAAATTAAATTTAAGAAAAGAGAGTAAATTCCAGGTTCAGCAAACTTAAGTCCTTGAGATCAACTACAAAGACTGCCCAAAATGAAGACCATTAGCAATCTCAAACTATGTGTGTGACAAAAGTTTAACATACATTTTAATATATGTGTGTGTGTGTGTGTGATAAAAGTTTTCAAAAGTTGGAGAAGTAGAAGTTGGAAAAAAGAGTGGATTTGGGCCGGGAGGTTAGCCTAGGGGTAGAATGCTTGCCTAGCATGCACGAAGACCCAGCTTCAATTCCTTGGTACCACGTACATAAAAAAAAAAAGCCAGAAGTGGTGCTAAGGCTCAAGTGGTAGAGCTCTAGCCTTGAGAAAGTCCAAGGATAATGCTCAGGCCCTGAGCTCAAGCCCAGGACTGGCAAAAAAAGAAAAAAAGAAAAGAGTGGATTACAGGCAAGAGCCACTGATGCCTAGATCATATTTTGCCTTTTTTATCTGACCAAATATCATATATCCTCAAAGCTCCCTTCAAGACACATCTTTCCCTAAAAAATTAAATAGCTGATACTTGCCCAGATTTGACTGCTTGTGTTGCTCTCTAAAATACAAAAAAAATTGAAAACAGTAAAAATTAAACATCACCATCACTAAAATGAATCCCTATTGGAGTACTACTACATACAGAATATTTGTATAAACCTAAATGAAATTTTTTGTGATGAGCTAGCCACTGTTAAGAAAAAGTTCAATTTTCACTAAAACACCATGTCATTAACATACTACTTCTATAATTTTGTTTTTGAAATTTTGATGCTTACTAGCATCTATGGCTTGTTTACTAGCATCTACTGCTTGCTTACTAGTATGAATTATGTATATCTTGATTCTACTGACCAAAATGTCGAAAAGATTAACTCATGTCTGTGCCTTTATTTTTTTTTACATTTTTATTTATTCATTGTTTTATTTTGTTGGTGCTTCTCCTACGGCTTTAACTCAAAGCCTTGAGATTTTTTTTTTCTGGTGTTCTACCATTTGATCCACAGCTCCACTTCTGAATCTTTGTTAGTTAGAAATAAGTGTTTCACAGACATAGTTATCTATACTGGCTAGTACTATAGGTAGGAGCCACTAGTATTTAACTGTGTCTTTTACTACCATTGATTAGTTGACTAAGAGAGCTTCATTTTAAAATGTTAATGTATGCTTGCTGTGCACCTTGATCTGACTCATCCCTTCATGTTTATTTCTCATGTCCTTGTTCTGTTTCCCAAACCAGTCTCAACAACCTTTCTTGTTACATTTTCAGAAATATAGATAACATATTTTGATCATTTTCCCCCCTAGCTACTCAGGAGCTAGGATCTGAGACTCAAGATTCAAAGTCAGCCTGGGCACAAAAGGACCTGAGACTTATCACCAGTTAAGCTCTAGAAAATGGGAAGTGGGGCTTGACTCAGGGTAGGGTGGTAGCTTCAATCTGAAGAGCTCAGGGACAGCACCCAGGAAGATTTCAAGCCCTATGACCCATAAAAAAATAAAAAATAATTAAATAAGGCAAAAATGCCACTAATTTTTGTTAGAATTTACATTTATGAAAATAATATAAAAGATTTATGTAGGAATTATAAGATTCAAAGATCACATTGAACAAAGATACTGATGTATCATATAGTTTGTTAATATTAGTATTAATGTGCCCATTTTACCTCTAATCTTCCTCGTTTTTCCAGCATGTATACTAGCTAACTATATCAGTACTCAAACAAATGAACATTGTCCATAATTATCACATTACAAAAATAAAACTCAAATTAGAAGCTGTAGACAAACCTCAATTGTGAGAAAAGTTCAGAAAAGACTGAAAGAAGATGATACTTGTAATGTGCAATAAATAGCACTTGGAGCTAAGAACTTCTTAGCAGGATCTCTCACTGGAGTCCTTGAATGAAATATCTCATTCTAGCTGCAGTAGCTAGTGATTTCTATGAGCCACAATGACTAATTCATTAGCCCAAGTTTTCTTCATTTTTGATATTTCTTCTCTGTACTTCCAATAGATACTATTTAAAAAGTGTTTAAAATTATGAAGCATTCTTGAATGAAAAAAGCATTATTTAATCAGGTCAGATTTTGTCAATCGGAAGTTAGCAGAAGATTGTTAAGAATTGTGAATAGGATCAAGAGAATGACCAGGAGAGAAGATTTACATGATGAAACTGTGGAGACCGAAACAACACACTGTCATATTGAAGATTAGAGGAAAGAGAAAGGAGTAATTTTCAACAGTGTGATATGGTCATGACTACCTAAATGCCTCTACTTACATGAAAATTAACTAGATAACTCCATTCCCCAGCATCTTGGATAGAAAAAAATCATCATAGAAAGAATTCTTTGTTGTTAGTTTAAAGGTGATCCATAGAGGGATTACAGTTATATAAGGTTTTTTTTGATTGATTGTGGGACTTGAACTCTGAGTCTGGGTACTATCCCTGAGCACTTCAGTTCAACTCTAGCACTGTACCATTTTGAGCCACAGTGCCACTTTTTGTTTCTTGGTGGTTAAATAGGAAATAAGATCAAGAATTTTTATGGCTAGGCTAGCTTTAAACTATGATCCTCAGATCTCAGCTTCTTGAGTAGCAGGACTATAGACGTGAGCCACCAACCCACCAACCACCCCATCAACCCAGGCTCATTAGTACATTTCTTTTTGACCAGTCACTTCCTCCCTCCTTTTCTCTCATTTTTCCCCCATCATAATATCCCCCACAGCTTGTACGGTTCACTTTCAACATCATGTGTAGTATCACTGCACCATTTGTTAAGCTTTTTCTAATGAGATAAACATTTATATGTATTGAAAGGTTGTAAGTATTTTTTTCTCCAGAAGTATCCATTTAATTCCATTCTGAGTGCTGGTGAAATTTCTTTGTCTTTCCTTTGGGAGCAGTTATTGTTTACTTGACTCAGTGGACAAAATATTGAACTAAATTCTTAGTTTAAAAAAAAATTCCTGTAATCATATGTGAATCAGCTGACGTCATTGGCCTTTTTTTCTGAACTGTTAAAAACACTAAATTTCCATGCGCATATATTCTGAACTTATGATAGTAAATTTTAAAAAATGGGATGAAATAATAGGTAAACTTGAAAACAGGGGAAAACAAAACCCCTTTCTTCTTTCCTGAGCGCCAAAGGCACATGGTCGGATGGGGGCATTTACAGTGACTTTGGGAAGGCACAGGGAGAAATGGAACCAGGTTCCCTCTGGACATTCTATCTCCATACTTACAACAATGCATGTTGGATTCTTACTTAATCAAGAGTCTTGATACTGTGGTGTTAAGAAAATGACGTGGTTCTCTCCCAAATATTTTTTGTGATGCTCTGGACTTGAAAGAAAGTAATATGTACTTACAAGAATATAATACACAGTTTCTAAGCTCTGCTTTCTCTTCTCGAATTTTAGGGAGCCATCACCCTGCTCATTAGATTATGTATTCTTATCCATTCTCAGCACATTGATTCTGATTTATAGTAACATGAGATACAATAGAGAGGCACTTGAGGGATGAAATTCATTTTATGGTTAGAAATAATGTATCATCTATTCTGAAGTTACTTAATTGTAGATTTATCTTCACCAAGATATATGAAATTCAAAATATTTTGTAGAACAGATGGATATGTATGCCCGACAAACACTGTAGGTACAAATGGACATATTAAAATGAAATCATCATGGAAAATTAATGCTAATGAATATATTTTGATGGTTTCATTTACATTGAAGTTAGAAACCATTGTTAACAGACGGGAATAGTTCAAAAGAAAGACTTTTAAGTGAAATTAGTTAGGTATTATGATGATAAATATCAGGAAAACCAGAGCTAATAATGAAGTTTCTAACCTGCTGGTTATAAATAGTCAGAAAGTAGGTATAAACTCTGCATTGACATAAACAGAATAAGAATTTTATTTAAATGTTTAACTAACCAAAGCAATCACCAAGATAGGACTGAAACAACCCATAAGAAGCCCATGTTATCTAGGTTTTGTTTGCTGGATGACATCATGGTCTTTACCATTCATAAATTACCAACTACACATCATTGCTTAAAAATTCCTTTGATTATCTCCTACCACTGGAAGACTTTAGGCTCCAGGGTTTAATAAGTTGCCAGCGTGAGTTAAAGAATATGGCTTACTGGTTCATTTTCGCTCACACAGTTTTACAAGTTGGTAATGTTTAAATAGTATAATATCAGTGCAGCCTTTGCAGAGCATGCTCTCTGTAAGAAATATAATTTATTAAGGGCTAATAAGAGTTTCCTGGAGATCATCATAATCCCATTAAAAAGTTGAGTGTCTTTTTGGTCAAAAATTTGAGAAAGTTCTTTGCAAGTTTTACTCATTCTTCACACTAGTTAAAAACAGAGCTGCTTCTCTGTTGGAATCAGATTTTCACAACTTCCCAGTAGTTTCTCCAACTTATTGCTGTGTTCCTGGGGCCTGCATGATGATAAGTGTTGAGGATATGATTTATATAATAGTAGGTTTTAGACTATCACTATCTGGCAGACATCTCACCTACAAGTTTACATGTCATATCTCACTGAACTCTAAAAACAGTCCAATAAATATCAATATTTGTCCTTGTTTTTAAAGAGGAAAATGAGGTACAAAAATAGTGAAATGACAAACATACTAATACATTTTACCCAGGATTTGAACCCTTTTATTATTTCCAGAATATTCATGTTTCTTCATTATATTCTATTAGCAAAAATTCAAAAATAAAAACTACTTCTAGAGAAGTACCTTTCTAATTTTAATTGTATAAACTAAGGCAGTATGATGACATAATCTGATAATTGTATACAATATCAGATAATCAATTCAGATTAGTAATTTCTCATTCAGTATAATTTCCCATCTTTTTTTGTTGACTGTGGGACTTGAACTCAGGGCCTGAGCACTGTCTCTAAGCATATTTGTGGTCAAGGCTAGCACTTTATCACTTGAGCCACAATGACATTTCCTTTTACTCTTTCTTATGAACATATAGCATTTGTTTATATTTATGGAGCATAGTTCAATATTTTAACACATAAAAGACTCTTTTTTTTTGGTTTTTGCTGGTCATGGGGCTTGAACACTGGGCCTAGACACCATCCCTGAGCTCTTCAGCTCAAAGCTACCACCCTGCACCTTGAGCCATAGCGTCACTTCTGGTTTTCTAGTGGTTAATTGGAGATAAGAGTCTCACGGTCTTTAGTTCCTGGGTTGGTTATGAATTGCCATCTTCAGATCTCAGCCTCCTGAGTAGCTAGGAATGCGGGCATGAGCCAATGCACAGGCTTATGAAGGACTCTTCTCCCTAAGTGACTCTCCTTAAGATCACGGCCATATGTACAAAGCTTTTGAGCTATTATCTTCTTATAGGAGAATTCTAGATTATACTAATTATTACAAATGAGGGAAACTATGGAGCCTATTTTTTTTTAGGTCTGGCTTATTTCACTTAAGATTTTTTCCAAGACTTTCCATTTTCTTACAAATGGAGCAATGCCATTCTTTCTGATTGCAGCATAGAATTTCATGGTATAAATATTCCACAACTTGATAGGCATCTCGGTTAGTTCCATATCTTAGCTATTGTGTGAATAATGCTATAATGCTGCAGTGAACATGGTTGTACTGGTAGATTTAGTATGGTTTTGTTTCTGGATATATAGGAAAATGCCCAGGAGTAGGATTGCTGGGTCATAGGGGAACTCTACGTTTTTCTTTTGAGGAAACTCCATCCTGCTTTCCAGAGTGGCTGGACAAGTTTACACTCCCACCAACAGGGCAATAGCAATTCCTTCTGGCCACATCCCCACCAGCATCTGATGCTATTAGATTTCTTGATAATGGCCATTCTAACTGGGGTGAGGTGAAATCTTGGAGTTGTTTTAATTTGAATTTCTTTTATGGCATTTCTTCATGTGTCTATTGGCCATTCTTATTGCCTCTTCAGAGAAGTGGCTATGTCTTCAGTCCACCTTTTAATGAGATGGGTGTTTCTTTGCCAATTTGTTTTAGAGGGATTTAATTCCTTGAGCTGTAGTTTTATTTCAAATATAAGAGCCTTGTCTATTGTATGACAAGTGAAGATTTTTTCCCACTTTGTAGGCTTTCTATTTATCTTTCTGGCTATGTCCTCTTACACACAGAAGCTCTGCAGTTTAATGCAGTCCCAATTGTCCAAACATTCTTTGATTTGTTGTGTTTCTGGGCCTTTATTTAAAAAGTTTAGACCCATGCCAAAGAGCCCAAGTGTGTCTCTTATTTCTTCCTGTAAAATTTTCAGTGTATCTACTTTCACCTGAGGTCTTTGATTAATTTGGAGTTGAGTCTGGTGCAGGGAGACAGATTAGGGTCCAACGTTAGTTTTCTACATGTGTTTAGGCTGTTCTGCCAGCACCATTTGTTGAAGAGCCTGTCTTTCCAATATTCTTGGCTCCTTTATTACAGATAGGTCTGAGGGTTGATTTCTGGGTCTTCAGTTCAATTCCATTGGTCCTCGGACCTGTTCATGTGCAAGTACCAAGCTTTTTTAAATTACTATAACTTTGTAGTAGAGTTTAAAGTTTGATGTTGATATTCTTTCAGTTTTTTCTGCTAAAGATTGTTTTTAATATTCAAAGTTTATTATTCCATATGAATTTTTAAATTGCTTCCTCTGTTCCATTAAAGAATGATGTTGGGATATTGATGGGTATTGCACTGAATTTGTGGTTAGCCTTTGGCAGTATTGACATTTCCAGGATGTTAATTCGTCTAATCCAGGAACATGGAAGGTTATTCCACTTCCCTAGATTAGCCAAATCTAAATGTCAGTATTGCATTTTTCTAGCACTTGCTCATTTCTTTCTTCTCACATTGGGTAAGTTCTATTTTTGCTCATGTTGGTAGAAATGGTATTTCATCATTCAAAATGATATTTATCAAACTTTTCAAAATACTCCGTATCAAATCAAGACAAACTTTTCCTTTCTAAACCTCATATGCAACTTTTAAAGGCAAGAATGAGATCCAGACTACCCAATGCTTTTAACTGATACTTTAGTTCTTTTTGCATATTTGAATTTTCATTTAATATGAATAATTGCACCTGCATAAGTCAGAATATTTTCTTCATTACATGTCATTTCATGCCATTACTTTCTATATATCATTGTGTGTGTGAGTGTGTGTGTATGTGTGTTCCAGTGTGTGTGCCAGACATGGGGTCTGAAATCTGGACCTGAATGCTGTCATTTTTTTTTTACTCTAAGCTAGCACTCACTACTGAATCACAGCTCACCACCTTTCTTGGAAATTAATTGGAGATAAGAGGCTCATAAACTTTCCTGCCCTGGGCTGGCTTTGAAATGCAATTCTCAGATCTCAGACTCCTAAGAAGCTAGTATTATAGGCATGAGCCATACAAACTAAACCAATAAATTAAATTTATATTGATTTTATTTGTCGTTTTGTGAAGAGTTTTGCATTTCCAACTTTGTTCATAGTGAGATTGAATGATAACTTGTCATTGTAACAATATTATGAAAATTTCAGTATTATGAATGTGTTACTTTGTCAGACTTGGAGTGAATTAGATACTTTTGCTCCAATGTAAAGCATTTTAACTTACAAATCACTAGGTTTGATTTATAAATATAAATCTATATGAAACTATCAGAACCTGACACCTTTTAGTAACAGATGTCTGACTAGTTTCTAGTGTTTCCTTTAGAGGATCTATTGATTTTTCAATGTGTTCAGTTGATATGGATATGAAAATGTAAACATTATGACAGGGGCAGCTCTGTGGTAACTATCATTCTGTTTTCTATTTTAAGAGCAACTATTGGATTTGTGTTATATAAATATAAATAGAAGCCAACTAAGACATCATAAAAAATGAAAACAAATACTGACAGGTGTAGTGTTGAAAGGAAAGAGTGAAGATTCATGTTATAATATTTGGGAAATAAGAAAATAAGTCTACACAATGATTTCCCAATCCTAAGCAAGTATTATGTAAATTTCAGTAAATATTTTACATTTGTATTATTAGAATGTTGTATTTTCTTTATTTATTTATTACTATTCATCTCTACATTTATGGATGCCTATGTTGCATAGCATTCATGGAATGAAGAGGCAGGTGGATTGTGAGTTTGAGTCCAAAGTTTTCAAGACTCTATTGCAAAAACTAAGCAAACATAAACCTAAAAGAGTATTAAGTGGCCATGATCAAGAAATCTAATAACAACAGATGCTGGTGGGGATATGGCCAGGAGGGATCACTACTACACTATTGGTGGGAGTGCAAACTCATTCAACAACTATGGAAAGCAGTATGACAGAGAGCTCCCCTAGGACCCAGCAATTCCACTACTTAGCATTTACCCAACGGTCTAGAAACAAGGACATACTAAATCCACTAGCCCAACAATGTTCATTGCAGCACTTTTTACCATAGCAAAGATATGGAACCAACCCAGATGTCCCTCAGCTGATGAGTGGATCAACAAAATGTGGTATTTCTACACAATGGAATTCTATGCTGCTGTCAGAAAGAACGACATTGCCCCATTTGTAAGGAAATGGAAAGACTTAGAATAAATCATATTAAGTGAAGTAAGCCAGACTCAAAGGAACATAGGCTCAATGCTTTCCCTCATTTGTCATAATCAGTAGAAACCTTGGGCTCTCCTAGCAGAGATTTATAGTAGAACAAAACCTAGATACATAAGACCACATAGAATGATGGTAAATGAAAGGACCTCTAAGATATAGAAACAAAAGCCACATAATGAATGATTGTTGTCCTTAATATACCATGTTATCTCCCATCTCTTTTGCTATCCCTTGGTTATTTCATATTGTTACAGTATTTCACCTTGTTATCTGATATATTGTATATATGCTTATTTGGTTATTTGAAATAGGATAGGGAAGGGGGGAAAACAAGATGACAGGTGGGGGTAGGGGAAGGGAAATGGGGACCAAGACATCAGAAAGGGTATCAATATTTGTGAAATAATGCACCTTCTATCTGATGAATATAATGTAACCCTTCTATTAATTACAATAATAAATATATGGAGAATAAAAGAGTGTATGTGGACCTATGCTGAATCTCCAACAACACACACACACACACACACACACACACACACACACACACACACACACACACACACAACCCAAACAAAATCTATGGGTAGTTGGTTTAAACATCATAAAGTTAAAAACCATGTGGCAAGCAGGATAAAATAATGGAGGAAGAAAGATATCTAACTTTCAGTAACAGAATTGTCTGCATTAGCAAATGTACCAATAAGAGTATTACACTCAACTTCAGAAATAGCAGTATTATTACTGTGATGTTCAGTATAGATAAGGACATGAAGGATTGTGGTGGTGAGGTGGAATGAGCTACAGAGTACAGCAGCAGAAAAAGTGAGGATCAGGAGGAATGATGGATTAGGTAAGTTTAGATTTAAAAAAGAGTTAACCTAGTTGTTAAATTTTTGGAATGGATTATGGTAATAGAAATATAGTGCACTGATGAGATTAAATGTGATAGACCTTAAGTGCACTGTGACAATGAAGCAATAAATACTGGCATCCTTATTGGACATGAGGATGTGAGGAATGTCTGGGAAAGCAAAGCTCTGTTTCCGTCTCTCATATTGTCCTCACCTGGCAGTGTGGACACAACACTCACAAGTGGCATCAAAAGCAAAAACAAATCCACCCTTCTAAGCAATTTCACCAACTTTCAACAACCCTGCCTTAACTCTCTGTGATTATACCCACAATGTAGCCCATCTAGCATTGCACCATCATGATTTACACTGTTTGACTCCAATTATTTTGACCTCTTATTGCCTCATCCCATAGACATTATTACACACTCAAAATCAAACACTGCATTTCCCATCTGTCCTGTGTAGCTCATCTAGTGTTTATATGGTGACAATATCTATTGTTACTATTTCCACATCTCTGCAGACATTTTTTAATCCAACATAATTCTATAATCACACTCAAATTTCCTTGTTTCATTTGCTATATCTTTCCTGATTCCTACTAATCTAGGAAAAATATAATTTGGTTAATTTTTTACCTGTATACCTACAAAAAATGTAAAATGGAGCTAACTCTAGTTACATTTTATTATTATGGTTGTGGTAGTTAGCTTTCTGTCAGTATAATCACTGAGATAAGTTAACTAACAAAGAGAAAATGTTAATTTTCTCATGACATGGACTTCACTTACAGTGGAGCAAATCCATTCCACCGAGCAGAAATTGGGGGAAAAAGGGCCAGGAGTTTGGCCTAGCGGTAGAGTGCTTGCCTAACATGCATAAAGACTCAGGTTCGAGTCCTCTGTACCACCTATGTATAAAAAGCCCAGAAGTGATGCTGTGGCTCAACTGGTAGAGCTTTGAGAAAGCCCCAGTATAGTGTTCAGGCCTTGAATACAAGCCCCAGGACTGGTAAAAAAAAATGGGGAAAAATTGTTAATAAAAATATTGTCTCACCTGGTCAGAAAACACCAGAGTCCTAATCCCCTTAGAGTCCATGCTACAGATCCAACTACTGGGGGCACACTGAAAGTCAGGCCTTAAACAAAGAGAGTTTTATGGGACATTCTATATCTAAAATTTTCCAGTCATTAAGGACTTTCAAAGTATCTTGGATCTCCTCTTCCTTTTCTCTTATCAACTCACTTTCTCTCTTCCAGTAAACATTTCCCACTGTCTCTACCCTCTTCAACCCTTGAAAATATTGTCTCCATTCCTTTATCTAATCTAGTAATTTTACTAGTTAGATCACTGATGAAATGTAAATAAAAAGTAAATAGGTAGCTGGCAGGCAAGCAGACAGACAGACATATCAATTGATAGATGATAGGTAGATAAGGAGGTAGATAAATGTTAATAGATATTAATTTATCTATTACTGTATCTATATAAATCCATCTGTTAATACATTATCTATTAATATCTAAATATCAATAGATACATATGTATAGATAGATAGATAGATAGATAGATAGATAGATAGAACTTTTCCCTTGCTTTTACCTCTTTCACTCCACCTGTATGTTGTGGACAACCTCCTACCTCAAAAAGATGCCTAAATTAAGAAAATCTCTTCCTATTGAAAACCTGGATCCATTGATAATTCTATATGAGGTCTTGGTCTCTACTTTGTTATTTGATACTAGTATTTACCATCTTTGTAAAATCATTTTTTGTCTTGACTTAATAAAATTATTGCTTATAATTACACTATATCATATTAATCCAATGAGTTTGTAGATTGTATTAAGCCTTTAGTATGTAATATGCTTTCAGAAATATGATAACTGAACTATTGATAATACTGATATATCTGATAGATATATCTGTTGATTTATTCTAAAGCTTACAAATGTCTATTTAAATCATAAAGGCCTCTAATATAGTATATGTCACTATCTTAAATTGTTTCTGTCAAAATACACATATAAATATTATTGTTTTGCTATATTTGTAGATAAAACAATTTCTAATAATGACTATATAGCTTTGTTTCCATAAAAATAATGAAGTGTGGTATCATTGGAAACTAGATCTCTTAAGTTTGCCTGACATTAATCGTGTTGTTAGATAAAAGGATTTCTGAAAATGAGATAGCTTATAGCTTTTGCTGAAGTTGTCCAGGGAAATTATCATAGCAACTTTTCATTTCAGTGGTGTCCGTTTTCTGTATTACTTCCTTACTAGAAAGATCTAGTAGATTTTAATCACATTCACTCATGAAAATTTATTTCTCATGTATACGAGAAACATATCTGTTGCTTATATGAAACATGTTCATCTAATTCTAGTTACTCTATATTTTTAATTTTACTTTATTTGACTCAAAAAGAAAACATCTGAGCAGGTGATCTTATCATATCCTGGGTTACAATGTTCAGGATAGATGCCCAAAGTGGTATGGCAGGATTGTAGGGAAGGTATATTTTCAGTTCTTTAAGAAACCTCCGCATTGCTTTCCAGAATGACTGAACTTGCTTACAATTCTACCAGCAGTGCACATCATTTGAAATTTGATGTAAAATCAATGTTAATGTATTCTTTAATAAAAAAGAAAAAATTATAAGAAAAAAAGAAAACATCTATGTTTACCAAACAATTCCTTCAGGTACCATATGCACTTGTTATCACAATACAAAATATCAGTGTTTTCACTACTCAATATCTACTGTATCCAGATCATTGCACATGATTAATATTTGATAATTTTGAGGCAAAGGCATTAAATATCTTGGTGCCATTTAAGTATATTTTTAATAATTTAAATATATTTGCATTCATTGTAGCTTACAATTTATGCATTGTATTCACTACATTCTCATAGCATATATGGTATTTGTAGTATGCTATATAACTTCAATAATTATTGAGTAAATTTTATGTGATTATGAATGACTATATATTCATATATTTATTTATATATGCATATGTATGTATTATTATACTCGTTTAAAAAATAGCTCTGAGAGCAGTAGTAGAAAGTTCCATGGAAGGAAACAATCCTTTTGAACACCTAAGCAACAAACCTAAGTTTTTAGAAGTCTACAATCTCAAGCTCAGTATAACTAGAATGACTTCAAAATGGAATTATGTCAAAAAAATGGAATTATGTCATAGATCACTTCAGGAAATGTTTGGATTTCTGTTTACAGAGATACAGAGAGAGAGCTTTCATTTCTCTAGATTGGTTATTTTATGGTTACTTTTATTCTTTACTAATTGGGAATAATTTCATTTTGGCCACTGTAATCCACTCAAGATTGTCCTTTGTACTCTTCCTTTGGCAAAACTGTACTTCTCAATTATTTGATGTTTTACCCTTGAGAAAAACAGAATTGTTCTTTTGCTCCTTGGACAGCTTGACTTGCCATCATATCCCTCTGTGGCAGACTTGCTCTGTGTGGTTTCCTGTGCCTAATGCATTTTCCAAGCTCAAAGCTTTACTTTCAGTACCATTGCCAATTAACAGTGTGCAAACAGTTCAGTGTTGCCTCTGTCTCTGGCAGACTGCAAAGCCTATTCCTGAACCTACTATTTTCTGCTATAAATATAGTGTGTACTGTCTATGTCCATGTTGCTAGAAAATTCTATTACATCAGTTAATGTTTCATGCAGATTAAAGCACTGTATGTACTTGAACTTCTCAGTCAGCATAGTAAAAGTTGCCTCAACTTTATCTTTATTTCATTATCTTAATTTTTTACCTTTAGAATCCTTTTTTCATTTTGCAATTACGAGTATAGCAATTGACTAAGTGCTTCATAGCATAAAATGAGTAATTATAATGTGACAAATAATAATTGCAATTATAGTCATGATTGCTTTTATTTTTTAATATTTTTATTGTAATTAATAAAAGGGTTACATGATATTTGCCAGATAGAAGGTGCATTAATTCACATACATTGATACCCTTTCACATGTCTTGGTCCCCATTACCCTCCCCCCACCCCCACCCCTCATCTTGTTTTCCCCCTTCCCTATCCAATTTCAAATAACCAAATATAAATATATCCAATATATCAGATAACAAAGTGAGATACTGTAACAATATGATATAACCAAGGGACAGCAAAAGAGATGAGAGATAACATAGTATATTAAGGACAACAATCATTCATTATATGGCTTTTGTTTCAATATCCTGGAGGTCCTTTCAATTAGCTTCATACTATATGGCCTTATGTATCAAGGTTTTGCTCTATTGCAGATCTCTGCTAGTAGAGCCCAAGGTTTCTACAGATTATGACAAATGAGGGAAACCATTGAGCCTAAGTTCCTTTGAGTCTGGCTTACTTCACTTAATATGATTTTTTCTAAGTCTTTCCATTTCCTAACAAATGGGTTGATTTTTTTTTTCTGACAGCAGCATAGAATTCCATTGTGTATAAATATCACATCTTGTTGATCCACTCATCAACTGAGAGACATCTAGGTTGGTTCCATATATTTGCTATGAGGAATAATGCTGCAATGAACATTGTTGTGCTAGTGGATTTAGTATGCCCTAGTTTCTGGATAGTTGGGTAAATGCCAAGTAGTGGAATTGCTGGGTCATAGTGGAGCTCTATGTTTAACCTTTTGAGGCACTGCCATACTGCTTTCCATAGTGGTTGAACGAGTTTGCACTCCCACCAACAGTGTAGTAGTGATCCCTCCTGGCCACATCCCCTCCAGCATCTGTTGTTATTAGTTTTCCTGATCCTGGCCATTCTAACTGGAGTGAGGTGGAATCTTAGCGTTGTTTTGATTTGCATTTCTTTTATGACCAGAGATGTTGAGGATTTCTTCATGCGTCTATAGGCCATTTTTGTTTCTTCTTCATGGATGATGTAGATGATTGTGATATCCTTTTTGTATTCAAACACTGTCCTTTTCAGCTCCTAAATGTTAGAAAAATTCCAATTCAGTTGATAAGATTATTAGCAATTTTGTAAATATATGAGTTAAATTTGAAATGTTAACAGTATGGTCTTCTGTAATTTCCTTGATAATAATCTTCTTCATCTGATCATTTTTGTCAGCTGGGAGACAATATTTCCTATTGAGAAGAGTCTTATGGAACCAAATGATTTTGGACACAAATGCTTAAGATTAATTGAAGCACTAGATATGGGTATTAAAGTATTTTAAGCTGTATATATCAATCAAATATTCAGAAGTGAAATCTGAACCTAACCAGCAAATTTCACACTGTGTATGAGACAGTTTGTTACTAAAGTCCATTTCAGTCATTCATCCACATCAGGGGTGGGAACCCTGGAGCCCAGGTTACTGACTGCCTGAGACTTGACTTCTGTTTGAATGGTGACAGTTGCAATACTGGTGTTAGTATGAGTGTGACCTTCGTCAGTAATCCTGTTTTGAGACAGGAGATGAGCCTGCATTTACTTAATTCCTAGCATTCTGGATCTGTTACCCAAACTGCTTCAGTCTGTATTTCTTGATTTCTTGTTATCTACTTCTTTGAATAAGCCCTTTTGTTTATTTTCCCATAACTCTCTTAAGGAAACCCACAGCTAATCTGAACCTATGATTGTAGAGATTGGGGAACACACCCTCTCCTTCACCAGGTCTGCCCATTAACCCATTCCATAGTCCCTGGAAATATTCGATTATTACTTATTTAATATTAGAATTATTAAATATGAAATGTCATGCTATTGCATTTCTTCGTCCATGACCCCAGAATCTGATGCTCAGTACTGAAAAGAATGGACAGCTACCAGCAAAGAGTACTGATTTTACTTTCACTGTTAGTTACTAGTAGATCTTTTAGGTTCAAAAGATCTGAAAATATTAATTAAGTGTCTATAATATCACTACCTAGCTGCACATTGTGCATTAAAAATATGGGAAGCATATTTTTCATTTCATTTCATATTTATGATGGGATAAACAGTAGTAGAACAAGATTCAAATTCAAATTCACATTAAAAATGCTAATTATATTCTTGTATGACATCAGGAAACAGCTGCTTTCATCAGAAAAAAAAAGAGGCTTAACTTACATTTAAGAGAGTTTCAGCAATTTTTTAAAACTTTGGGGCATCCTAAGGCATTTTATTTTATTTTATTTTATTTTTTGGTGTGACTTGTACAAGGATAGAAAATCTGTCCATGAGAATTTCAAAAGCACACAAGGCTGCTGTTAAGGAAGTAAAAAAGGGGGTAAGAAAATTAACATCTACCCAACCACATAGAATAATCATGATCACTGCCTGTACAGATGTTTGCATAAAGGCAGACACAGAAAACTACCTACATGACATGATTTTGAAATGATAAGTGTTAGAGAACAAATATCCTTCAGAAGAACAGGTTCCTAGAAGTCAAATAGGTCATTTCTGTCACTTTATAAATAAATAACTAGATAACTTGTTAAAATATTCACCAAAGAGGTAATGGCTACTGTTATAAAATGCTTAGCTTTGTCAGTGGGGTGCCTTTAATCCTAGCTACTCAGATGGTTGAGATCTAAGGATCACAGGTCAAAGCTTGCCCTAGCAGAAAAGACCTTATGAGATTTATTTCCACATAAAACAAAATGGAAGCACTGAGAGCTAGCCTTGAGCACAAAGATCTCAGGAAAGGATAACACCCAGGCCCTGACTTCAAGCCTCCCACTGATAATAAAATAAAATAAATGTTTAGCTCTGCACATACAGTTTAAATGTTGTTGATTAAACTGATGAATAATTAGGCTGATACTCAACTGATCAGCCAATGGATATATCCAATAGTGGCAATATATTACATACTATAGCTACATTTAATTGAGTGATTAATCAGCACCAAGAAAAGTACTATCTATTGAGCAGCAGCAGCAGCAGTCTCAGAACCCAGGTTGTGAATTCTATTCCCAAGACCTATACAAATAAATTTAAAAATATTATCAGACTAAGCACTGCTGCCTCATGCCTTAAATCCTAAATACTCAGGAGGCAGGTATCTGATGACCATGAGGGGAAGCCAGCTGGTGCTGTGGCTCCGAGTAGTAGAGAACCAGTCTTGAACAAAGAGCTCAGGTCTAAGTTCAAGCCCCACAACTGAAAAAAAAAAAAAAACAAAACAAAAACAAAAACAAAGTAGCCAGGCATTGTGGCTCATGCCTTCTAGCTACTCAGGAGGCTGAGGATCTAAGTCCAAAGCCAGCCAGGGCACTAAAGTTCCTGAGACTCTTATCTCCAATTAACCACTAGAAAAGTGGAAGTGGCTCAAGGAGTAGGGTGGTAGCCTTGAGCTGGGGAGCTCAGGGACAATGCGAAGGCCCACAGTTCAAGCCCCACGACCAAAAAAAAAAAGTATTATCAAAAACTGACCCATTTGGCTTAGTGGTAGAGTGCTTGCCTAGCATGCATGAAGACCCAGGTTCAATATCTTGGTACCACATACTTAGAAAACATCAGAAGTGATGCTGAGGCTCAAGTGGTAGAGTTCTAGCCTTGAGAAAAATCCAAGGACAATGCTCAGGCCCTGAGCCTAAGCCCAGGACTGGCAAAAAAAAAAAAAAAAAAAAAAAAAAAAAAAAAAAAAAAACACACACAAAAAAAACTGACCCGTTATTTGTACAAGTGTTGTTGTTGTTTAGTATTCTTATTTATCTAATTTGTGAGATGTGTTTACTGATTAATTCATTCTTTATAGAGCGATATTAAGAAGACTCTAAGTAGAAGTAGATGCATGTTTCTTACAGTGAGCACCATGACTCTTTTATTTGCCTCTTTTACTAAATAGTCGCAAATTATATATAGTATTGGCTTTTTGGTGGTTTTTATTATTTTATTAAGGTTGCTATATCTGATGGTGGCCATGTAATAAAACTCTTTATAATATAAACAAATAGTGTAATAGTTACACATATCTTACTTATGTAATAGCTGTAGGTTACAGTACCTCAGACTTGACATGCCTTTGTAGTATCAAATCAATTTTGATGTAATTATCACATAAGTTAATTCAAAATTAACAAAAGCCATACCATGTGATGTTTCAAAAGTCTGCCTAAAATCAATCATTGACACATTACAGCACAGAGATATATCCCAGGCTGAATATAAAATGTATAATATGCATAAATAATGCAAACAATGCATTTAAATTCTAATTCATGTTATATATGTTTAATTGCTGTGTTCTCAAAGTAAATTGTGAAATAATAATTTATGATATTATTCTATATTTATTACTCGTCATCTCACTTTTCCTTTCTTTTTGATCAATGGTAACTCATGAGCAGTCCCAAATTAACATTCATAGAAAAATATGTCAACAGTTTCTCAAAATTTCACTGTGAAAAAAATTAATCATTTTACTAAAAAAAATTGACAAAATCAAGTGTTTTCAATCACAAAATGGCATGTTGAATTATTACTATCTTGATGAAAATATCTTTGTATATGTTATCTCAAATTGTTTTTACCAATATGATTATTTAGTGAAAATATTCTCTACAAGGTTAGTAGAGAAAAGAAACAGTATTTCTAGCTGGCATTCATTATACTACAATTATGGGAGGAAACTCCAGTCTCCAAAATGTAGGCAGGGAATAACAGGCTTTCCACCATGTGTTTGACTATAGAGAAGAATGAGTCATGTGGTTACCCTAAGGAGTGGAAGGAGAGTAATAGGACACCCAACCCATGTGTTTCCATAATCAGCAGTGCCAGACGCAAGATGTATAAAGCCATCCTCTGCTTTCTGCTAAAGGAAAACTCCTTTATAGCTAATCTAGTGTAGCACTATAAATAAAAACAGACCCTTTTCAAGGAGAGCAGAGGGTCTTTTGATAGAACTCGATCTGGATTGAAAAATTTGTTCGTTAATTTCACAACCTTTATCTCTTAAAAATATTAAATTACATGGAAAAAATCCTTGAAATCTAATTCACTTCCAGTGTCAAAACCATTTGTGCACCTATATGTAGAGATGGATAGTAAGTAAATGAAGACAAGATCACATTCTAATAATACAAATGTAAAATATTTGCTGAAATTTGAATAATACTTTCTGCTTATGATTGGGAAATAATCTCATAGGCTTACATCTTATTTCCCAAATATTACATGACAGTTTTTCTCTGTAAAACTAACATTTTTCCAAGTTACATTGTGAATTATCATTCAATTTCTTTGATAGCCATTATTTTTCATACAAAACTATATGCCATTCCTGTTTAAGCAGATTTATTCAACATTACAAGGATAGTTTTTACTTAATCAAATGATTTCTAAGAAGCTATTGAATATAAAACATTAGTTAACCTGAACAACCTAAGCACAGCATCCTCTCCCATCAAACTTGCATCCTCTCTCAACAAATTTCAGACCTCTTCCTTTCTCTTTGGCAATGGTTTTCCTGGATCTTGTTATTTTAAGATCACAGCACAATTTATTCAAAATTAGACCTACATAATTTTAAAAACTGTACCTTTGACTTTACAGTTTTGCTCATTAGCAACTTTTTAAAATAATTTTATCATAAAGGTGAAATACATAGGGGTTACATATGTCAGGTAATGAGTACATTTCTTTTTGAACAGTGTCACTCCCTCCCTCATTTTCTCCCAGTTTTTCTCCTCCAGACAATTCCCCCCCAAGTTGTATAGTTCATGTTCAACATAATGTACAGCGAATGCCATTGCTGAATTAGTTCACCCTGCATCCTGCCATTTTTGTACTTCACCTTCCCCTCTCCAAATCAAGTAAGTTACATGTAATATAAATGGTACAGAAATAAATAACAGTGACAAAAGTGGGGAAATACAAAATTACAATTAATAAGAACCCTTGCTGGGTGCAAGATGACTCATGCCTGTAATCCTAGCTACTCAGAAGGCTGAGATCAGAGGATTGTAGTTCAAAGCCAACCACGACACAAAAGTCCAAGAGACTCTTTTCTCTAATTAACCACGAGAAAGCCTGTAGTGGCACTATTGTTCAAGGGATAGGACAGTAGCTTTGAGCTGAAGAGCTCAGAGACTGTGCCCAGGCCCAGAGTTCAAGCCTGATGACCTGACCAAAGAAAAGACAAAAAGAAAAAAAAAAAAGGACCCTTTTCTTTCTACTTCTTGGCGTTCATTTCCAAAAGCATCGATTTATATGATCACATGCATATAACAGTTAAGCCCTTGTGATCCTCTCCTAAGAATATCTTCCATTATGCATTCATTTGTTGGAATAATATGATAGGGAGAAATTTTTATAACTCTCTCACACAATGCCTAACTTCTTTCCCATCGTTTGTCTTATCTGTGATAGTAAGTCTAGGTGAGTTTCAGAAGGCTCTTCATACACACACAAATCACTAAAAGAGCCACTGTTTCAGATGTAAGCAAAATCATCAAAAAAAAATAAACAACAAAAAAAAACTTTCAGTGTGAATAAATCCTGAATTTTCACACTTTCCTCAAGATTACAGAGGCTTGTTCTGTATCTTTTAACAAGGGTTAAGACAGCATGAATGATTGTGATTGAAAAGCCACAATGGAAGTGGGCTGGCCAGTGGAGAGGATAATTTTGGACCAGTGCTTCCAGCCTGGTTGTAAAAGCATAGAAACACATTACCCGAGAAACTGCTGCTGATTATTAAAGATGGTACATTCCTGTGGTTCATTTGAAGACAAAGCCATAGCAGTCGGCAGAGGATTCTTGTAACCACATCTGAAGCCAGGAATTTTTGAGTTCCTGTACACAATTGATGCAAGGCAGATGAAGGAAAGATGGCGGCAACCATTTCCTTTCCATCTGGTGTTTTACAGCAGCTTTGCTCACAATTATTCTTAAAAGAAAATCCATTGTTGCAAAACAAATTCATGAACTTGTGATGTTTACGCTGAATCATCTAAGCCAAATTATTGCTTAGGAGCAAATCAAATACTAAATTAAACAGAGTCCAAACTGAAATAAATTCGACCCAGGCAAACTTCTCACTTTAATGAGATTCTGAGCTAAATTTGTCTTTGCCCCAAAGCAATTCCATACCAGTCCAAAATCTCAGTGTTAATATGCATTTTGTCGTTTTCACAGGCTGCCCTATATTAAATCACAATATTCACAGTGTTTTTGATTCATCTGCAGAATGTACTTGAAAATTCCTAATTTATATTTAACTTTTTACTTTTGTTTATGTTCTATTTCTGGCACTGGAATATAAACTTCTAAAGAACAAAGGTTTTGAAATGCTTGATTCCATGTAAAATCTCTAGCTCATAATAGGCATGAAATATTTGTTTATTGAAAAAATGATTATTTAATTACTTTCTTCCATACTTTCAACAGAGAATGAGAAGGCTTATGCCCACTCAAGTATATGGTGTAGTCATTTCAGATTCAAAAGATAGCACTGGGGAAATGAACAGTTCATTAATTGCTTTTGTTTTTTTTTTAAGTGTTACATTGATACTTTTAAAATATGTTTTGTTTAAAAGCTAGTTGCCAGTGGCTCATTCCTGTAAATATAACTAATGTAGAACCTGAAATCTGAGAGTAGTGATACAAAGTTGGCCCAGGCAGGTGAGACTTTGAGACTCTTGTATCCAATTAATTACCAAGAAGCTGAAAATGAAGTTTTGGCTTCTATCTTATCACCAGCTTTGAGAAAAAAAAAAAAAAAAAAACCTAAAGACAGGATCCAGACCTTGAGTTCAAGCTCCAATACTCACATACATATACACACAGACATAGACAAATACTCTCTCTCTCTCTTTCTCTCATATACATATATATATATGATTCAACAAAATACTATGTCTCATTCTGATATTTTCATACATATTTTCAAGGAAAATGATCATATTTGCTCCCCATTATCCACAAGTAATTCCTATCCCTTCCTTATTCTCTAGAGTCTACCCTCTTTTTGAAGGACTTTTTTAAAATTTATCTTGGGTTACCCACATGAGAGAAAACATGATGTGTTGGTGCCATTCAGAATCTAGCTTCACGTAGTAACATGCCCACAACTGTATCCATTTTCCTGCAAATGACATGATTTCATTTTGCTTATTCTTTGTTAAATATCTTTCTCTTTTTTTCTTTTCTTTTTACTGGTCCTGGGGCTTGAACTCAGGATCTGGGAGCTGTCCCTGATCCTTTTTGTGCTGAAAGCTAGTATACTTGAGCAACAGCTCCACTTCCACTTTTTCTGGGTAGTTTACTGGAGATAAGTGTTTCAAGGACTTTTCTTCCTGAGATAGTTATGAACTGTAATCCTCTGATCTCAGGCTCCTGAGTAACTAGGATTACTGATGTAATTCCTCAGCATGTAGCTTATTTTTTTATTATTTCTACATTAACATATATTTGTAATCTAAGGGGTTTCATTGTGATTTTCCACTGTTTACATCTTTATAGATTTTTAATGGCTGAATATTTCACTGAACATATATTTTTAAATATGTAATATTGAAATATTTTCATGATCAATATAGTTCATATTTTTAGTCTTCAAGTGATTGTACTAAAATGTCACAGTTTAACATGTCTATTTATATATAGCAATTCTTAAAGTCATCCCTTTATCATTTTCTCCCTCCTGCCTATATTATTTTATACTGATCACATCTTTTCTCATATCCTTTTTCACCTACATACATTAATGTGACTGTCTTCAACCACTGTTCCCTTTTTTATTCATCTTACCACCATCTCATTAGCCACTCTCAATACTCAAAACATCTTTCAGGCTCCTGATGCTCAGCTTGTTAAACTGTCTGTTCATTGTTCAAATGGTTTATTTTATACCATGGACTTTCATTATGCCATGGACTTTCATTCCTGTATGTACTATAGTATGGTCAAGCTGATGGTAGATAAGGGCCTAAATGACTCTGTGAAAAACACATTTCTTATTTTAACCATCAGGATAGTGGCATGGATTTAAATTATAATTTGTGAAGATGAAGATTTAGCTCAGTAGAATAGTATTTGCCTGGCAAGTGCAAGACACTGAGTTTGGTCCTCAGCTCTGGGGGGGGTGGGGAAGACAACAATAACAACAACACTAAAAATATAACATGTAAAACTGCAAAATGCAATTCAAGATTCTTTTTTTTTGTCGATTGTGGATCTTGAACTCTGGGCCTGGGCTTTGTCCCTGAGGTCTTCAGCTCAAGGCTACTGCCTTGCCTTACTTCTGGGCCCGGACATTGTCCCTTAGCTCTTCAACCCAAGGCTACCATCCTACACCTGGAGATTCAGCCCCACTTCCGGTTTTCTGGTGGTTAATTGGAGATAAGAGTTCTCGTGGACTTTAGTGCCGGGCTGGCTTTGAACCAAGATCCTCAGATTTCAGCCTCCTGAGTAGCTAGGATTGCAGGCTTTGGTTCTCTTGTTCTTAGCATGGGTTGGTCTAAGGTTTCTCCATGTTTTTCTTTGAAGTCTACTCTGTAACCATCCCCAGTGAGCTTGCTCATGGTGAGCTGGTTAGTTTGTCAAGGAAATGGTAAATGTCAAGTACCCATGGATCCCAAATTCAGTTCTTTGAGATAATTTAGTGTTTCAGCTCTTCACATTATTTTTTTCCAAACATTTTGAAGAGAGGAGAAAGAGTGATAACCATCAATAAACATTAGTACTTATTTTCTTTTTTTCAACTTCTACTTTTTAGAGTAGCCTGGCAGAAAAATTACTTCTAAATATATGATAACATGAGATTTTAAACTTGAATAAAATGGATTCTTTATTGTTGCAGTTCAGAATTAATCATAAGGAACCTATATTAGATGTAGTCATATTCTTGCCATATATATATATATATATATATATAATTCTTTCCCTTAAAGCTATTTCTTACAGGAAATCATTACTTATTACTTAAAATCATTAATATGTATATATATTTGCTTAAAATTACATAAATACATTCAGTGATTATGTTTTTCTTTTAACTATTGTATTTTATTGTTGGGGTGATTTATAGAGGAGTTACAGTTACATTCATCAGGTAGTAGCTACATTAACCCTTGAACATTGATACCCTTCCCAAGTTTTTCTCCCAATTTCCCTCCCTACCCTGTCCCCTCACAATCATCTTTTTCTCCCTTCCCTTCCCTATTTCAAATAAACAAATAAACATATATACAATATACCAGATACCAAAGTCAGATACAGTTATTATGTTTCATAATTGATTATAAGATATACTACCTATACATACTTCAATATAATTATGTGGTATATGTAAGTTTGGGGCATATTTGTATATATCCTAGATAAAAATAATTTTAATAAAAATACTATTAGAACCATGATGCACTTTTCTCACTTCTTAATTTTTCTAATACTAGACACCAAATCTAGGGCCATATGGATGCTAGAGAATTACTCTAACACTATGCTACATGCTCTGCCCCAAGAGTGATCTTTTGGGTTCAGTAGGTTCTTTGGCTACATATACACTCTACCGAGTGGACAATAACTATTATGTGAGAAGCACCCAACAAAAAATGATATGTGACTAACACAATAACCCCAAAAGATGGTTACTGGAATGATGGATTTCTTTGACCCCAAAATTTCAGATAATGACTTATATACTCTTCTGTCTAAGCTGAAGAATCACTTTTTTTCATAATTGAACATTTTTCATCAAAAATTTCAAGTACATAATTAGTGCAAAATATTATAGCAGAACATCTATAACATTTTATTTTAGTGCTTTAAACTTAAACCTATTCCTAAATAATTTGTTTTTCTTTTATTGTTTGTTTATAAAATTACACTTATTGGGGCCAGGAGTTTGGCCTAGTGGTAGAGTGCTTACCTAGCATGGACAAAGACCCAGGTTCCATTCCTCGGTTCCACATACATAGAAAAAAGCCGGAAGTGGTGCTGAGGCTCAAGTGGTAGAGCTCCAGCTTTGAGAAAGCCCAAGGATGGTGCTCAGAACCTGAGCTCAAGCCCAGGACTGGCAAAAAAAAAAGAGAGAGAGAGAAAAGACACATTAAATCTGGTAACTGAGATTCCATGCATTCTATTACAGAAAATATTCAGTGGAATATAAGTAATCATAACAAATATTTAAGTACTTAATAAATGTTAGAAGTTATGATGTTATGATACATTTTTCATATTGGTTAGCTCATTAGGTGAATTAATGAACCCATGTAAAGTATGTTATTTTATTATCTGAATTTTACAAATGTGGAATTAGTATAGGGGAAATTAATTTAACTCAGGCTATAAAGCAATTAACTTATGGCTTAATATAAGAAATATTTTCCAAACCTGGAAAACTGAATATTTGACCTCTAGAGTAAGTTCTGTTGATTTCTGTACATATCTTCTGGGCACAGAACCATTATTACTTTAAATAAATTGTGATATTTTTATAAGTGATTTCTAGGAGTATAGTCTATCATCAGTAAAGGCAGTGACTAATATGCAATGATATTATTGCCTATATGATAATTCTTATTCTTTCATATTTTATGGTCCACTGGAAAGCTATAATAATAACTAATTTAAAATCATGACAGAAGAATCACATTTTATAGCTACTTTTGCCCACTTTATGGATGGAGCCACTATAGCACAGACAGATAAAAAGCTTGTACTTTGAACCGAGTTGCAATTAGAAACTGGATAGTCTGAACTCCAGAATCTGTTTTCTTAACTAGGTTTCTACCCCGACTTTGCTATTGCAATGACTTAACATGCTCATCTCCTTTCCTCTCTATGCTGTAAATTTTACCTTTTTACCTTATCTTCCTTTTTATCTTTATACTGATATTTCACAGCTGGACAGCAAGAGTATTAAATGATTCATTTTTGAACTTATGAATGTAATTTGTTTATGAACCTACTTAGACGGCTCAGTAATTTAGATTTGTGGAACTGTAAGGTTACAGCCTCTAGGAGAAAGCCAGTATTCTTTCTTCCCTCTGCTACAATAAAATGCTAGCTGTTTGCTTTGGTTAATTATTCTACTGCAAGTGTCTTTAATATTAACTATCTCTCATAGGTACCCATAATTAGCTTAGTGGATGATAAGTTAAGTGATAGATCAGTGAGTAAATGCAGAGGGTAGTGGATCAACAAGATGAAGAGACAGTTTTCTCCATGACAACATTCAGGCATCACTCTCAGATCATTACTGACTTCTTCTGGGACCTCTTGCTATGTGAAATACCTGTCATTATTTTAAATGTTAACATAAGTTAATCTAATTCCTCTCTTCTATGAAAATAAGTTTCACTTGGTAAAAACTTGCAAGAATTTCATATATAATAAGACAGAGTTTCAATTTTTTCAATTCTTTTATTGTTGGTCGTGGGGCTTGAACTCTGAGCCTGGGCACTAACCCTGAGCTCTCCAGCTCAAGGCTATTGCCCTACACCTCGAGCCAAGCTCCACTTACAGTTTTCTAGAGGTTAAAATGGAGAAAAGAGTCTCAGGGTCTTTAGTGCCTGGGCTGGCTTTGAACCTCAGTCCTCAGCTATCTGCTTCCTGTGCAGCTAAGATTAGTTATTTCCTTATTTTTTAAAGTTTTATTATCAGGGTGTTGTACAGGGGTACATTTGTAAGGTAATGAGTACTTTACTTCTTGAACATTGGTACCCCTTCCCATGTTTTTCTCCCAGTTTCCCTTTCCCACCCTCTCCCAAGTTGTAAAGTTCATTTCCAACATACTGTCTTGTGAATATCACTGTTATTTGTTCTTACATTGATTTTATTTTGATTTATTCATTTCAAATATTATTATCTTTAAGTCAGTGTGCAAGGGAGTTGCCATTCAGCAAAGCAGTTCATGAATCTAGCGCATCTTGATCAATATCATCCCTTTCAACACTCATCCCTCCTAAACACTCCTTCTCTTACTTAATTCTAAGATATATATCAAGGTTTTTGCCATTGAACAATGCAGTTTATGTGTGCGATGCATCTTGATCTGTGCCATCACGTCAACATATTCAACTCCCCTTTCCACACACTCCTTCCCATATATTTCTCAGTTCTGTGGCACATACACTGAATTCTTGTCTTCATTCTTCCTTCTTCCCTCTCATTCTTCTACCTTGGCAAGTACCCATTTCTTGGTACTTATTTTGTTTGGCAGTGATTTGTGCTCTCCTCAAAGTCTATTACAATTCAGTTAACCTATCTGTTATCCTTCAATTACTAGCCAGTATGTTTACTTGTAAATTTATATTCACATACTAGCTACCACAAATGAGGGAAATCATGCAACCTATGTTTCTCTGGGTCTGAATTCACTTATTTCATCCCTTATTCCATACTCACTAGCTTAGAATAAACAAGGTTATTTTGACAGTTGTTATGCTTCTAATGGAGTCAATATTGAAATGAATGATATGATATACAATATCATGGTAATTTATCAATTCCTTCAGTTCAGACAAATAAGAATAATATACAATGTTATCAATTCTTAAGGAAATGGCTAGTTTGAAATTTTCTTTTCTCAAAACATTAAATTTAAAGTATTTTCATGATCTTTCATTTTGAGAAGGGGCATTTACCATATAATTATTTCAAAAGAGAATATCAAGTGATCAATACTTTTTTCATTATTTCATAAAACTCTAGGTGCTCCACTTAAGTATTTTCCATTTTTTCTCCAAATTATCCTAAGGAAAAATATGATGAAAGAATGAAATTTGAAATTATAATAGTTAAATGCTCATAGATATTCAGATGATTTCATAATTTCCTTTCTGGGATAAATAAAGGTGAGATTCTTTTAGCAATTAAGCAGGGATGTACTTTAAGAAATTTAAAAAAATGGTATTTTCTGGTAACTATTTTAAATATCAGAAGCATAGCTGTGACAGATAACAAGGTCTTTGACAATGGGAATGACTATCAACTAGTTCAATGTTTATTACTAAACACAAAATCTTAAAAATTCTCATAATATTTTGTTTGTGTTTCTACGAATTCAGTTTGATATCACTTCATATTAGCAATAACAACTCATTTTTGATATGAATGTTAGATATATGTATATGTGTATATCATGTTTGTCTCTCTATTTGTATATATTCTATTACATACACATGTACTCATGTACATACACACACACACACACACACACATACATAAACACTGAATTCTGATGTCTGTAATTTCAGATTAAGACTGAGTCAGGAAATCTTAACACTGAGTAATTAAAGTCGAATAATTAGGTTAGGTATCAATAATTATTACTTATATAATGGCTCATTATAAGTTTTCAAGTAAGTTCAAAAAGTTAAATCTTCACATAGTTAGGGCCCTCAGTGATGGTTGTCAACTATACACAATTACGAAAATTTTTAGTGGGCAATTGAGGTTCTCTTAGGTACTCGAAACACATTTTGTGAGTCTCCAAATTTAAGCCTTTTCCTAATTTCTAATTTTTCAAATTCTTGAAGTTTATTTATGAATTACTTAAAATCACTTCTAGAGGCAATATTATATACATATATATAAATTTTCTGAAAAATAATAAAATAGCTATTTTAATGAATCTTCAAAAAGACTGTTCAATAAGGCATAAATTCATTGCATAAAGTTTCAGAATGTTCAAAGGTAAGATATTGAAGACTATATACAGAATCTGTTCTATCCACACATTTATATTATAAGGAAAAAATCAGAATATTATACAACCTCCAACATTTATACCACATACTTAGATATAGCACCAATTAAAACTAGAATAAAACTACAAACTTTTAATTTTCTTCTACTGATTGAATCCCTAGCTTTGTCATAATTCCAAATAATTCCCTTTGTTTTCCATTCTGTAATACAAAATGTACAAATTACATCCTCCCTAAATCACTTAAATATAGCATGATATAGCATTTCCAAAATGTAGAACACAACTCAGTAAACTTTAACACTAGAAGACTTTCAGTTAAAAAATAATTTATAAATAGATATATTTTTCCATGCTTGCTTCTTTTTTTTGCTGTTCAGAAACAAAATAAAAAAGGGAGAAAAGGGAACATAAATGTTCATAATATCCATCACAAAGCCAAATGTTTAGAAAGTGAACATTTCAGTTCATAGATAAAATAATTGCCACAATGCCAAGTTTATCATCACACAATAGTTAGTAGACAAGTTCTTATAAATTATTTTAATTCTCAATCAATAATAGCTAACTGCTCTGTTTTACAACGAATGGTTCTCCCCTTAATATCCAAAATAAGACTCCCAAAAAGGAGTGAAAAATAATCATATCAGAAATAATTCATAGGCATTCCATAAGAAGATAGTTTATTGACAGTACTTCTATTTCACTGAGTGAAAGTTAATTAAGCAGTATGTATTCAAATTTAGGTGATGGAGCCTTTTGAACAAAAGCTTTTTTATAAAATTGAATTTGAGGAGGAGACTATTAATGATGGATTACTGCATTCAATCTTTAAGAGTTGAAATAGACAAATGCAATGATATAATCCAGAACCCTCAGCTAAGATTGCATTCTTCCTGGAGGGAATAAAAAAAAAACAGGTCTTATGTATCCACAGAGCATAAAGATAACTGCTGGGTAACTCAATATAAACAGGAAAGGAATTTGATAGCCAACTTTGGTGACGGTCCAGATCATCTCTAATTACTGCCACTCCATGTGAAAAAAGTTTTTTGAGTTAAAATGGGAGGACAGAGAAGAAAGGCGATCAATGATGCAGCTTCTAAATAAAATCTGAAACCGTGACCTCTGCTCACAACATGCCTCTCCCCATGAAACTGCCTAAGCTGATGTATGAATGAGGAATTTGGGTGTTGGGAGAAGTCTTAAATTCTTTCCTCTGCTCACTCCACCTGTGTGGAACATCAGGGTTAAGAAGGAGATATAGCCTTGTTTGCTTCAGAAAGAATACAAGGCATTCGCAATATATAGCATATGTGGCTCCCCATTGCTTAATGAAGTGTAAAAGTATTTTGATCTGTTATTTAGAAGCAATCACAGACATAGTACCACCTGCACTGAGAATATATTTTACATGTGTCTGTCTCTTCAAATGACATTCCTGTATGTTACCAGCAGTACAATAAAAGCTGAGTCAATATCCTCAGAGTAATTCTTTATTTCTGAGAATCTTCAACCTCCAGTATGTTTATTTCCTTTATGATAAATAGATTTTGGTAAATAAGTGTATGCATTGTAGATACTAAACATATTTTCTGTCTGAAAACATTGAGATAATTAGGACAATTCAGCCACTTGCTTCTTGGGGCCATTGTAGAGTGAATCTAATCTCTTGCTAGAATACTATAATAGAGATTAAATTCTAGTTTGGTTCCTGATGTGCTTTTGCAAGTTACATTTAAGGGAAGAATTTATACCAAAGGATTTTGTATTGCTAGTGAGTAAAAATTGCTTTGAAATATGAAAATCTATGATGTTACCTCTACGATACAAACTCATATGTATGGAAGAAGTGTGCTTGTATATTAAACTCTGCATTACTCAAATTACACAAATTTCTTGGTTAGGGTCTACTTAATTTAGCACAAAAAATAAAATGTTTACATGCTAGTTACATAAAAGATAATTACTTTTAGAATTAAAATACAAATATGAGATATTATCTCAGTAGTCTACTATTCAAATATGTACAAGACAGAGTAGCAGAAAGAGACAAACTTTTAATCCATTTAGTAAGTTGTTATCCATTGTTAATTAATGGATTTTCTCTGTTTAATACATTGGCTATTTTTAATTCTGATGAACAACTAAAACTTACATCTACTGCTATACCATGAATATTTATCATAAGAGCAACTGGAGCAACTCTTCTTGGACTCTGGATCCATGAAATTATGTTACTTCTTTGTGGCATGTTATGATATGGTTTAATATTGTCGTGAGTAAAATCTTGAAGTGTAGAAAGAATAAACTCAGTCTTGTAGCACTGAGGCTTTCACATACTCTCATGCTAAGAGAAAGGGTATTGTTTGTCAGTTTGGGCTGCCATAACAAAAATATCACCAGGCACTGAGACTTAAGCCTATAATCCTAGATACTCAGGAGGCTGAGATCTGAGGAACATTGTTCAAAGCTAGCCTGGGCAAGAACATTCATGAAACTCTTATCTCCAGGTAATCACCAGAAACAGAAAGTGGAGCTGTGGCTCAAATTGGTAGAGCACCAGCCTTAAGTGAAAGAAAGTTGAAGGACAGCACTCAAACCTTGAATTAAAGCCCCAGGGGCGAAGGGGATAATATATATATATATATATGTATATGCTTTTAATTTTATTATAATATTAACATTATATAATAATAATATTTATGATACTAATGTTATAAATAAATAGATATATCCACCCAGGTGTCAGTGGCTTCTTATACCCTAGCCGCACACCATGCCTATAATTCTAGCTACACAATAAACAGATCTGAGAACTGAAGTTCAAGGATAGCTGGAACTGAAAAGACAGTGAGATTCTTATGTAAAATTAATCATCAGAAAATGAAAAAGAAAATAAAAAGTAGAGCTGTGGTTCAAATTGTACAGTGCTAGCAAAAAAGTTTAGAGACAGGGCCAGGACCCACCCTCTATTCAAGCCTCAGGACCAGTGTATACACAAACACACACACACATACACACACACACACACACAAAAGTGACACATTTTCTGATTTACTGATAGCCTCCTCTTCTCCCCCAATGTTGGCAGAAGTAAAGAGAATCACGCTTTCTTGCCTCTTATAACAATATTAAAACAGGGGTGAGGAGTTTGGCCTAGTGGTAGAGTGCTTGCCTAGGCATGCATGAACACCCGGTTGGATTCCTTGGTACTGCATATATACAAAAAAGCCAGAGGAAAAGAAACTATCACAACTCGTTGAATTGAAACCGTTTATAGAATGACTGAAAGATAATAAAAATAAATAATTTAAAAAGAATCCGCCACAATTTTGATAATGTCAACGAGACCCCTGTTTGAGGAAGAATATTTGGAAAAGTAAAAGGCAAAGCATAATTTCCCAAAAGTCATTCTATATTTCAAATTTTTGCTGTGATTTAACTTACTTCCTCCTTGACTAGGTGGTTTTCTCATCCAGGTTTCATCTAATTACTTTCATTTTCATCCTATTCCTTGTTTCTTGAAAGTAACTTTCTGTTCCCTTTATCCTTTTGAGAAAAGATGCCTAGTTATGCACTTTTCTTTTTTTCCATATATTTTTATTGTAATTAATAGAAGGATTATATTTTATATTCACCAGATAAAAGGTGCATTACTTTACAAACATTGATACCCTTTTTCATGTCATGGTCCCCATTTCCCGCCCTCCTCTCCCCCCCCCACCCCCACTCATCTTGATTTCCCCCCTTCCCTATTCAATTTCAAATAACCAATTAAGCATATATAAAATATATCAGGTAACAGGTGAAATATTGTAACAATATGAGATAACCAAGGGACAGCAAAAGAGATGAGAGATAACAGTACATTAAGGACAACAATCATTCATTATATGGCTTTTGTTTCTATATCCTAGAGGTCCTTTCATTTAGCATCATATTATATAGCCTTATGTATCTAGGTTTTGTTCTATTGTAAATCTCTGCTAGGAGAGCCCAAGGTTTCTACTGATTATGACAAATGAGGGAAATCATTGAGCCTATGTTCCTTTGAGTCTGGCTTACTTCACTTAATATGATTTATTCTAAGTCTTTCCATTTCCTTACAAATGGGGCAATGTCGTTCTTTCTGACAGCAGCATAGAATTCCATTGTGTATAAATACCACATCTTGTTGATCCACTCATCAACTGAGGGACATCTGGGTTGGTTCTGTATCTTTCACAGGGATTGTACTTTTCTTTTTTATAGACCTGTCAAATCCTTCTCAAGTTCCCAAATAGACATTTCATGTTCCATCAGTTTTTTCATCTATTTTACTGTAATTAATAGAATGGTTACATTATATTCACCAGATAGAAGATGCATAACTTCACAAACATTGATACCCTTTCTCATGTTTTAGTCCCCATTTCCCTCCTCCTACCCCCAATATCAGTTAAGACATCTTTTTTTCATTTTGTTGTATAGGTGGGGATTTAGTAAAATACTGGGTGCTGGGAAATTGGGACCTTGTACTTGCTAGGTTTGACTGATATTCAATTATTTCATTTTCCATTCCTTCTAGGCTTTAGTTATTTTCTGGGTTGGATCTTGAATTCTGTTAGAGTCAGCCTTATACTGTGATCCCCAGGCCATGGTCTCCTAACATAGCTGAGATCACAGGCCTAGAAACCAAAATTACTGGTTTGTTGACAGATATGGTACCTTGTTAACATTTTGCCTTGAGTGCCACTAAGCTTGCCAGAATTGTGATCTTGTATTTCTCATTTTTTCAGTACCATGAAGTAATAAATTTTGTTTCTGTATAAAATTTCTAGTCTCATATTTTGTTTTAGCATCAATTATAGCCTGAGACATGTGAAAAAAAAAAAAAAAAAAACAGAAATGGTGCTGTGGCTCAAGTGGTAGAGTTTAAGCCCAAGGCTAGAACTCTGCCCTAAGTTCAAAGCCCCAGAACTGGCCAAAGAAAAAGTATATTAAAGACATCATCTTGTACAAGAGGAGATTGGCTCAGGGATTTATCGCATTCTTCAGGACTCAAATCCTATAAGTAACCACTTTCCAAAGAATACACATTCTAATTACTTCATTTTGAAGGTTAACATTTCAAATATAATTTTCTACCATTTGCCAGCCCATCCTTTCCTCAAGACAACAAACTGACTGAAAAAAAAGCACAGACTTAGCTGGAAAGTGGGGCCTTCAAATGTTAGTGGCTGTTAAAGGCAGGCAGTGTCATGGAAAGGGAGAAACCCCGCTGAGCGGCATGGACAAGGTGGTCTCCATACCCAGAGGGAAGAGCCCTGCAGCTTGGAATGAGTATAGTTAGGTCTCTGCTTCATTTTTATGTTCTGTATATGGTAATCAAGACTCTCATTAAATAAAGAATGAAGTCTGGTAGTCTGTTGCTTATTATGCACTGGGATCTTTACTATTTGCTTTTTCAGTAAGAGTTATTTCTTTTCTGTCAGGAATTGTAGACTTTTCCAGGGAAACTCTTACCTTCAGAGGATTCAGCAATAGGAAATACTTCACATGAACACACACACACACACACACACACACACACACACACACACACGAGGTCCTTACTGACAAGAAAAAATGATTGATGAGTGTTTGCTGAGAAAATTATGAAACCCCCCCAAAACTGTTCAATGGAATCAGCTCTATGCAAATGAATATCAACATTTGCATATTCCCTTTTTCTACTTGGAACATTAAGAGGCCCCAGGTGGTGCTGAAAGAAGAGTATGGTTTGTTTTAGAATTTTGTAACAACTTGTGTGTCTTTTCTCATCTACCAGCTGTGTCAAGTACAGCACAACTGGTTGGAACTTCTCACTGAGGGGGATAAAGAATATTGGTTTTAAAATATATAGGGAAGGGGGGAAAACAAGATGGGGGGTGGGGTGGGAGGAAGGCAATGGGGACCAAGACATGGAAAAGGGTATCAAAGTATGTGAAGTAATGCACCTTCTATCTGGTGAATATAATGTAACCCTTCTATTAATTACAATAAAAAATATATGGAAAAAATACTTTCTGGAAGTCATACATAGAGGATAAACATTGTTATTATTATATTTTCAAGATACTAAAATGAGCAGAAATAGAAGCTCAGCTCTTACATGTTTACTTCAGATGAGAAAATTGATTACGTAGGAATGATCTTATACATAGGTATATATATGATCAATGAATCCTTGAGCAAAAATCAAAGATGCAACACCTTTGTCCCAAAATAGGGAAAAGTTAGAACTCAAGGTAATATAAAAAGAAGCATCTTTTATTAAGATATTTTGTTATTTGCATGGATAAATATGGATGATGATGAGTAAATAAACACAAACCATAAAGTATAATATCGCATAGTCATATTATTTAGCTATACATTTTACAATTATAGTCTATATACATATATACCCATTACAGTTTATGTTTGAGGAACTGGTCATTCTATTTTCTCTGAATGTGCGTGTGTGTGCATGAGCGTGTGTGTGTGTGTGTGTGTGTGTGTGTGTGTGTGTGTGTGTGTGTGTGTGTATCTGTTTGTCTATCTGTATGTCCATCCTTGGGCTTGAACTCTAGGCTTGGGCTCTGTCCCTAAGTATTTTTCTCAAGGCTCTCTACCACATAAGCCACAACTCTGTTTCAGTCCAGGGCTTACGGCCTCATTCATACTAAGCATAACCTGCATATCCTCTGCCACTAAGCTACACCCACAACACACTTTATGTCTTCAATAAGAAGAAAAAAGCAAAATTTCATGAGGGTCTTTTCCCTAAATATTTAGTTTATTCAAAAATGGATTTGTAGCCTGGTGCCAGGGTTCACGACTGTGATACTAGCTGATATCTGAGGATCTCAGTTCAAGCCAGCCCTGGCAAGAAAATTCCTGAGACTCCTCTCCAATTCACCACCAGAAAACAGGAAGTGGCACTGTGGCTCAAGTGGTAAAATGCTAGCCTTGAACTGAAAAGCTCAGCAAGAGTACCCAAGCCCAGAGTTCAAGCCCCACAACTGACAAAAAGAAAAGAAAAAGAATGGGTTTATTTTTGCATCAAAACATAGATCTTTAAAGTTAATTTCTATTTTTAAACTATACCTGTTCATTTTATCATGTTGCAACAATTATCCAAAGTACATATTGTAATGGTTTGAATGAAAGTAAGTTTTGACATGTTTTATTTCATTAGACTAAGATCTCATTTTGAAATGATTTGCTTATGAATTTTACTGCTTGAATAGTGTTTTCTCTAAATGTTAATATTAATATCAGAATTTTAAAAATCAAATGTAATTATCTGCACAAACAGAAAAATGTATGTTCCCACTTACCAATTCTATTAAGAAGGTTGACCTTCATCAAAGATGGCAACATAATTTATAAAGTACAGTACATATGGAGCCTGTTATTCAAAAAGCACATATGTGTGTGTGTGTGTGTGTTGTTTCAACAATTTCATTATTCTGTGATTTTATTTTTGTCTTTATGTTATAAAAACAAAAACAATTTAGCCTAAAGTTTCTAGAATCTTAATAAATGATTCCAGCTTAGTTGACAGAAGTGACACAAAAGTATAAAAATTATACATAATCAGCTTATTGTTAGACATTCTAAAAATTTTAGGGAAATTTTAGAAAACTACAGTCAATAACTAAGCAGCCACAATTAATCTTGGATTAATTCTAGGTAGAAATTTGACAATTTGGGGTCAGTAAAAGTAGTTACTGTTTTAGTGTATACAGTATAAAAGTTTATATTTTCTTAGTCTCAATTTGAAGTTTTACTGTTCAGTTTCCTCTACAAACTTGAAGTTTAAACTCAATATGTGAAAATATCTCAAACAATTCAGGGCTAATATGGATACTGCACCAAGCGAATATTTTTAAACTTGAATGGATTTTTTAAAAATAGCTCATCACAACTTGTTTTGAAACATTTTACAAGAAAGAAGCATTTATAGGCACAAATCTTAATATGGCTTTAAAAGTTTACATTGTACAAGTGTTAGACATCAGTGTCAATTAATTGAATTGCTGAGGTTCAAATCTTTTGAGAAGATTCAAAGGAATGCAAATTACTTGTTTTCCGTGTCATTACTCAGGTTAAGCTTTGGTTGCCAAAGTGAGATACATTTAAATAGAGATTTTTTAATGCAATGTATTTAATGAAAACTAAGACAGAGCAATGGTTTTAATAAAGGTTCATTAGGAACTGTGATTCTTGGCAAGCATATACATTTCTATGTTCACTGTAAAATGTATATGTTCAGAGGGCAAACAGTATTCTCTTTGTTGAGCCAGAGAATGGAGGGGAAAACTATTTCAAGCGACACTAATAAATTTTTAGTGAGTCCTTTCAAGTAATGTGCCAAAACATTAGACAGGTTTAGGAGAATGCTTGGTTGCAAATTGATCCATAATATATTGATTGATGTCATCGCTTGAATGTATGCCTTCCATGGTTGGTGATTTAGGATGCATTACAGATGAATGTGTGTTTGACCATTTAAAATTCCTCCTGTGAATTTAGTTTAATTATCAAAAGCAAATGGGGGTAAAGCAAATGGGAAATGGCCCATTATGGGAGTACCCCATCTTTGTTCTATATAATTTCATGTGTTGCAATATTAGTTTAAAAATTGGTTTGTTTTTATATACCAAGCACTATCCTTGATGTTTGATATATTTCAGTGACCAAAAGCAAGCACTAAATGAGTCTAGAAGTGGCCATATTCCTGCTATAATACTTCAAGAAATAAAGGTTTTAGCACAATTCTTTGAGTAATATCTGAGTTTCTAGGATAATGTGAATTGGGATAATTTTCCAGTTTTTGTAGGTTTAAAATTACCTGAACTATGAAAATACTAAAAGAAACAAGAAATGGCATAGTTTCCTACGAGGCTGCTGTTCTGTGACCAGAAAACAGTGAAGACAGAACCCAGTCATAATGAATCATTAAAATATTATTCTTCAAACATCTAATATCTAAATCATGATGATGAGTAATGAGGAAAGCAAACTGAGATGCAATTTTTCAGACTGCATGAAATCCATCTTTCTACCAACCAAGGTTCCAAGAACATGTGGAGAAAATACCTACAGTTTTAGGTAGCTGTTACAAGTGAAACTGAGGCTCAATCCAAGATATTCAGCAAAACTTCCCACCTCTAGGGTCATCAATTTTTTAATGGGAGCCACCATATTTTAATACAAAGGGCTATGTGCTGGGAAGACTTCCCTCAGAATGAGAAACAAGGACCTGCTTTTTGGACTCCGGGACTCCTTGGAACAAAAATCTGCTGATCTTTATCAGCATATCACACATGTCAGGAGAAGCTATGACCTATGATGGATATATTTTGGGTCTTGAAAAGTCCCAAGATTCATTTTAAGAGCCACACACCTTATCTGGAGCTCTTGATTTCCTTAAACCTGAATGGGTCAAGATGGTGTATTGGGCTGTTATTATTTTATTTAGTCACTGATACTAACTTTCCAAGTTTCCTAAGACAGACAGAGAGGGAAAAAAAGTATATGTTGCCAATCTTCTCACGATCAGAAATGCACTTTTATTCCTTGCCAAGAGATCTCCATGAAATAAAATGTTGTTTTCCGAAGAACACAAGGGTGATGGTCATGTTTACAATTATTTCTGGTTCTGGCTGCAGGCATAAATGACAGAGTATATGACTCCATTCTTTCTGGGATCCCAAAGATTTATATCTTCATCTTAGTATAAAACGACTGTTATGACAAAGAGCTTACCTCACCCAGAGTTACCAAAGAGAATGAATCATTGACAGAAGCTCAGAGGAAGAGCCCCCTGCCATTCAGCTTCTGAAAACCATTATTATCTTTCTAAAATTAGAGGATAATGTGGCCTCCCAGCTCTAGCTTTGGAAAGTCAATGGCTTTGTGTGCTCTAAATTTCACCGATTGTGTTAATAGAGTCTACATGAGTGTGTGCTGATACTTCTTACAAATATAGTAAAATACAATACAGTCAGGATGACAAGCACCTGCATATGTATATATGCTTGTTATTAGCAATTACGTAATTTCCAGTTAATCAAATCATCTCCTTCTGAACTAAGTGAACTGAAGGAAATTACTATACCAAGAAAAAGGAACATGCTAAGAGTTTTGGTGTCTTTTAAATTTTCAATCAGTGTTCCTCTGGCTCATTGGCTGAGCTCATTGGCCAGGAATGAAGAGGAAAAGCAAATAACTACTGGTAATTGTTCTCTTCTGCAAAGTTTCATTGGTACATCAGAAAGATTAATTGCAGAAATACTGTGTCCTGTCTACTACTGTGTTGACAGCCTGAAACAAAGCAGTCATGCTACTGAATTGCACTGAATGTGTTTCTGCAAAACCAAGGTTTTCCTCCTGTGTGTTTTACTGAGCTCAAATCTAAAAGTTGAATGAAAAAATCTGGAAAAATAAAAATGCAGACACAAGTTTCTGTGGCCTGGAAATGTTGAGGTACACTGTAAACAAGAAAATACCATGCATCACAAAAATATTGATTTGCCACAGTCAGCCCTCTATCCATCCTGTCATTGTCATGAATCCTTTTGCCCTTCCTCCTTCTGACATTGGTTGTCCTCTTTCTACCTAGCAGCCAAAGTTACATTATGGGACACTGGTTGTGATATTTCAAAGCTTTGAATCTCTTGGCAAAATCCGCAGCCCTTAGGAGATTCACCTTCCTTCATCCTCACTTTTAAGCTTCTCCTTTTGCTCATTCTGCTTTGACCCAATTACACTTATTTACGTGTGTTGAGCTCATTCACAGCAGAGAGGGCATTCCTTCCAGATTAATCTTTCTCTGTTATTTGGACAACAGTTCTTTTCTTTACACCTCTAGGTTGTTTGCTCAAATGTCACCTGTGAAATCTACCTTTCGCACACCATGTAACATTTTACATTCTATCAACACTTCCTATTTAAATACGTTTTCAATTTCTAGTCCTATATAATTTGCTTAATTCTCAAGCCTCTCCTATCAGAAAGGGCTCTCTAGAGAAAATGAACCAATAGCCTATGCAAAGATATGGAGAGAATTATTAGAAAGGAATGGGCATCATAGTTCACACGATTCCAGTGGCATGATAAAAACCTAGTGATGATGGTGCTATAGGTCTGCTTCAAACCCAAGGCCTAGATTTCCTCCTATTCTCTGTCTCCATTGCCAAAAAGAATATATAAATGTAAAATTTTAGAATATTTATCTCAATACAGCTTATTGGTTGAGATTTATTACCATAGCAAATTTGCCTCCATACAACGAGCTGTGTTCCTATGAATGAACTAGTTCTAATAACTTCTACAAAACTATTTCTCTTTTGGAAAATCAATTCACAGTGGTGAACAAATTTTAAAACTTCATAAAGTTATCTCTATAACTTGCTGACATTGGTTTTCCTAATGATTAATATTGAAGTCTGAATTGTTAATGAAACACCTCTGTCCAAAACAAAATATATGAACAGCAATGGAATTGATTGATGTTCATTTGTGATCCTGGCTTGATTTTGATTAAATTTCAGAAGTCAGCTTGGTAGCAATGATTTCACACTTGACTAAAAAGCTTTTCTCCCTCGAAGTTTGGATTGTTAGACTCATACATTATGTATTCCCTTTAATGACCTACATAGCCAAGGGATGGCACTTTAAATTGATGAGGGTTATATATTCATATGTAGAACAAATTAGTTTAGGGACAAATGAAGAATAGATGTGCAGTTGAGCTAGCATGAATGCTACAATTACAGTGATGATTATAACCACAGTCTAATACCTTCCATATACCAGCTACCATTACATGTGTCTCTGTCATACAGATACAGTCCTATTACTTCTCAGAAAATTATTTCATTACAGGAATATTATTTATATAAAAATAGTTCAGTTGCTGCCTGCATTTTCACATCAAACCACTTTTTTCCAGAGTTTAATATTCAGCAGCGTAAAAACTACTTTAAGGCATATCCAGAATTAGAATTTATCTTGGTGAGAGGTTTTCTGTGCTGTATCCTAGAAACTTTATTTTACTGTGGAAAAAATTATTGAACATAATGATAGCTTTATGAAAGTTTGATATAAATTGTTTTCTTGCTAAAATAGTTCCTTATTCCTTGCAAGTGACCTGTGTAGGGCATTAGATTAAGAGAGAAAAATAGAACAATATAACAGAATACTAGGGATTGAAGATGTAGCTCAGTGGTGTTTGATTCCTACTATTACTACTACTGCCACACAGACACACACACACACACACAGACACACACACACACACAGACACACACACACACAAACACACAAACACTAAACACTTTTAAAAAATAACTACAACTGTGGAACACATTTCTATGAATTTTTAAAAACTTAAAATTAGAGAATGTTTTGTTACAAAGGTACAAGCGGATGTTGTTCTTTGTGCATGGGTGTATGTGTGTGTATGTGTGTGTATGAGAGAGACAGAGAGAGAGAGAGAGACAGAGAGAGACAGAGAGAGAGAGAGACTCAATCTGGGGCTAGAACTGAGGGCCTTGGTGCTGTCCCTGAACAATTTTGTTCAAGCTAGCATTCTTTTTTTTATTGTAATGTATAGAGGGGTTACAGTTCCATTTGCCAGATAGTAGGTGCATTACTTCTCACACATTGATACCCCTTCTCATTTTTTTGTCCACACTTCCCTTCCCCACCCCCTCCCAATCAACTTATTTCCCTTTCCTATTTCAAATAAACAAATAAACCTATATGTAATATACCAGGTAACAAAGTCAGATACAGTAACAATATGAAAAGGACAACAAAAGAGGAGAGATAAAGTACATTAAGAACAACAATCCCATAAGATAAAGCTTTTATTTCCATATCCTGTTGCTCGTTTCACTTAGCATGTATGTCCTCATGCATCTAAGTTTTGCACTATTGTAATCCTCCGCTGGGAGAGTCCTAGGTATGTACTAATTATTACAAATGAGAGAAACCATTGAGCTTATGTTTCTTTGGATCTGGCTTATTTCACTTAATCTGATTTTTTTTTAAGTTTTTCCATTTCCTTCCAAATGGGGCGATGTCATTCTTTCTGATGGCAGCATAGAATTCCATTGTGTATAAATACCACATTGTCTTGATCCAGGTATCTACTGAGGGGCATCTGGGTTGGTTCTATATCTTTGCTATGATAAATTGTGCTACAATGAACATTTCTGTACTAGTGGCTTTAGAATGTCTTTGTTTCTGGGTAAATTCCAAGAAATGGAATTGCTGGGTCATAGGGAAGCTCTATGTTTAGTCTTTTGAAGAACTGCTATATTGCTTTCCATAGTGGTTTAACAAGTTTGCACTCCCACCAACAGTGTAGTAGTGATCCCTCCTGGCCACATTCCAGCCAGCATCTTTGTTATTAGATTTCCTGATCATGGTCATTCTAACTGGAATGGGATGGAATCTAAAAGTTGTTTTGATTTGCATTTCTTTTATGCCCAGAGATGTAGAGCATTTCTTCATGTGTCTATAGGCCATTCTTATTTTTTCTTCAGATAAGTCTTTTTTTTTTCTTTTATGGCTCATGAGGCTTGAATTCAGCCTGGGCATTGTCCCTGAGCTCTTCAGCTCAAGGCTACCACCCCACCTTTGAGCCAAGCCCCACTTCCCATTTTCCAGAGGTTAATTGGAGGTAAGAGTCTCAGGTCCTTTTGTGCCTGGGCTGGCTTTGAACCTTGATCCTCAAATGTCAGCCTCCTGAGTAGCTGGGATTATAAGAGTGAGCCACCATACCCAGCTAGATAAGTCTCTCTTTAAGTCTTTGTCCTATGTTTCCATGGGATGATTGTTTCTTTGAAGATATGTTTTGGATAGATTCAATTATTTTAGCAGTAGATATATTTTAGATTTAAGGCTAGCATTCTACCATGAGCCACAGCTCTACTTCTGGCTTTTTTTAGTGTTTAATTTGAGATAATTCTCATAGACTTTCCTGCCCAGGCTTTCTTCTAACTAGAATCCTCAGTTATAATTCTCTTGTATAGCTAGAAATGGACATATGACTTACCAGTGCCCAGCTTATATTTGATGCTTTATGAAATTTCAGTCAGTATACCAATGTTGGTTTTGAGGTTCAGGACTGAATACAATATCTATTTGCAGTAAATCTCCTGTCCTCATAAGCTTCTGCAATTTTAAATAATTACTTTCTTCGTTATGACCTTTTCACTTCTGTAAAGAATATTTAATGCTTGAACTTAGTGAACAGCATAGTCACGCTTAAAACTCCTAATGAAATAAAGCTTAAGAGTAGATAAAATACAGGGCATCTATACTAGAGTTAGGCAATATTACTATGGCATCATTACAGAAAACTGATTCAAATATCATCCGGCTACCTGCTATATCTATACTACATGATGCTACCCTTAAAATGTTATGGAAAAGATATGCAAAATAGCTTTTCCAAAATATATCATTGACCCCAAAACACATGCTTGATCTTCTACCATAAAAATTTACTGGAATTACATCAAAAGTATATCATTCTATTTGGGTAATGATGTGTTCTTGTGATAGGTAAATTCATATACTATTATAATCTTATATTCCATTTCTTAAGTTATATATTGTTTTCTTTGTATGGTTTTGTTTTGATTGCTAAATTGTACCACATTCTTATTATAACAAAGATAACTCAATAAAATAAAAGTGACTTATAATCCCATCACTAAAAAAACAGTCCTCTATATTTGATTAAAAAGAGAAAAAATTTTAATTGAAGCAAGCTTACCTTTTGTTTCATACTCAACGCATCATGTGATGAGATTTGCATGTTCAATTGTGTAAATGTAGTAGCACTTATTTATATTGACTTCAGTTCTTTTTACACAAAGTCCCTTTCACACAAATTCTTTTTGCACAAAATTCCTTTTACAAAAATAGCTGGTCATCTTTGTGCAGACAGTGTCACCCAATCCACTTTCTAACTTTTCAAACAAATTTAACCTATAGGTCAGGATGGGTTGTGGTGGGACTGGTTACTATGAGAACAAGGCAAATATCAAAGAACACACAGGTAAAAGACAGGCCTCATGGATTAGGCACTAGTGAGCCAAACAGTAATCCCTGTGGTTCAATTTTCATTAATAGCCCACACGTTCCATCATCACTTTTTATGTCCACTCTATATGACTATGTTAAAAGCATGTTAAATGTAAATTGTAAACAGTGGCTCTCAAACATGTGTCTTCACAGTTGCTTCTAAATTTCCTGGTCCAGGTCTCAGCCTCCTCAGTAGCTAAGATTACAGGCAGGAGATACTTTGTCTCTCTTCTTTCATGCATCTGCTTCCTGCTTCAACTGATTGTTCTGAATGATCTTTTATGCCATAGTCCTACAAGAATTTTCAACAAAAAGTTATTAAAAGGAAACACACTTTTTGGCTTATTTATGTTACATCTATAAAGTGTTTCTAAATGTGTCTTGATATACCCTTTATTTCTCAATGCATTATTAAATTATTCTATTAAAGAAGTTGTTCAATATACAGAGTGAGCTGTAGTCTATAGGAAATTTGTAATTATTTAGATTTCAACTATTTAGAACTCTCTACTTTTTTCCCCTCCTGTTAAACCTCAACTGGTTTGTTTTCCTTTTCATCTTTTAACTCAACAGCTCTAAGCTTGACATTTTTATCACCCCAGTGGAATGCCTGGTTCTCATTTGCAAAGCATACCTCACTTTTGTAACTGAACTATTTCACTTTTACAAGTAAAATATCCCGGGTTAATGGTATGTGCAGACCTAAACAATCAGCTCTTCTTTATTGTCCTGTCTCAGCACTGCATTTCCACTCCTGGATTGCTTGTGTGCTAAGTAAAAATTTAAAGAAAGTTAAATTTATTTTCAATTCATAATCAGAATCCTGTCTGCTCAACTAGAAGTTATTTCTTTTTCTTTGTTTCTTTGGTTTTGCTTTCTGTTTGGGGGGGTCTTTTATTTTTAATTTTATTTTATTGTTGGAGTGATGTATAGAAGGGGTATAGTTACATTCATCAGGGAGTGGTCATATTACTTCTTGAACATTGATACCCCTTCCCATGTTTTTCTCCCATTTTCCCTTCCCTCACTCCATCACACTCATCTTTTCTCTTACCTTCTCATTTTCAATACACAAACAAATGTATATATGATATACACCAGGTACCCGTTTTTGGAGGGAAGAAGTAACCATGACTTTTGATAAGTGCCAGTGGCATGTGCCCACATGCTGAAAATAGCTTCTAATTGCAGAAAAGGCACTCAGCCTGTTTGGATGTCCTAGGACTCAGGCTTGGTACCCCTATATCCTTGATATTAGGGAACAAATACGACTGTTGGGAAACACTTCAGAGTGTGAAGAGAGCACAGTAGCCTCTGGAATCATGAAGTTTAGTTTTAGATCTTATTCCGATTCTAAATGCCTGCTTTTAGTTTTTCTTCTTTGACATTCTACAGTTATGTCTCCATTTCAGTCCTTCAACTGGAAAATATGGAGTCAATCTTGGGAGACTCTAAGATGGATCACTTTCAACTTTTGCTTTCAATCATTCTGATTTTCCTTTTCAACTGAAAGAAACAATAACATTATTGAAATATTATGTTCTCCTTTATTAACTTTTATTAACTTACATTGAACTGAACTGTGTCAGGAAGGTCATATTACTGTTTATTTAAACTCCTGTGATTTATACCTTTATCATATTTGGGGGACTATTATTTTCTTCTTAGCTATGGAACATATTTTTTAGGGATGCACACTTTAAAGAAATGTTTGGCTAACCTCCTGTGAATACTTCAGCTGTGTAATGGAGAAGTAAGGTTTTATTTTGTGGGGAGGAATATTTTTGCTATGCTAGTAACAAAAATGCTTTCATCTTTACTTAAATGTTTCTTAGGTACATTGATTTGAGGTTAGTCTTTTCAAGGACATAGTAGCATAGCCCTTCTTGTTTATGAAAAATGACATGTCTAATTATTCTTCTGGTGCTTGCAATCTCTTAACTAATGAACCTAAAGTTTCCAGAGAATGAACTTTTTAATTAGATATTTAAAGAAAGCATATAAGTAACTATAAGCCAGGCACGGTGGCTCAAACCACTAGAAAACCGGAAGTGGCACTGTGTCTTAAGGGTAGTGCGGTAGCTTAGATCTAAACAGCTCAGGGACAAGGCCTAGGCTCAAGGATAGGATGAGCCTTGAGCTGAAGAGCTCAGGGGCAGCTCCAGGCCCAGAGTTCAAGCCCCAGGACAGACAAAAAAATATTATAAGAATACCATTTAGAATAATACCTAAAGTAGCACTTAATATGATTACTTTTTGGAAACTGAAGTTATTTTCCAAAGTAGACAATAGGGAACACATTTTATGTGAGTTTTCTCGATATATTTGTGTACTTAGGATGCCTGTTTGGTCATAGTATGTACAAAGTAAAGAAAGAGAAGCCATTGGTTTTCTCTTTTATTGATTGATTTTATTGTTATTATAGAATTGATTTAAAGACAGATTACAATTACATGAGTCAAGTAAGTACATTTCCTTTCATACAATGGCTTCTGTTTCCTCATTCATGCCCAGTGACTGAAGGCCAATCATGTCTGTACAATTCTGAAATTTCAGTTCTGTGGCATTGGTGGGAGGATTGTGATTTGAATATTTAAAAGCAGTTTTCATGAATAGACCTTAACCAGCTTTTGTGCTACTGCTTACTTTCTGATTCTTAAGTGTTTTCTTTTCTCTTTCTACTGTCATTTAGATCTGGAATTTTCCATAAAGCTCTTGTGTTGAAACAGCAATGTTCAGAACTGGTGGTTGATTGAGTCATGTAGACTCCAACCTCATGAATATGAAAAGTGATAGGGTGAATGTAGTCCAAGTTTATTATATGCCTGTATAGAGATATCACCACCAAGTAATCAATATTTTAACATTTACATGCATCAATAAAGATGTTTAATATACAGAAAGGAAAACAGAACAAAATGACAGAAATTAATAGTAGACACAGGGCAGCTTCCCAATTTAATAAAAAAAGTCTTTTACCATAAAAAACACAAAACTATCAAAAATACATATTGGAAACAAGTTCTCATTATTTTTTTGCACCATGTAAAAAAAATCCAAGAAAGAAATTATTCAGAAATATTTACTTTGTGAATCACACTGTGGCATAGTAATAACTGTCTTCCCAGTAAGTTTATAAAGTACCTCATTACAATTAGATGAACCCATTTTCTCCTAGTTATTGCACTAAATTGCATATGCATTTTTTGCAGTGTTAAGAATCAAACCCATAGCCACAGACAGGCAAGACAAACCACCACAGCTGTGTTCCCAGCTAATACATTCATTTTAGACATTTTTAATCATAATTTCCCCCAAATTCCTAGAATTTGTTGATAATCATCCTTTTGATGCAATAAGATTATAATGCAGAGAGACTTACAAATTTAAGAATTTTTATAATGATTTGTGCTCTGTTCATAATTTCCTAAAGTTGAAAGGATTCAAATCCTTTATAATTATGGTTGCTTGACAATATTTAATTTGAAAATTAAACTAGTTGTTGATAGAAATAATACATAACAATTGAGGAATTCTTTATTCATATAGTTCACCCAGCCAACTAGTGTAACTTCATATCTCTCCCTCTTACCCAAAGGCCAATACTACATACATAAAGTCTATTATCATTTTATTTTCAATGACTACATTTCTCTACCCTTTTCTTACAAAATGTTAAATACTGCATGTGTTTGTGTAGGTATATGTGTGCCTCAAGATTTTATAGTTTTTCAGTGACTTGTAATTTATTTTGAAAATAAATGTATCCCTTAGAACCTGCATACACTAGTTCTATGTGATATTAAAGCAGCCCTCCATGTTACATAATAGATATGCTCTTTCCAATCATACTATGTTCTGATTGACCAGGTTGTGCAGTATTTTTAAGTCAGCAGATACAGTAGTTGATGGACATTAGACATGAAAATTTTTGACATCATAATATGGTAAAGGAGCTTTCTTGTTGTAAGCAAACTTCACATCTCACTTATCAAATAAGTTTTCTCCATTTTCATATAAGGAACACATGCAACCTCATTTTCTTCTCATCCACCTTTAGGTTGTGTGTCTTACAGTATGTATATATGTATGTGTAAAACATTCATTTGTTATATATGCAATAATAAATTGTGATTAAATGATGACTTACTGAAGATTTCTCTACTAGATATTCAACAGGAAGAATTTTCATGAAACCAAGTTCTTATAACCTGTGTCAATTGTACAAATCCACTTATTGTCTAGTTTAATGATTAAAATGAACACATATCATATAAATCTCTGCCAAATGGTAGTAATTCTGGAATTTTCATGTCATCAAACACTAGAGGCTTTTGGAAATATTCATCACAACATTCTGTACCATCCTATCAAATAAAAGCATATTATTTTTATAACTTCGAAGAATATTTTTATTTATATTTTTGCCAGCCCTGGGCCTTGAACTCAGGACTTGGCCACTGTCCTTGTGCTCTTGGGTTTTCTCAGGCTAGAGTTCTACCACTTGAGCCATAGCACAATTTCTAGCTTTTTTCTATGTATGTGGTACTGAGGAATTGAACCTGGGTCTTTGTGCATGCTAGGCAAGCACTCTACCACTAGGCTAAACTCCCAGCCCCAGAAGAATATTTTTTTAATGGCATCCAAGTTTTTAAAATGTTAGTTCTGAATTAGAATATCTTTAGCTTTGACCACTGACATTTTACTGTATTAAACAAGATTAAGAATGTTGGTGCTGTTCAGTTTAGCTCTCTGCTGCTCATTTATGACTAATAGAGAAGATTTTACACACACACACACACACACACACACACACACACAAAGAAACCATCACTTTTTAGTTTGAAACTCAATGCATTTAATCTTTGCTTTGAAGGAAACTTGATGCAATTCATTTGATTAAGACAAGCATACACATAAAAACTTTAATCCAGATAAGAATCTATTTACTGATGACAAAGAAAGGGAAATACAAGCCAATGATGTTATCCTACTGAGAAACTTAAGGAGAAACAGGCTAGAGGGCATTAAAATTAAACTTAGACACAAACAGCATGGGTCAGACCTAAAAAGCTGCAGATCTCTTGTATATCTTCAAAAAGAATTAATACTTGCTGAAATGTGTGTGTGCTTCTTGTATGAAATATGCACGCATATGTAAGTATATTATGATGTATATTATATTTATACATATATCCCCATTTAAATGCTCTCTCTCCTAATAGAAGCTTGAAATTTTCTTGCTGATAGATTACACTTGGCTGAAAATGACATTTCCAATTTGTATTTCTGACTGAGTGACATCATCCTATGTTTGGTGTGAAATATGGTTAGTTTTGAAGAGACCATCTTTAGAATTGTACACACATGCAAACACACACAACTACTCATAACAATTATCACACCTTAAACTCTATAGATAAACTGAAAAGACCATATACTCAGATTGTTATTATTTAATTTATTATGGGGGATGTAGTTGTGAACAAGTAAGTAGGTTTTGTCATTGTATATTTAATGTTTCTGCTCCACCAGACAAAATCTCCATTCAACTATTCTTTTGCTAGAGAGAATTGTGACATGCTATACAGTTGTTACAATAACCTTGACTGTCTTTCATTCTGAATATCTATTCAGTTACATTTGCTGAGTGACTTACAACAAAGCAAGAGAGAATTCAGCGATTTGACATTTACAGGTCCCAACAGATTCGTTTATTTATTCAACAGAGTAAATATTTAGGCAGTGGAATTAAATTGGAAAATATTTATCAAGTTTGAAACCAGCTTTCTTTCAATATATATAAAGCAGAACGCATGATGCCTAGGCATAAGGAAATTTACTTACCAGTATGCCCTACAGAGAAGGACGTATTTAAATGTCTCAGTAGGTTTCCTTCAGTCACTAGTTTATTTTGAAAATTTCTGCCCATACTTTACTTCTCATGTTATTGAAATAATACCTAATAAACAATATTTTACTTACATAAAATACTCTTTTTCAATGATTTTATGTTATCTCAATTGTGCTAGCAGTCTCTGGATGTATGTTCTGATTCTATTTCCATTCAAAGATCAAGTCTAGTTGTCAAACTTGCCTACATTGTTCTTTCACCATTTGTAAATCATATCAGTGCATATAGTTGGAACAGATTATTAGTCTCCAATCTCTAATGATTATAACCACAAGACAGACTTTTATAAACAATATCTCGTCACAGAGTGTGATGTAAATAAGCAACGCTAGTATTGTCCTAATGAAAACATTAGATAAAAGCTAAGGAGTGTTTTCAAAATAAAAATTTCCAATGGTTTTTAGAAAAATTTTATTCTTTCTTAAGAAGGGACAAAAGGCTGTCCTTTAAAATCAGACAAGATAGAGGTTACAATTTTTCTAGAAGGGTAAAACATACAAAACATGCAGTCCTAATTTTTACAAAAATGTTAAGGCATGTTACATGGAAAACTGCCATCTTAATTATTTCTAAATGTGCAGGTAACTTGTGGAAATTATTTTCACAAAGTTGTATTTAGTACATGGTAATGTTCAACTATCACCTGCATATTCTAAAGGTTTTATCTGGCAGGATCTACGCAGGATATGTAATAGTTCCTCTTTCCACCCTCTCTGAAACTCCTGAAAATGTCTAAAAGACTTCCCATCTACATAAACCTGATTATTCGAGGAGTTCCATAGAAATGCAATCATCTGTTGCTTTGTGCTTAGATCAGACATTTGTTCCATAAATATGTTATTTACAGTTTTGCTTGAGGTAATTCAGTTGTTTGTGGTCAACTGTGGTCTGAAAATATTAAATGGAAACAAATTCCTAAACATAAGCAATCCACAAGCTGTAAGTTACACTGTTCTCAGTAGTGTGGTAATCACCAACCCCTTCCAACTTGGCATGTGAATGTTGCTGAAGTCATTCATTGAGTGGATTCACTAATGCTGTTACTTTTACAGTTCCAGTTATCAGACCAGCTCTCATGATATCACAATGCGCATGCATCCATAACTCTCAATGCACTTAATAACTACACCATATTAAAAGAGCAGGGTTGCTGGTGATTAGAATATGCCTAAAGAGTTGCTCATGCCTGCAATCTTATTACTCAGGAGGCTGAGATCTGAGGATTGCAGTTCAAAGCCAGCCTGGACAGGAAAGTCTTTCCTAATCACCAGAAAAGCAAGTGTTAGAGTGCTAGCCTTAAGCAAAAGAAATTCAGAGACAACACCCAACCACTGAGTTCAAGCTCTGAGTGGAAGCAAGAAACTAATTAAATATACCAAACAGAGGCTGTTCTAGTGATGCATACCTGAAGTTGTAGCTACTCCTAAGGCATCGTTCAAAGGAGATGAGGAATTACCTTTGGAAGCCAATCTGGACAGACAAATCACAGATGCTTTTATGGCTGATGAGCCAGGTAAAAACCAGAAGTAAAGCTTTGGTTCAAGTGGCAGAGCACTAGCCTTACGTGGAAAAGTAAGAATGTGAGACACTGAGTGCCAGCCCCAGTATTAGAACAAAATAATGATGGTGATGATGAATGATGATGACGATAGAATTATAGTATTGCACATAACTCATTATAATATATTCTTTTAATTTTTCTACTTCATTATTATAATTAAACATTTACAGTGCTTAGCTTCTACATTTAACTTTGTCATAGACACACATGTGTGTATATGTATATGTGTCTGTATTGTATGTATGTATTTATGTATGCATATATATTTACATACAGAAGGATGTGGGTGAAAAAGGGAAATGCATCTACTTTGACTGAATAACCTTCCACTGCCTACATTCAAAATGTTTGGTTCCAATTAAATGACAAGACAGCCACGTATTGGTTATTTATCTGCTTATTTATCACATGAGTTGCTACTGGTCTTTTGGCTATTATAAAAATGCTTCATTGAACAAGGGTGTACAAATACTTATTGATAACCTTCTTTGTAAGCCTTTTGGGTATTTGCCTAGAAATACAATGACTGAGTCACTCTTAGGAATTACCCAACTTCCCCCAGTGAATGGCTTCATCACTCCACATTCCCAGGAGAGTTTCTATTTCTCCATAATCCTCATAAAACTTATTTATATTTTTATTACAGACTTCTAATATATGTGAAGCAGTTATGGATGAAAGTTTGGATCTGCCTTTCTCTGATCATTAACAGTATTGAACATCCTTTCTCTTCACACTGTTCAATAAATACTTAGATATACTTGACACATTAAAGTGGGATTATTTTAATTCCTTGATTAAAGTAACAGGTTTTTCTTACATAATTCCATAGATCCTCTATGCATTAAGGTTTATACACTCCTAGCCCCTACTTGCATCTTAAATTTAAATCTTTTTAGCAAAGAGATTTTGATACGTACTTGAACAGGAATAAATTTTCCCAATATTTTCAAATCTTCATGCCTTTTAGACCTCATTAATCAGCAAGCAATCATCATGAAAATTGTAGAAATTTTATTGCAATGCTGTTTTTTTGTTGTTTTCTTTTATAGAGTCATAGGTTTTTATGTCTATATAGTTACGTTTATATTTCCATTACCATGTCCATAGCTTTGGGTATGCAGTTATTGAGTCCTCACTCTTGTACTCTTTGGATTTAATAGCCACATATTAAGGATACCATGCACCTTTTGTTCCTTAGGTCTTGACTTGTCTCACTCAACATGATTCGCTCTAGATTCATCCACTTCCCTGCGAATGCCATTATTTTATTTTGTCTGTTGGCTGTGTAGAATTCCATTGTGTATGTCTACCACATTTTCTGTATCCATTCATCTGCAGTAGGGCATCTGGATTGTTTCCATTGCCTGGCTATTGTGAATAGTGCAGAGATGAACACCTCCGTCTCCCTTGTGGGGTGCTGGGTCTTAGCGTCCGCTCTCCTGTCTGTCTCCAGTCACTGGCATGGGGGAGGGGGCTGTTGGAAGAAGGGACAGGATCTAAATTCCTTGCCCCCCTGTCCTTGCCAGTCTTTCTTGGGCAGGGTAGAGGGGTCTGAGTTAAGTTCTATGGCTTAGCACCAGCTCTGCTTTCCCAATGGGTTTGGGGACCCACTGCGCTACTCATGCCTCTGCGTTTGTCTGTGGGTGCTTCACGGTGTTGGGTAGTCTTTCACTTCCCTAGGATCTCAGCTGCCGCCTGTGTTCCGCGTCTGGGTTCCGCTGCTTGCTGTTCTGGTTCCATGTCTGGGTTCCGCTGCTTCTGCGGCTCGCTGGCCCAGTCCTATGCTGGTTTCTGCAGAGGTCGGGGCTGCCTGGCCCAGCATCCTCCTGCTTGGAGCCGGTGGCGAGAGGTGGGGGAGGGGTCCTCGCGTTCCGAATTCTTTGAGAAAGTTGGATGTAAGCTTTATCTGGATTTCTTTTCTGGTTTGAGTCCTTCTCCGTTGCTTTTTGAGTTTGTTGCTGTGGATTTCTTAAGGTAGTTGGCTCGTGGGATTCCCTGGTTCTCTGTTTTTGTGGGAGAGAGCTAGGCAGCATCCCATTGTCTCCGTGCTGCTTTTAAATGCAACATTTCAGATCACCAGTAAAAGGAAAGATGATAAAGTATGTTTAGGGGCTAGGAATTTGGCCTAGTGGTAGAGTGCTTGCCTAGCAGGCACAAATACCCGGGTTTGATTCCTCAGTTACACATACATAGAAAAAATCCAGAAATGGTGCTGTAGCTCAAGTGGAAGAGCTCCAGACCTGAGAAAACCCAGGGACAGTGCTCAGGCCCTGAGCCCAAGCCCAAGACTGGCAAAAAGAGAAAAAAAAAAAGTATGTTTAATATCCCTTTTTTATTTTATTTTTATATATTTTTTATTGTAATTAATTGAAGGGTTACATGATATTTGCCAGATAGATGGTGCATTAATTCCCATACATTGATACCCTTTCACCCTTTTAATACCGAGAATTTTAAACTTCTTTTAAACTTTTAAGCTTAATTTTATTGTCAAAGTGATGTACACAGGGGTTACAATTATATACATAGATAATAAGTACATTTCTTGTCAAATAGTGTTGCCCCCTCCTTTGTTTTTCTCCTACTTTCATTCCCACCCAATAATCCCCAAGTTGTAAAGATCATTTCTAACATAAATATGTTAATTACTGTGGTATATCAATATTGCCACAAGTATTAGGTTTCCATGAGGAAATACCTGACTGTGAATATTGATGAAAATAATGAAACTGTACAGTTCTCTAGGTCACTGTTTCCCAAACTTGCTTCCAAAATACCACAGTGAGCATTGTTTAAATATATATAGAGAGAGCGAGAGATAGATATATATATATATGGAATCCATGGCGAATCCCAGAACCACTAAACCTTTCTCCCATAGGAACACAAATGTATTTGCCATTTAGTTAGTACAGTTGAATATTTTTATGAAGAGGTTAGAAACCACAGGAAGATTGTAAGAGACTTCTGGAAATTAATATAATATCTCACCTCACTGTAATTTTCAAGTGACGATTTTAAAAGAGTTTCTGAAAGATTAAACTTTCATACCCTAAAACTAAAATCTAGGCCTTTGCTTAAATTTCATACTTCCTTCATCTGTACACTTAAGTATATTATCACATGGCAGAAGGTTGATTGTTATTTATTGTTAGGTTTCTGTGGGGGTATTTTTGTAGTTTTAAGCAATAACAAGAATTGTAGTTCAAACTGGAGTTTAAGCTCACAGTGATTACAAATTAGATGCTTTACTGTTGAGCTATCATTCTGGTCCTAAGGGTTTTTATGTTGGTTATTTTCAACACAGGATCTCACTTCCTGTCCAGGAGTTTACCAGGCCTACAAACTACCTGTTGTATCTTTTTTTATTTCCCATTGCATCTAAGAAGATGAAAGCACACTACCATTCCCTGCTTCATTCTATTGAAATGAAGTCTTCTGAAATATTGTGCTCTGCTGAATCTAGAACTCTGGTCTTTTCAACTTCATTCTCCACATATCTAAGATGAAAGATATATGCCATGTTGCTCAACTGTACACTGAATGACCTCACAAATTTTCTGCCCTGTGATCTAATTAGCTAGGATGACACATAAGAGCAATCAGCAAAATGTTGCTATTTTTACAAAGAAACTACTGAAATCTTTCAATTGGTTGCTGTGATTTTTCTAATTCCCAGTAGTAAAGTTGACCATTTGTTTCCTTGAAATAATAACTGTAGTCTTGGTAGACATTGCATCAATTTTCGCTTACAATAGTCTCTTGCTTAAAAAAAAGCAGTCAATAATGAAGTTAGATAATATTTACTTGCCACTCCCAGTTTCTACTAACATTATATTTATAATCTTAAAAGGATTTTTAAGAGGAATAGCTCCTAGAATTTTATTAGGATTTGGGATATTTCTGTAATTTTTAGAGAGATAATGTGAGATTAATTTTGCTTTGTTTTTCCAACTAGTTCACAAAGAATCAACAGGAGTTAGTGAGTGCTGGTACTACTTCTGATAGTACAAAATTCTTTAAGAAAGCAGTCAATTTTAATTCTAAATCAATTTGAAATTGAATTAAATGTGAAGATGTATTCATAAGCCAAGATCAGATAGAACAGGCATTGTCAGTGTGAATTCTCTAGAAGGCATTAATACCCTAAAAACTGTGCTCCTTTCCTTTTAACGTGTCTTCATTATCTTCTTTATGTTTCACCCTCTTCCTAGAAATGTGGAATTATGGTTGGAGGGTGGCACGTAGGATGTGAAAAACACAATGAATATTCCTTTCCCTGTTGCAGTAAAATACATATTCACTACTTTGAGCTACCTAACTTCCATGTGGCTTTGAGACTCACCATGCTTCCCTTCTGTCTTCTCATCTGAATGAATGTTAGGAGATGCTCAAAGACCTAAAATTAGTCTGTTTTCTAAATATTTACAGAGTATTTTCAGTTTTTTGTCTGTTTTTCCTTTCTCAGCTTAAATTTAGGCAACCCAATAACCCAATAATACACTGCTGTTGTGACAAGACACTATGTAAAGCTACTGTTCTCTTTTGCTATCCATAAATTGTATACCTCCTTGCCTTATGAAATCTCCACTCTCTTGGACTTTTTTTTTTTCCTGTCATGGGTCATGGGGCTTGAACTCAGCCTGGGAGCTGAGTTCTTCAGCTCAAGGTTACCACCCTTGTCCTGCGCCTGGGCATTGTCCCTGCGGCTCCTCGGCTGAAGGCTACTGCCAAAGCCCCACTTCCTGTTTTCTAGAGGTTAATTGAAAATAAGATTCTCAGGTCCTTTTATGCCCGGGCTGGCTTTGAACCCTGATTCTCAGATCTCAGCCTCTTGGGTAGAAAGGATTGCAGGTGTGAGCCACCATGCCGGCTTCTTGGATTTTTAAGGAAACATTTTATTATGACATTTTGAAGTTTCATTTTATCAAGTCCCAACACGAGCCAGTTTCCAAACTGGAACTTATACACTTCAGTGTTTATGAAAATCATGTGTTCATTTTAGGGCAGTTCACAATTCAATTGAATATTCAGATTTTTTTTTCATGTGGTTGGTTGATAAAGCTTTAAACATAAAGCAAGTGTAAAAGACAAAAAAAAATCTCTTTGAGCATCATGAACTCATGTGTTTTTCAGAAGTAGCTGTAATATTTACTTTTTGCTACCTTTTCAATTATTGGCATAATTGATATTCTCCTTGTCTTTAATACAGTTTCCTCCCCATCTCTTCTCCTAGGTCAGACTTTTACAGTTATCTCCATAGCAACGTTCACATCTAATAGAAAGATACATCTTCTGAATGGCTGGCAATACAGCTTTAACTGTTAGAACATAACATTTTTCATCTTGAAAACATCTGGAATTCACAACTATCTGAGATCTGAGATGTATAAAAATGTCTTTGACTATTTAAGAGTTACCCAAGGCTGAGCTCACTTGCTTTATTAGAACTCATTTACAAACAACTCTTATTCACTGGCTAACATAGCATAATAAAACTAAGCTTTATTTGAACATCCAAAAAAAAGTTTAATTTACAAGTGATGTTGCTTATAAAGACTCAAATCGCCCTTTGTGGAAAAGAGTTTATGGGATTTGGGCTATATGACCAGCCTATTACCAGGGCACTAATACTTCTATTTACTGGCTGATTATATCCTCTGGCAAAATCCGGAACTGTCTACTACTCTGGCGCAAACTAATCAGTTTTCAAAATTAGTTATTGATCTCAGACCCATTGTAGAGGACCAATTTAGTGGCTGGTTCATTGAGTACTGAAGTGACACCATTTGTGTGAGTAGCAGAGCAGTCAGAGCAAATATACTGTTCAAATCTAGCACTCAAAGGTAGTTTTCCATTGTAGGAGCATTGACAAATACAAGTATTCAGAAGTGGTAAGTTGTTCTCATTAGAGATAAATAATACCAGTGCATCCTAGCCAACCACGTGAACTTATGCTTTCCCTGTGGACATTTGGTATTTACATCATGAATTTAAATCAGTAGAGCAAGGTTGATTACTTAAAATTCCCTAAGGGGAAAATGACTCTTCAAACTGAAATTTTGATAAGATTTATTTGACGATTACCACAGCAAGTTATTACCTTGCAAATATAAAAATAATACTTAGCTGATAAGCAAATGAAGAAAGCAAAACAGAAGTAGAGTTTAAAGCACTTGGTACCTAAGCTCCACTTCATGTTTTTATAATTTGATCATCTATTTTAGTTTTGCTAACTTCTATATAAATCATTTTAAAGAATATTTCTCAGTAGTTTCAGGACTATTGAGACTTTACATGTTTTCTGGACATTTTAGAGAAATAGTTGTAAATTGAACCACTTGATTATCTATAAAGGTGAAACAGTTTTATTATTTTTATGAGTTTTCATATGAATATGATATCCTAAGCAAAAACTCCTAGAGGCTAAGGTGCAAAATATCCACATAAAACCTCAATTAAAACTTGCTTATTTTGACATAGATTTATCTTATATCCACAGAGGTTAGCTAAGGATTGATTTACATTGTGATAAGAACTGAATATTGAGAAAAAATATAAAAATGTCTCTAGAAGTATCTTTTAAATTGTGTGTGTGTGTGTGTGTGTGTGTGTGTGTGTGTGTGTGTGTATACACACCTCTGGGCTTTGAACTCAAGGGCTAGATAGGACTCATGATTGTTTTGCTCAAGGCTCATATGAGCCATGCCTCTATTTCTGGATTTTTTTGTGGTGTTGAAGACATGACTTTCATGAAATTTGCCCAAGCTGGCTTTGAATCATAATACTCAGATTTCTGTCTCCTGATTAGCTAAGAATCACAGGCTTGAGTTACTAGTGCCTGGCACTTTTGACAGTTTTTATTACTTAGTGCATTTATCCATTTTCTATTCACCTTGACTTTCATAAATATTTTCATATTTTCTATCTGCAAGAAGGAATTTGAATGTCTCTGGTTCTAAAAGCAATAGTAAATAGATATCAGTATATACAAAGAGGGAAAATATACCAATTAAAGCCAAACGTATAATATTCTAGTGAGTTAAGGAATTATGACCAGCTCACTAAGATATAAGTGGTACAAATTGCCAATGTATGCATTGTCACAAAATTCTATGGTTTAAAAAATTCATTTAATTATAATTATTTATAATTTCATTGTAAATGCATTTTAATACTTTGAAGAATTCTGGAACCATTTATATCTTAAAAGGAAAAGTAGTAGCATAATACTAGATAGATGGAATGATAACTAGAAAAATTAAGTATTATATATGAGTTATAATATGTATACTATTAAAAATCAAAATTTCTTCTATGTGGTAATGTACAATTGACTTGTTAGAGAACTAGTAGTTTTTCTAAGTTAATAATTTAAGCATTCATTGATAATTTGCATAGTATCTTTTATGTCTGGTTCTGGATTTGGCTAACAAATCTAGGAACATGTAATAAAATTGTCACTTAGTCTATTGTTCAGTACATTTTCAGTCATATTATGTCTTTGTACCTTTGCTTTTTTAATGTATTTTATTATCAGGGCAACACATAAATAGGTTACAGTTATATTTGTCAGATAGTGCATTACTTCTTGACTATTGATAGCCCTTCTCATGTTTTTGTCTCATTTTCCCTTCCCATCAATCTTTATTTTCCCCTCCCAATCATCTTTATTTTCCACTTCCCTTCCCTATTTCAAATAAACAAATAGATGTATATGTAGTATGCCAAGTAACAAAAGCCACATATGAGGTAACAATATGGGGTAAATCATAAGAACATTAAGAACAACAATCACAGATATAAACCTCTTGTTTCTAAATTATCTACATCTCCTCTAACACTTGTTCAAAGACACAAATTCCAGTAAGTCAGAATTCCATAAGTTCTAAACTTTTATATTTCATAAGTTAATATACCATAATGAAAATATACTTAACACCTCAAAGATATTTTAGAAATCTAAAAGTTTTTTCTAAAAGATATGCCTCACAATATTTTTTTTCATGGTGTACAAGGATAATGAGGAAAGCTTCATAGAAAGTTTACTAGTATATGTACTATCTTACAAGGATAAAAGTAATCCTTAGCTAAACCTCTCAATCATGAATATTGACTCTAACAAAACCTCATTTTAAGCATATCCTCATTTCAACCTAAAAGGTCAATTTGATTATTCTCATTTCTGTCTGAGCCGAGAAGTGGAAGTAAACACATGTGAAACAGAACATGAGCTATAGCTTTACGCAAACTAAATTTGAACCCAGTTTATTCTATTTAGGTAAGTTCCATAGGCAACTGAAATTTCACATTCTCACATAAACATTGTGAAACTGTTCCCTCCTGGTACTTTGGTTGGGGGGGTACGGGGGACAGTGGTAGTTGGGTTTGAACTTTTGGTCTGGGATTTGTCCCTGACTCTTCAGCTCAAAGCTAGTGCTCTACCACTTGAGCCACAGCGCCACTTCCGGTTTTCTGGTAGTTAATCAGAGATAAGAGTCTTAAGGACTTTTGTGCCCAGGCTGCTTTGAATCAGGATCCTCAGATCTCAGTTTTCTGAGTAGTTTGGATTATAGGCATGAACTGCAGGCTCTCCACCATAAACTAAATTTTATCTATCTAACATAATCTAAATTGTGAAATATTTTCTGTAGTTTTATCCTTCGCACTTTCTTGCAAGGATTACTACGTAGTTTAGTCCCTTCTACTTTGTTGTTTAGGCTTTAAACAAGTATACCAATGATATTTATAAAATAACTCTAAAAATTGATTCTTATTTAATACAATAATCATGATTGTTATAAATTTGTCTCTTAGTTTAGTGTGTAACACAAAGTAAATTTAAGGATTTTTCTTTTTATTTTGGTCCTGGGGCTTGAACTCTGGGACTGGACACTGTCCCTGAGCTCTTCAGCTCAAGGCTACTGTCCTATCCCTTGAGCTACAGCTTCACTTCCCATTTTCTAGTGAGTAATTGGAGATACGAGTCTCACGTTCTTTAGTGTCCAGAATGGCTTTGAACTATGATCCTCAGATCTCAACCTCCTGAGTAGGTAGGATTGCAGGCATGAGCCACCGCAAGCCCCAAATTTAAGGAATTTTATGTCAAAAGAAAACAGAAAGGGAAGGGAAGGAAATTAAAAACAAATTGTAAATAGAAAAATAATTGATCAAAGAAAAAAATTCAACCTTGAAAGCTAGGTTCAATACTAAGTATCCTGTCTATTTCCACATAGGTTATTTGTAACTAATGGGAAAACACCTACTGAAGTGGTCATAAAATAAAGATAATGATTATAGGAACATTATAATTTGGATTCATTGTATACATTTATATATTTTCTCAATATTTAGCTTTATACACCTTATATTTTCAGCTCCTTAATAAATTAAGCAATGAATCCATTGAAAATTTTAAAGATGATTGTTTTTTTTTCATCAGACCCAAATTTACTTCAAAGTGTACTTTTTCCATAAATGGAATTTAATGTTAAAAATTCTTGACTGCGGGTTGGGAATATAGCATAGTGGTAGAGTACTTGCCTTGCATGTATGAGACCTAGGTTGGATTCCTTAGCGCCACATAATCAGAAAAGCCAGTAATAGTGCTGTGGTTAAATTGGTAGAGTGCTAAGCTTGAGCACAGAGGAGCTCAGAGACAGTGCCCAGGCCTTCAGCTTATCTGAGATTACAGATATTTGTCACCAGCACCCTGCTGTTTACTTTGTTTATCCTAATATTCATACTTGGGAAACCCTGTCAATCAAAAAGACTTAAACTAACAAAACAGTCCCTCAATTATTAAGATAATATATAAATTGAAAACTCCCCAGGAACATGTTTGGGCAGGAATGGAAAGAACAATTTCCTGTTTCTCATGCTGAAGCCAACTTTTCTGTACATCTCTCTAGAAATCTCCCCTCCCCCCATGTACCCTGACCCCAGCTGTCAGGAACCTACACTATCATAACCAAAAAATTGGTCACAAAGAGAAATGGACTGCACTTTGATAAGAGGAACACTGCTGAAATTATAGCAGGAACGTGGTTCTATGAAGCTGTACAGAGGCAGTTGTCCTCCGTCGAACCCCAGTCTTTCTTCTCCCTTAGCACTTAATGCTACAGACATGCTCTACTCTTACTTCTTAGTTTTGTACATAGTGGAAGAAAAATGTGGGGACTTACATCTGCTAGGAGGAAGGTTAGAGCAGCAGAAAGGCTATATTCTTCATACTTTCAAATCCATGCTTTTATCCTTAATATCTGTACATACTTAGGGAAGTAATTCTGCTTCTGTGTTTTACATGAGTAAAAGATAAAATTGTGAGTAAATTGATATAATGTAAGGATTGGAGATGTCCCTAAGGTTATTTGAATAATGCCATTATTTTCAAGGCACTTGCTACACTATTATTTATAATTTATTTCATTATTTAAGAGTAATTATTATTATTTTTGTGAACACTATTGAAGAATCGTTTGTCATTATTTCCCTATTTGTTCTATTCTACATTTATTTGACTAGGTGAATCTTTTATGTGACTCATAAAGATGGCAAAACACAGACATTCATAGTTTATTCATGCTGCATTATGACAGATATTAATATTTATTGAGGCTCTTACCTATTCGGAATTGAGTTTTATTTACATTGTTTCTTTTCTTTTCCTACTTTACTATAACAGACTATGTTGTAACATAATGAAGTTGACCAAAAATCAAATGGCAGAGCCAGATCATGAGACCAAGTATAATTTAAGTCTCTACACTATAATCTGTGTGTCAGATCAATTTTTAGATTCTTTAACTATGAGAGAGAAATAAGGATACATTCATCTCTTCATTGATGAATATAGAAGAGGGTAAGAAGTTGAAGGAATCACTACTGTTTGCTGAGGTTTGAGTGCTAACTTTTCTCTTTCTAGCCTTGTCACTACAAGGTACTCTGCACATCTTTTCTCCATCTCTTTTTTGTTTTGTTTTGTTTTATTTTGTTTTTGCCAGTCCTGTGGCTTGAACTCAGGGCCCAAGCACAGTCCTAGGGCTTTCTCAAGACTAGAGCTCTATCACTTGAACTACAACACCACTTCTGGCTTTTTCTATGTATGTGGCACCTAGGAATCAAATCCGGGTCTTTGTACATGCTAGGCAAGCATACTACCACTAGGCCAAACTCCTGGCCCCTCTTCCTCATCTTAACTTCCTTATCTACAAAATGAGGCTGAAGATAGACTTGCATCTGGGAATTCTCATAAGCATTATCTGGGATGAAATACTGGCTAATAATAAGCATTCAATCAATATTGGAAATGTTTACTGTGGATTTCAGATATCATGGACAAAATTTCATTTACACATTTCATGTTTTGTTGTTTTACTGGAGATACCATAATTTAAAAAAAATAAAGCTCTCTACTAAGTTTTGGGTCTTCTCCAACATTTTTATGTGTGTGAATGCTGGCCCTGGTACTTGAACTCAGGGCCTGAACACTGTCCCTGAGCTTTTATTGCTCAAGGTTAGCACTCTACCACTTGGACTTTTCTGCCCAGGTTATCTTTAAATAATTATCCTGAGATCTAAGGCCCCTGGGTATCTAGGATTAAAGGCAAAAGTCATTGGAGCCCAACACAACTGTACTGTTTTACATAACCATAAGAGTTAAATTGTCACATTATGGTCCTCCAGAATTAAGCTTCCATTAGACCCCATACAGCTTTCTGGAAACTTTACATTCAACACCTCTAATCTTATATCAAACTGGCAACTACCATAATGTTATTTTTATACATGAGGTAACTGTTTCCATCTTCATAGATGGAAACCATCTAGAAGACAACTGAAATTACATAGCTGTTAAATACATTATTTAATTACAGTTTTCTCCCCTTTTACCTGACACTATTTTCATCTTAGATGCTGACAGCAGAAGAACCTGGCACTCAAAACTCTCACATTTCTGGTGAGGTTAGGGATGTTGCCAAATATCCACCATATCCTGTCTTATTATGTCTTTATTTTGTTGGCCAGAGTGAATTGAAGGGTATTTGAAGGAACCTATATTGCTGTGTCTCATTGCACTTAAAAATCACATGTATACATTACAATATTGGTGACTATGAAAGCACCTTTCAACTACACAGTTATTTAAACATTTTTAGAGTATAGGTGAGACATATTGTTTTAGAAATTGTTCCTCTAAGACCTGGGAGTGATCATCAATGTCTGCAATCCCAGATACTTTTCAGGTAAATATGGGAGAATCACATGCAGATATCTGCCTCGTGTGAGACCTATCTAAAAATGTGAAAGCAAATTGATCTGGGTTTGGCTTGATTTGTTAAGTACTGAGCACATGGCAGGTATTTAATCAGCACTTACAGTATAAAAAAAATTCAGTGAGACGTGAAATTTGCATTCTCATGAAATATGAATTGGTAAACATTTATACCATTGATGAAACTCTACTGGAATTTTATGCTTTCTATGACTGGTGTTCTACCCATTGAGCTACATCTCCTGCTTTTTGTTGTTTATTTCACAGAAATATGCCCAGCTTTGACCTCAAACTTTAATCCTATAGATTGCATGCTCCTTAGTTGTTAAGATTACAGTTGTGAGTCAATGTCAATCTACTATCATCTATAATTTTTTAAACCTAAACTTCAGATATATTAATAACATAATATATCTAGCAGCATGGTACAAAACATATATAATGTTCTAATCAATATCTTCTTTGAGCAGACTTATTGAATTTAACATAAATATAACTAATAATTAGGCTACTATTGCTCATAAAATTAGGAGCATTATATATGTATATATGACCTTCAAATACAATAATATCCAGCATTCAACTTTAATGCCAGGGATTAAGGCAGTATTTCAAATTTTATCTTCTTTGGAGATTGTAGGACCTTACAATTTTCTTTCTCCATTCTAGCAGTTCCTGTGAAAGTTTGATTTTGAATACTTCAGTTTTTAAATTTGAGATTAGGAAGATATAATGGGAAAGATTTCATCAGATTCATATTGGGTGCAAACTAATGTAAATATTATAACTTCATCAATGATTGATGGCTTCTTCCACCTAAGTATGTGACATTCTCTGTGATAGTGTGGGTTATTTTTTTTTCAACAAAGTTTACCTTTGGGAATGTCATTTCAGAAGATTATTCAGGAGCTGATATTGTCCCATTGAGTCATTTTTCAAAGTTAAAAGTGGTAGGTCTTTCAGTCTCTGTTTCATTTCATCTAACATGCACAACACTTAATTATGATTTAATCTGGATAATGTGATACCCCAGCATTTGAAGACTTACATTTTAAAATATTTGAAGCTAGTGAAATAAATTCCCTTAATTGTTCAGAAGGCAGAATTCTTGACCAGTTCAGTGACCTTTGAAAGTCATCGAAAATAATCAAATTCAAAAACATGGTCAGGAAATTTGACCTTACATTGTAGATTTTGAGAATCAATACATTAAATGCATTAGTATTGAAAAATGCTAAAAGTATTCCTTATGGAACATGATAAAGCTGTAAACATTAATGACTAATTGAAATAACAGATCCCTTTTGTGTAACTAGGGCTTGGTTCATTATAGTAAACTAGAAATTGAAGCGGACTATAGGCTAAGATAGTCTTTCAGATGTGGATGTGTGTCACAAGAGAGTCTTCATTTGTTTCACTAACCTAACTTTATTATTTCTAGAGAACATAATGCGCTTATATTTCTAAGTACCAAAAAAAAGACACAAAGCCCAAGAAACATTTGCTGAATCATATAGCAAACCAAGGAGAGATTTGTTAAAAATAATTCTTTTGAAGAATATATTCAGCCTCAATTGGATATCCCCAGCTGGCCACATGCTGGTTTTCTCTCTTTATTTCTACCCTTTTAGCTTTCCCTTTGTGTCTTTTTCCTAGTTATAAAAGGAGAATTCCAGTCTCTGATAATGACTTATAAGCTTTATTATAAATTGTTGCTGCTTTGGAGTTATAACAAAGAGGATTTTCTTTTCTTATGCTGTTATGGTGCCAATCATATTGGAAGAGCTTTGTGTTAGGGGTGTGTGCGTGCATGTGTGTGTGTGTGTGTGTGTGTGTGTGTGTGTGTGTGTGTGTGTGTGTGTGTGTTTGGTAGTCCTAGATATTTTTTTGAAGAAGTTGAATATTTTTTTGAAAGTCCATTGTATCATTACATTTTAAGAATGTAATTATAGCAAATAATATAGAGTACCTTGGACAAGATAAATCCAGCATGGTTCAAAAGTTCAGAATACAAAACATCAAAGAAGAGGCTGGAAGAAAAGAAATTCCACTGGGATCACTGTCATTTTCTTACATTACCACCAGTGCTTTGCTGGTCTGTTCTGAAGAAGCATTCTCCACAGACCACTCATTACCATTTCTGCTGTGACTGGACACAGTCACTTGAAACTTAGTTAAAAGTCAAGGCATTCATCCACGTTGTCATTTTGCTTCTCTGTGGCCAAGGGATTAATCACTTTCTCAAGGGCCTAGCTCTCCCATTTTCTTTAGTTTCGGGAAAAGAGATTTGAAGAAAATGCCACTGTGTGACCACAGTGTATTCTTTAAAAAGAAACCGAATATATCATTTAAAGAAAGAAAATTACTGGGAGATAATTTTAGCAAGAATTTGGTTACTTAATACATATTTCAGAGGTGACCTCACTTCATGGATAAATCAGGTCTAGTAGCCGCTTTCCAAGCATGATGAAAAGCTAATGTCTTCATACAAGTAAACCTCATGTGCTGGCGGGGCGACAAGCATTTGGTTGGCTTCATTTTCACCAGCTTACATCTACAAGCTAGAAAAGGGCTAAATGGAAACTGACAGGAGAGGCTTTCCAGGAAGCAAATCTGGTTAGGATACATACAGAATGATGCTTGGCTGAAGCAATGAATCAATGTAGTGAATTCAGAATTAGCATTTCAGAAATGTCTCTGTTAGAATTGTTTAGTAAAGCAATCCTATTGCACTAAAATAGACAAGTATCAAAGGTGCATTTAGAACCAGATAATTCCTGAGAGGACCTTATAACCACTAGTGTGTTAAATTCTTTGTGTGTGTGTGTGTGTGTGTGTGTGTGTGTGTATGTGTGTCTGTGTCTGTGTACACAGTTGGTAGGGTCTTGAAAATGCCTGAGTACTATCCCTTAGCTTTCTGCATGTAAGGCTGGCACTCTACCACCTGAATCATTGTTCCTTCTGTTTTTTTGTTGATTATTTGAAAGAAGGAAAGAAAATCTCTAGGGTTTTCCTGCCAGGCTGTCTTTGAACTTCCATCATCAGATCTCAATCACCAGAGAGACTGTTTTATAGACGTGAGACACTAACATCTGTTTCATTTCTCATTCTTTTAAGCCCCTTTTCATTCTTTTTGAGTCTCTTTTGACATCCCTCTAGAATGCCATATATATGATTTTATTATGTTTCATTGCGATTTTATAAAATGTAATACTTTTACTTTAAGAAAAAGAAAAATGGAATCAGAAAAGAACAAAGAAATTTTGATATGTCAAGTTTACTATTCAAAATTCAAGTTCATATATATATTATTTTTGTGTGTCATACCAAGGTTTTGATCTCATGGCCTATATTTGCTAGACATGCACTGTACCACTTCAACCACATTCCATCTGGAAAAAAATTTATATCTAAAAACTAGCCAGATACTGATGGCTCATACCTGTAATCCTAGCTACTGAGGAGGCTGAGATCTGAGGATCATGGTTCAAAGCCAGCCCAGACACTAAAGTCGGTGAAACACCTATCTCCAATTAATCACCAGAAAACCAGAAGTGATGCTGTGACTCATGTGATAGATAGCCTTGAAGAACTCAGGGACAATGCCCAGGCCTAGAGTTCAAGCCCCATTATAGAAAGAAAAAATATATATATATACATATATATTAGATAGGTTACCACCTGAACCCAAACAGAAGTTTCACAGTTTAGTTCAAAAGATCATAAACAGGCCATGTGCTGGTGGGCTTACACTAATTAATTTTATGAAAATTTTAATAAATATCTTTTTTTTTAATTCTTGGTATACTTCCAAGCAGAGATTTCAAAACTTTCCTTTAACCTTTCCATTATCTTTAATTCCTTTAAATACTATTATTTGAGAAAGAAATAATATATAGCTGGCAATCATCGTTCATGTTTTGGTATTGTCTCATAAAATAAATGACTTGTTCTTCACAAAACAGATATTAATTTTAACACAAGTTTACACATGAAATTAGCTTACATAAGATCAGTTAGCTAGCTAGTAATTTGAGCAGGCTGGATGACTATAGCCCAGGATATCTGATAACTGAAATCATGTTTCAAGAGACTTTGTTATTTATTTCCTTACATACGTTTTCCTGACAAGAAATAACCAGTATATTAATATTGCCTTAAAATGCCTAGTATATTAATATTGCTTTCTGTAATCTTCAGAGTAGCTCACAGTTTCTACATCTTTACCAATTTTTTTTCTTGAAATGAGAATTTTGTGGTCTTTGGTGCTATCTATTCTTAGAAAGCTTTTTGGCTTCTCTTCCCCAGCTATCTGTAGCTCTTCAAGGGTTTTGTGGGATGAAATGATATATTTCAGAGGGCTAAATAATACCATTTAAAATGTAAAGTCAGTACCCTTCCTAAGGTCAGCCAAGTTATGTTGACATTTCCCCCTGTTTTATATGAGCCCAGCTTCAATCTCTAGCTGGGTTTATTTTCAGTTTTTTTTAAAGCCAAACTCCCACAGTATAGTAATAGAATTGTATGCAAAATAGTAAGGTACTAAGAATGCAGAAATACTTTAATACGAGCTTGATCTTATATCTTGACATATTTGAAAAGTCTAATCATATACTGATGGAAAGTACATAGCATTTATGTTCTTGGATCTGTACAACAGCTCTCAGTTCATGACCTATGGATAGATTCAGTCCTTTTGTTTGTTAGTAGCAAGTGATTTGAGTCCACTGTCAACCTTCTAGCATCTCCTCTCAGCTTAACAGTCCATGCAACAGCATTAGTGGCTATGGTTACTTCCTTCATTTTATTTCTGTTGTTGCTACTTAGGGAGTGCTGGGACTTAAATTCAGGACCTCATATTTTTTCATATATTTTTATTGTAATTAATAGAAGGGTTAGATTTTATTTGCCAGATAGAAGGTGCATTAATTCACATATATTGATACCCTTTCTCATGTCTTAGGACCTCATATTTTTTTAGTGAATTGCACGAGCATTTAAGCTATACTCGTGTCCTGTTTTTGCTTTTTAGTTCTGTTTTAGAGTCTCATATTTTTCCTCAAATAGTGATCCTACAAGTAGAAAATACCGCTTCCTCTGTTTTCCCTATGCTTCCATTTCTTATTTTATCTTTTGGAGTAAGTTATTGCCTTTGGCCTTACAAAATTAACTTCTATTGTTATTTTAAAGTTCTGCCTTTTTAACTCCAGTAAATTTTAACTCAATTTTCAAAACATGAATATTTTTAGAAATCAAAGCGTGGTTTCCAATGATCTATTTTCTTAATATTAAAAAAAGAAAGAAAATGAATGCTTTCAAACTACTTCTTCAGACATCTTATTATGGAAGTGCTGTGAGCAGTGGCTCATGTCTGTAGTCCTAGCTACACAGGCAACTGAGATCTGAGGATGGAGGTTCACAGCCAGCCCTAGCACTGAAGTCCTAAAGTCTAACGTCCATGAGACTCTTATTTCCAATTAACCATCAGAAAACTGGAAGTGGCCATGTATCTCAGTGGGTAGGGTGGTAGCCTTGAGCTGAAGAGCTCAGAGACAATGCCCAGGCCCAGTGTGCAATTTTTCAAAAAAATAGATAATGAAAGAACTAGAAGATAGATGGACAGATGGACAGACTGAAATAGACTGGTATATGGTTTGATTGTGATGTAGCTACAACTAGACTTGAAATATTCTAGACTCATGACTTTGGTGTAACATCTTTAAACTAAACATATTTATGAATAGAGTTTTCTCTGCCATTAAACTTAAGTCATCGAAAAGAAATTCAGCCTATTGGTTTATGCTAGCTTTTCATGCTATTTTGTTATATGACCCTAGATAATATAAACTGAGAATATGTTTTAATTTTCTAGATTTAAGTCTTACCTTGCAGGATCTGAAGACAGGAAATAAAAGCTAAATATATTGTTATGCAATTCGACAGATAACAGGAAACATAGATATCTCAGTATATGTAACACAAACTTTTTTTTAACTGCAAGGCTTAACTGCAAGGTTATACCCCAATAACTCTTGTTAGGTAATCTTTATTTTATAATTGCATGAAATAATGTTTTTAGACTGAATTCACTCTTTCTAAAGTACACAAATACTTATTGCCATAAACACAATTTCTGTCATGACCATATATTAAGAAGGATAGAACTTACTTAAACTACAGGAATGACATTGCAAATGACTGACATTTCAATTTAGTTCCAGGCATGGTTTTGAGCATATCACTGAAAACATTACAGAAAGGGCTGGGAAGTAGGTTCACATGTGACCGAAATGGTGACTTTTTTTTTTTAACAATTAGTAACCTTGTCCCTTCAATGAAGCCCTTTGGCTAGAAGCAGATCCCATAATAGTTCTTTCAATATTGATTTCCATTGAGTCACATTGTGTTTTACCACCTCACAAGCCATTTAAATGAATTATTTGTCTGAAAATTTGGTACATGTTTTATAAAAGTAAGGAGAGGAAAAGGAATTTTTTTCTGTGTTTTATGAATCCTATGCCTGAGAGGAATTTTTACAATAGGATTCATAACACAAAGAAAAGCATATGAACATACATTAAATGTTTAATAATATGTGGTTTATTCTCATTTCGCCATTTGCTACTGAATGATATAAATTTCTTGGCCACATTTTAGTTTATTTCCTGATAACTTCATTTGCTATTCACATTGGAAATGCCCTCATCATGTGAATTTGAAGCCAAAGACTACGAGGAAGAATGTTACAAAAATCAATAAAAGTAAAGCTCGTATAGAAAAATGCATGTGACTCAAAAATATTGGCAGTTTCTAAAATAGACGTTACATTTCCTGATGAGCTTTGTAGATTTCATTATGTGAAACATTTTAAATGAGAACTTCATGTGAAAGGAAGTGATTCAATAGGTGTAGCACACTCGTTATCATTGCTAGAATTCTGAATTATCTTTTGAAAGTATGGATGGTTCATACATTTAGAAATCTTACGAAGATAGTTAAAAAAATAGTGTGGTCAACTCGGGTCTTCATTTCATTGGAAATTACAAAATGATTTGCTCACCGAGATCTACAGTCAATTTGGCGAAAAGAAGATTTCTTAAAGTATTTTTCAGAAGAGCTTTAAATTTATCAAATTTTATTTTACCTAAAGTCAAAGGAGCCAACCTCGCTAATTTTTTAAACTTTGCTATAAAAGTTCCAATAAGGATAAGGCTATTCTGTGACTAGATTTTAGTAAAGCATTTATCATTATCTCCACCATTGCACATTACTACTCTTAAGCTAAAGCGTATCTACTGTACCTTGTTAATCAGAAAGCACTTGATAGTCATATAAGATAAAATGGTAACAAATTAGTATTTATAAAGGGAGTGTCATTTTAAATGTTAGATTTTACTCATCTGCAATTTTCAAATAGTAGTGCTAGGTCTTTGAATGAATGAGTAAATGTGCATTAATGAATACATTTTATTGTATACCTGCTTATGATTCACTAGCAGATGCTTTACTGATGGTGTATGGTGTTTAATATTCCCTGCTGTAAGGCAAAACCTCAAAGCCACAGATTCCACAGTTCAGCTCTTTCCCAGATCAGTATGAACTCGCACATGTGAATACTAAATAGTCTTGATAATATTCATGGTCAACTCCATGGTTATCGTTTAGCTGTGTTTGTTACTAATTGAAGACACTGGCTGACAAAGTGATGGAAATCCCAAACCTAAATGTACTGTCTAGCTGTATGTGGCAAAACTGCATGTTCAAAGCTCTGATTCGTATTTCTGTTGTGAAAATGAAGTGTGCTGTATTGAAGATTGCTTTGTGCCTTGGCTTTACACATGGCAGATACTCACCTAGCTTGACAAAGTACTTCTTTCTGCATTTTTTTCTGTGAAAATACCTTTAATATCTTTGCCATTCCTTTGTCATATGGTAGTGTGTTCTCAAAGATTTGAAATCCATAGAATATGTGAATAAAGGCTATGGATTCTTCTAAAGAGCTCAGTTTATATCTCTATAGTGCAGGCATTGAAGCAAATAATTGGAGAAATCAGTATTTTTTAATTCTTAAAATTAGAAGGCTACATTTTAGAGTTTAGATTCAGGGTTCTATAAAAGAAAGTATGCCTCACAAAAGTAGATAAGTAGATTCTGACAGTCTTTTTAGGAGAGAAAACGGTGTTCTATAATCAATAAAGGAAGTAAAATATGCTTGTTACTTTGGTGTATGTGTGCTCTACACACAAATACACCAAATGTGTAGATGCCATATTTGGACAAGACCCATAAGTATCATGGTTTAGAATTTGCTAGGTCAGTTGTTCTACTGTTACAATTTGAATAATTTTCTCCAGTTAGTTTTTCTTATACAAATGCACACACACATAAAATCTTCATCTTCATTTTCTCATTTCCTATCTGACACACACTTTCATTCAGACAAACCTCACATATAGCAGTTGAGGAAGTCTGAAGGTCAGAAAATTTCATAAAATCGAGGACTAGAAAGGAATTAGTGATTTGCATGAACACATACTAAATTCTACTTCAAAGGCTAATATGAAGACTCAGGACAAAATGATTCTGTTGAACCTCAGGGCTCAGGAAGTAAGACTACAGTATTTGATGACACTAAAGGGCTATACCTCTAGTTTCACATTGCTTAAATTAATTTTAGTAAGATATAATAAAATGGCACAGGACACTTAGTAAATGAAGAATGGATCTATTCTACTGGCTGTTCTTGACTGCTTTCTATATTTGTAAGCTGAAGGTGATCATGAGTCATTTTGACAAAAACCACGTTGGCTTTAGGTAATGATATAATAGAAATAGCACCAAATGGACCCCCTTGTCCTACAACATGATTCTGCTGGCTCTCTAGATCTACCAAATAATCCAAGATTACAATATAGGAAGAATCGGTCTCTGTGTGGTATTTAAGCTGTAGGAAGATGCTAACAACTGAACCAAAGCAGCTTCTATCAAATATTGGCTCTGGAAACACTTAGGAATAGTATACTAGAAGATTTAAACAAAGATGCTTCAGATTACATTAATAGGAGAACAAAAAAATAAGATACAACTTTGAGTTTAATGTAAATTATAATAAAGGCCAGGTATTTCACCTAGTGGTAGAATGACTGCCTAGCATGCATAAACCTCTGGGTCCAATCCCTTGGTTCCACATACACAGAAAAAGTCTCTGAGTGATGAGGCTCAGAGACAGTGCTCAGGCCCAGAATTCAAGCCCCACTACTGGCAAAAATTTGAAAATAACATGAGTCATTTTAATGATGCTACAGTTCTAACTCAGAGACTTATACTTAATAAGACAGGTACTCCACTGCTGTACCACATTTAGAGCCCTTATTTGCACCACTTACTTTTAAGACAAGGACTCAGTTCCTGCCCAGGAATGTACCTAGAATGCAATTCTGCTATTTTGAGCTTCCCACAGTGGGAGGTATGAGTGACACTACAAAGCATGACAGGTAGTTTTGCAGACATTTCTGCCCAGGGTTGGCATGGAACTAGAATTTTTCACCAATTTCCGAGAAATGCTTTTGCTTTCTTAATGGTAACCTAGGAAACAACCACACAGAAAAAAATTTAAGCTTTTGATAATAAAATATAACTTAATGTTTTATTGCTAATGCTAGCCATATTAGTTCCATACCAAAAAAATTAAATGATCACCAAATTCAAGACAAATAAGTGTTACATTTATAAGTTTTTCTAAGATTTCACACTTGATTGTTAAATTTTATCATTTGTATTATGTACAATTGAAGGAAGGATCCAATTTTGTTCTTTGTACATTAAAAGATATACTTACAAATACATAAAAATACTGGCTTCCATAGTGATTGTACTAGCTTATTTATATTACAACTAACTGTGAAGTAAAGGTTTCTTTACCCACATCCTCGCCATTATTTATTGTCTTCTTGATAATATCGATTCTGACTTGAGTAAAATGGACTTTAAGGATATTTTGCTTTGTATTTCCTTTTTGGCTAAGGGTGTTAAATATTTCTTTACATATTTCACATTTCTTTTAACCATCTGTATCCTTCTTCTAGAACACTATCCCTTGGATTCTCTTCAATCATTTATTGAGTTATTTTTTCAGTCCTTTATTTGTTGAATAACTGAAGATGACTTTTTTATCCCCACTCTGTGGGTTCTCTCTTGGTTCTGGTCATTGTTTTCTTTTGCTCTGCAGAAACTTTTTAATTTGATACAATCTTATGTATCCATTCTAATGTGTATCATACTTGTAATGTACAATTAAATTAATCTGAATTTTGTTAAGCACCTGAAATCATCCTATATGTATTTTACAATAATTAGGAAATATGATGTAGGTAAATTATGAAGTAGATCTATTTTTGCATGGGTCCATATTTTTACATAAAATTGGAACAGTTCACTTCTTTGGGGGCATAATTAATTTGATAATTATTACTAATGCTAGCTACTGTTATTCAGAAATCATTTCCTTTCCTATTACATTGTTACTCAACAGGTGGAGTATAACTCAAGCAACCATGAAGGAACAGAGCAGGATTCTTAGCTGTATATAATTTCAACAATAACACATAAGGTGCCAGCATTTCCTGAGGATTAATGATCCACTGGAAGAGACTGTAGTCCAAGGGCCATTAAGTCCATGCGCTCATTAATTCTTTGGAAATATCTCACTACCAAGGACATATATAGTGATCAAGTCCCCTTTATACTTTTGGGGCAAGGTTTTAAAAAAATCTTTTAAGATATGAAGAATCTCTTTTACCCATGATAAATTGTCAATGAATTTAGCAAAAGCATTTCTGGACAGTCATATTTTATGTATTTCTGTATCTTGTTATTGTTTGCTTTATATAACAAAATAATAGGAAAGACATTATTGTTTTCTAATTAATCCAGTGATTCCAGATGAAGCAAAGCTGATGCATTTTTAAAGGACTTACAGAACAGTATACACTGGGCAATGAAGAAATTTATAATGCCTAAATTACAGACTGTATTTATTTTCAGGACCTTTAGATTACATTTTTTTTTTTGCCAGTCCTGGGCTTGAGCTCAGGGCCTGAGCACTGTCCTTGGACTTTCTCAAGGCTAGAGCTCTACCACTTGAGCCTCAGCACCACTTCCGGCTTTTTTCTATATATGTGGTACCGAGGAATCGAACCCGGGTCTTCATGCATGCTAGGCAAGCACTTTAACCACTAGGCCAAACTCCCGGCCCCTAGATTACATTTTTGAGGAATTTCTGTTGCTTAAAAGATTTATGTTTCTGGACATGAGAAAGGGTATCAATATTTGTAAAGTAATGTACCTTCTATCTGATGAATATAATGTAACCCTTCTACTAATTATAATAAAAAATATATGAAAAAAAGATTTATGTTTCTGCTTTTAAGATACAGGTCAAATTCCTAGTAAAGTTATGGAATTGATTTCTCTAAAACATGATATCTTCTCTCAATAAAAGTATTCTCAGCCACTCATCAATACAAAGCAAATCTTTATTTTCTATCCCTCATGCCCATAATCCCACCATTATATTAATATCTCAATTAAACTTCTTAATTCTGAGTGAAAATGTATTTTAGTTATTTAAAAGACTTCAAGAATATTAGTAATTTTTATTTAAATCGCATGTTATTGAAAGATCATTTTTAAATTAATGAGCATGTGCTAAGAAATTTAACCACATTACTAAAAAACTATGAATGCAAAACTTATAAAACTATTGGTTCAGATATTATTATAATATGAAACTCATATATTATTAACAGAATTTGTATTAAACGTATGATGGTAATTCCCATCAATCTTTAATTGATATCCATTATTGAGACCACTAGAAAATGTAGTGAGAACCTGTTGCTGAGACAAGAAACAACCAAAAGGACCTACCTGGATTCAGGCAGAATGAGTCCTACATTGCCTAAAATGAACGTGGCATTATTTTTTTTAATCTAAAAAAAAAAGTCAGCGTCACATCTTGTTGAAAATAGAAGTGTCAAAAGCATGCATATTACATTAGAGCTAACCTAATTGGAGGATGTGGGATTTTGAAATGCAGCAATAGAAGCAAGCGCTAATCTCTGTCATGATATGCCTGCCACCACAACTTGAAATTCCACTGGGCAATATTAATTCAAGCAGAAGGCTGAGCTACTAATAAATGAGGCAAATTGAGTCAATTGCTAATTTCATGCTTTTATGATTTGGGGGTTTAGCAAGATAATATCTGCAATTTAATACACTGCCCTCTAGAGATCTTGACCATTTACAAGAACATGCTTTTGTAGACCTATTTGCACTATTTATTTTGTTTAACATCCATGCTGCATGTGGTGGGGGGAAGGGAAAGTCTCTGCCACAATGTCATTTTCTTTCTCAAAGGTCTATATGTTACTTCCCTTTGATTGAAATCTTCATCGGGGGTTTATAGCTGGACTCCCTTCCTTCTAGCAGGATTTCCTTACCCTATTTCTCTTTGGGGAATAGTCATCACCAAAGAGAAAGCAAAATCTCAGCATTAATATGTTTTACTAGGATGCTGGCTATAGCATTTCTACCATCAAGAATTCATATACATTTAAAATATTAACATAATCTTCTACTCTCTTCAGAATCCAGTTGTATTTCTGCCCAAGCCAGTAAATCTGAATTCTTTTCTCCCATCTTCCCTACATACACAGAAATAACATGCATAGATTCTTAATATTACTACTGAACTTCTGAGTTAGTTTGTACATACTTATCTCTACTGAATGCAGTTTGCTAACTATTCCCTTTCATTTCATTTTAAGGAAAAATATTGACATGCCTAATGAATGAAAAGCTTTTAATTACATTTTAAAACTTGAATTCTGTCAGATTTAAAAGGCAGAAAATAAAACAAAGCAAAACAATCTATAAAATCATTTTTGCCACATGTGCTTTTGTTTGTGATATTGATGCATTTCTTATATTAAAAGGACTTCCTACATATGTCAGTCTTTATTTGACTCAGAGGAAGATAGCTTGTCAAATAATAAGACGAACAAAAAATTTTATGCAGCCCATTTGCTGATGTGATCATTACAGCATTCTCTGAGAAGAGCAGGTTTTGTAAAGCAATCATATTAAGTGTTCATTTGTATCACCTCGAATGTATTGCTCTCAGCCTGGCTTTCCCAATGTCACCAAGGACCAAATAACAATACACTTTAAATCATGTCTTCTAGCTGTGGTTAACCTGATTCAGGAGAGGTCAGTAGTGGAATGGATGGTTGCCAAAAACCCTCTTTGGCCAGGTCCCCAACACCAAAGTGAAAGTAGTAAATTGAGAATTGAAACAATTATGTGAATAAGTCTAGCTAAAAAGCACTTTCCATGAAACTCTATCAATAATTTACCTAAGCTGTTTTGTGAGAGTTTGGTCTATAACCCAAGTCAGAAACACAGAAGAGATCATTTCTTCCTTCCTTCCTTCCTTCCTTCCTTCCTTCCTTCCTTCCTTCCTTCCTTCCTTCTGTGCTCCCTCTCTCCCTCCCTTTCCTGCCATTCCTCCTTCTTTTCTCTCTCTACCTCCTCTGACCCCCGTTACTCTTTCTCTTCATTCTTTTCCTCCACTATTCCTCCCTTCTACCTTGTATTTTCTTGTTTTGCCCTTTATAACTCTCTTCCTCTCTTTTTCCCTCCCTGTTTCCCTTCCCTCTTTTTCGTCTCCCTTTCTCTCTTCTCCCTCCTTCCCTTCCCATCTCTCCCAATTCTACCCCTCTCCTCACATTTTTTTTTAGTTTTGTAGAATATGTATTGAGTTTTATGAAGGCATGCTATCTCCATTCTTCTTTTCATTGTATAAACTTTTCTCTTTAACCTCAACTTCTACCTTTCCAGACCCCATTTCTTGTACTCATTTTGTTGGATTGTGAGTTAGCCTTTGTAAGGAATTACATTGTTTGAATTCTCCCTTGAAAATACTATATTTTGGTTTGTACATTTGTGTACACTTGCAAACAACCCTGAAGTGTTTTCTTGTACATTAATAAGGTAGTACTACTTGCACATATGAGAGAAAACATTGTGTTTTTTTTCCCCCTCTGGGCCTTCCTTATTTCACGTAGCATTTTTTTTCTAGGTCTATTCATTTCTTTACAAATCGTATTGTTTGTCCTAATGGATGAATAAAATTCCTCTTATATAAACTGAATAAATATATAATTATATATAATTCTGTTTTATTCCATATATACATTTATGTAATTCTCTTGATCTATTTGTCAGTTGAAGGTCATCTGGACTTTTTCAATACCTTGTATTTGGTGAACATTGCAGCAATGAATACTGTTGTACAGATGGTTTTACTGTATTCTAGTTTGTTTTTTATCCAAAAGTTTATAAATTGGGGTTTTTATTTGTTCCTACTTTTAAACCATATTTGAGCTAAAATGCTTATTTGGTTTTTTTTTTTTTTGCCAGTCCTGGGCCTTGAACTCAGGGCCTGAGCATTGTCCTTGGGCTTTCTCCAGGCTAGAGCTCTACCACTTGGGCCACAGCACTACTTCTACCTTTTTTCTATGTATGAGGTAACGAGGAATTCAACCTGGATCTTTGTGCATGCTAGACAAGCATTCTACCACTAGGCCAAACTCTCGGCCCTGTTATATATTTCTTTTAGGATATTTTATTCCAACACACACACACACACATGCAGGTATGTATAGATTCAGTGGACACATTGGTTATTATGCTATGGCAACACTTTAACTGTAATAATGCTATACTCTCTTTGGAGAATACTTCCTCATATGTGATCTAAGTTTTCATCTTGATGGGATCTCAAGGTTTTCCTAAAATTGGGCATTCAATCCCATACAGACTTACAACTTTGGAAGCAAATCTATGAGGTTATTTCTGTAAAATGTTTCCATGAGTTACAATGGTAGATCAAATCAAATTTTCTTAAGAGTGTGTGGGGTGTATATGTGTATGTGGAGGGGTGACTGAGTGTGTGTCTCTGTCCATAGGTACAGAGGTGGGTGGCATGAGTGAATTCAGGCATAGTAGGGTTTCTTGTTATGGATTTGTTATGGACCTTCGTTCCTTCAGAAAATTACTGGTAGCAAAAAATCTTTAAGCCTAAATTAAGTGGGGCTCTAAAGATAACATTTTCTTCTTCAATTATAGTAATTTAACTTATAAACTTGTTGAAAATAACTTTTTCTATGTTTCTTCTTTATAGTTCGTAAAATTACTGAGATCAGGGTGCCTGTGGCTGTCACCTGCAAGCCTCGCTCTTCAGCACACTTGAGGTCAGAGCATAAGGGTTTGAAATCACATTGCCCATGCAGAACAGTCTGTCACACTCTAGCTCTAATTAACCACTACAAGTCCAGAACTAGAACTATGCCCCATGTAATAGGGTGCTAGTCTTAGTGAATAAACTAAGCTACAGAATCCAGGCCCTGCTTTCAAGTTCCAGTACAGCCATGTGCATTTGCACACACACACACACACACACACACACACACACACACACACACACCATTCTGAAATTCTTAGCATTCTTTTAGCGTAGCATTTAATTTTCTTGTCACCATATTTTCAGTTAAAACATATAGCATATGAAAAATTATTTAAAGCAAATTGAACTTTTTAGATAACAAAGACATCAATGTTGTTCATTTCTACTCCATACTGAACATTGCTTTCAATACCACGATATCATATATATGTGTATCTAGGTACACATATATATGTATGTACATATGTATGCATATATAAAAAGAGCAAGACTAAAAAAATAGTCTTGAGAAAAGCCCAAGGACAATGTTCAGGCCCTGAGTTCAAGTCCCAGGACTGACAAAAAAAAAAATATATATATATAGTTAATTCTGATGATGTTGCAGTATACTGTACTGTAGCATTCTGTTGTTGTTGTTGTTGTTTTCTTTTTTCTTTTTTTGAGTCATGGGGCTTGAACTCGGCCTGGGCGTTGTCCCTGAACTCTTCAGCCCAAGGCTACCACCCTACCCTTGAGCCAAGCCCCACTTCCCATTTTCTAGAGGTTAATTAGAAATAAGAGTCTCAAGTCCTTTTGTGCCTGGACTGGCTTTGAACCTTGATTCTCAGATCTCAGCCTCCTGAATAGCTAGAATTACAGGTGTAAGACACTGTACCCAGCTCTACTGCAACATTCTAAATCATGTAAGTAATTAATCCAAAGGCAATATTGTCTCTCAGTGAATATTGTCTTCTCACTGCTTCTCTGAATATGTGTCAATTACAATCATCTATACTACTATACATCTATACTATATTGTTCTCATTGTTGTAATAACCACTGTCACTTAAGTTGATATCTCTTTGAGGGAGCTGTGTAAATCAGGGTTCCATAATGCTGGGGTGTTTTTTCTTTTTCATTTTGATTTTGTTTTTGTTTTGCTCCTTTTCACATGTGTTGTTGAGTCTTGAAGACTTGGAGCAAACAAAAAATTGGCAGTAAATTGTCTTTTCTTTTCTGGGACTGGGAGTCAAATCCAAAACAGGACATTGTACTTATGAGGCAAGCACTCTGCCACTGAGCTATAACCCAGGCCCCATTTTTTTCTTTTTTTTTTTTTTTCTCTATTTTTTTTTTTTTTTTTTTTTTTTTTTTGTGGGTCGTGGTCTTGAACTCGGCCGGGGCGGGCACTGTCCCTGAGCTCTTCAGCTCAAGGCTATATAGCCCTACCCTTGAGCCAGGCCCCACTTCTTGTTTTCTAGGGGTTAATTGGAGATAAAAGTCTCAGGTCCTTTTGTTCCTGGGCTAGCTTTGAACCTTGATCCTCATATCTCAACCTCCTTGATCCTCATATCTCAACTTCCTAGGATAACAGGCATGATACACCACGCCCAGCCCATGGGCCCCATTTTCTTTACCACAGTAAATATACACGAAGTTATAATGCTTTATTAATTTACTATGCTTTTAGTTTGTTAACAGTGGTGATATTTTCACATTTATTGATTTTTCTATAAGAAAACATATAGCTAGTTTGAGGCGAGGCTTCAACTATCAGGGATAGTCAATATAATACACCTGAATTTTTTAAATTAAGTTTTGGTTTGCATTTCAGGAAAGCTATGGCCCAGCTTAGAGGATATGTATCCTCAAATGCAGGGTTTTTAAAAAAAATTTTTAAAAGCTTTGAATAAGATACAGAGAAATGTATATAGATGCAAAGAGGGGTATCCTTTATAAATTTCCACAACCATGTCTTCACTATTGATACTGTTTGCTGTTTTCTTTTGTCTTAAGAAAAATCATTTGCTTTCCTACTGTGTGGGTAAAACAGATTACAAGCAATGGATAGACATATCAATAGACTTATTTATTTTATCCTAAGAAAAAGAGCAAATTAGGTATAGCGGGTTGACAGCCTCTGGCATTCATACCTTTTCCCTCCTACTTGCAGGTCAGGCAGCGTCTTAACAACCATTCTAAAGAAGCTGTCAGAATCAGTAGATTACTAAATAAGTGTGTATGCATATAGAATGTGGTGATGTGGTAGATATAATAGCACAATGAAAATATTGCTTTGATAAGATCATAAAAATACTCAACACTTTCATCACCATGGCAGAAACACATTTGAGAATATTTAAGTTGGCCTTAGTAAAAATTAAATAAATAAATACCAGTGAGCTCCTACAAGATTATACACAATGAATTTTCAATCCATAAACTGGAGAGTATGTGTTTGGAATACTTTTTCATGAAATAAATACATGGTTTCTTAGCAGGATTATCAGTTATTTTTTTTTGGTCCATCATGGGATTTGAACTCTGGGCCTGGGAGTTGTCCCTGAGCTCTTCAGCTCAAGGCTACCCCTTGAGCCACAGCGCCACTTCCAGCTTTCAGGTGGTTAATTGGAGATAAGAGTCTCACAGACTTTAGTGTCCAGGCTAGCTTTGAACCATGATCCTCAGATCTCAGCCTCCTGAATAGCTAAGATTACAGGTGTGAGCTACTGTGCTCAGCTCCAGTTATTCTTTTCTAACAATACTGTCATTTTTTTAAAATATGTAAGGCCTTATTTCCCTGTTGAAATAATCTCTCTTCTATCAAGAATCACATCTGAGTCATGAAAATCATTATTGGCCACAAGTATGGTTTCTTGGGTTTCAAAAGGATTTATTACTTGTATGATGATTGTAAAAGTCAAGAAGTCAGGTTTCTAAGCTCGAAAAATACGTTTTTTGAAACATCCAAATACTTTTAATTTCCCAACTTTCTGGTTGGCAATTATCTTTTCATCAATGTCCTACCAACCTTCTACTAGCAATAAGGTTCATTCTTTATGATCAAATTAAATGCCTTGAAAATTTTACTATAATTAAATTGATGTTATTCAATGATTTACCCTTAAATCACACAGAAATAATTCAAAATATTATTCTTCTAGATCACTGCTGTAAAATGTTTTCATTCACAAAATCAGAAGTTTTTATGCATTACTTTAATCTGATATTTTAAATGCTTCTAATGAATATTGGGTGAATGCCCTCCTTAAAATAAAACAAATAAGACCCTTCAACTTTGTTAAAAGTTTCAGTCTTTCATTCACAATTCAATGAGAAATATAACAAAGGTGATAAGGAGCCAACAAAAATCAGTGTAAACCGAGTGTGGGGGTTCACAATAGTAATTCTAGCTACTCAGGAGGCTGAGATTTCAGGATCAAGGTTCAAAGACAGCCAGACACAAAAGAACCTGAGACTCTTACCTCCAATTAATCTCTAGAAAACAGGAAGTGAGGCTTGGCTCAAGGGTGGTAGTTGAGCTGAAGAACTCAGAGACAATGGCCAGGCCCAAAGGAAGGGTGGTAACCTTGAACTGAAGAGCTCAGGGACAGCACCCAGGCCAAGTTCAATCCCCATGACCCACAAAATATAAAAAATTAAAAAAAAAGAAAAGGAAAAAAAGAAAGAAAAAGAAAAGAAAATTAATGTATAATCGTCTTCACATTAAATATTAGAATTTTACATTCAAATAGAAATGGGGTGAAATATTTTGTTGTGCTACATGTGCATATCAGAATTTCCATTTGACCTTTGAATAGGTATATGATCATATATAGATCATAGATGATATATATTTATACAAACACAGATATACATACATATATACATGAACATATATATGTACATATGTATATGTATATTTATATCCAATTATTGGTGGCTCGTGCCTACAATTCTACTTGTAATTACTTAGGAAAGGATGACAGTACCAAGCCATTTTAGGATGGAAAATCCACATTACTCCCATTAACTATCAAAAAGCCAGAAGCAAAGCTGCGATTAAAGTGGCAGAGCACCAGTCTGTAGCAAAAATGCTCACAGACAGCTCCTAGGCTGTGAGTTCAAGGCCCAGCATCCCCACAAATAAATAATTCTTTAATTAAAAAAATAAAAACTCAACCAGATTTTAAAAACAAGAGAAAACAAAACTAAGTAAAGAATACCAAGGAGAAAGTAAAGGTATTTTGAATAATTCTGTGCTGATAAATTAGAAAAAGTTTCTGGTCTCAGGTAATAGTAGTAATGTTTGCTACACAGACAAAAAATTTATACTTTCAACTAGTCTAAGACTAATTTTCAAGCCTAGGAACCTCGGGGGATTTATGAAGTCAGTCTGCTGGTAATCCTCATAGAATTGCCTTAAGTGCTCTCACACTGTAGAAAGACTTGCCAAGTACATTGAGGATGTGACCCTGATGATAGGATGCAGTTTTATTTGCTTAGTAAAAAAAATCTTAAACAGATTTATAAGTTTATCTATTTGTCATAACATCAGCATCAATGTTTCAACTTATAAGTACTTACTTAGCTATTAGCTCAAATTAAAATTTCTACTTAAATTCAATGAAACTATCTATCTAAGTTCACAGTAGCTTTTTCCTGAAATAATCCAGATCCTCAATGATTTTGTTTTTGTATCTGTAATTAGGTTTTCTGAATACAGTGATAATTTTGTACAGAAAGCATATTTTCAATTATCTGTTCATAGAAAGACTTTTGTATTACAGATGAGTACCAAAGATATCAAATGTTTTGTTTGGTTTTTTTTTGTGGAATAAACTTCTGGTTTTCAGTGCAGACTCCAAATGAATTGACACTGTTGCTTACAACCCAGGTGGCTGTGAATCTGACCATAAATCAGAGGGCACTCAAGATTATCCCAAATAAAGTCAGTACCCCTCTCAAAGATAACCAGAATACCTTTAAGAAGCTTTCTCTGTTTTAACTTGAAGCTTTCCAACATGTCCACTTTTATTCACACTCTTCTTAAATCTATGTCTTAACAACAACTCAGCAGAGTCAAATATCTGTGTCACATGGACTCCTTGTTAAATTAACTTTACTCAGTTTAGAAATGCCAGTCTTGCCATATTCCCTGGAGATTCTGTATTCTAGTTAATGGTATTCACTCCAGAAATAATTACAATTACAATTCATGACTAAATACAGAAAAAGACTCACATTTTAGCAAGACACATGTGACAAGACTGATAACAGGCAGAAAGTGCCCTTTGGGATTTATATAAAATACATTTTAAAAAGTTGTACATTTTCTGTCAGCACTAAGCCTCCTAATGCAGGCCTCATTTCATGAGTCAGTCTGCTAAGGAGGTACTTGACATTCAGCACTGAAACACATAGGCCTTTGTGTTCTCTAGCCTCTATGTTGTTTTTCCTATAGGTTGAGAATGATGTAGGTCAGTTTGCATTGCTTTTGTAACCTCCATTGCACCTAGCATAACACATAGTATATAGTATAATCTACTCCTCCACTATCTATGCTCCTGATATTCCCAATCTCATCTTATTCTTTTATTATTTCTATGCATCATTGTATCACATATCCACTGGAGATCAGATATCTTATTTAATATACAATTAGAGAAATAAAAGAGCTTTCCTTCTTCTTTGGAACATACATCCTTTAATTGCAAACAAACCAAAGGGAAGTTATTCACACATGAACTGCGGCCATGGGAAAATGGATATTGTATATCTGAGAGACTCTTTCAGATCAGCACTGACAACAACAGTCCTGTCAGGTAGCTAAAGACCTTTAGGGTTAATGTGAATCAAGAAAGCAGCAAAATCTAATTGAAGAAGACCTACCATATACACCACACCCACCTTTCTTCCAGAATCCAATCTTCATCAGCTTCTTGATTGGGAAAACTCTTCCTCTGTTTTTCTGTTTCAAATTAGGTCCTGGGTCTTTGTGAAATTCAACAGAGCTAAGCATTTTTTGGCTGGGTGACCATTCTGTCTTTTGGATCTTTCCAAGTGTTCACATTTGTAAGCACTTATTAGTTACGGGTAGCTGATATTTTGACTTTTTTTTTAAATGCTGACTTCTGTGAATCAGTTAATACTCCTGGGAGAAAGGAATAATCACTATCCAAAGTTAATAATACTATCTAAAATAATATCTATCCAAATTGATAATCAATTTATGATCACGTTCATCTCGAAGAAAAAAAGTATTTTGTAAGGAAACAAAATGAGGCAATAGGTGCTATTAAAATGAAATCATATTTTTCATAACTAAAATATCTCTTGAACAATATGGCTCAGACCTGTAGTCCTAGATTACTTAGGAGGCTATACTTGGCAGGATTATGATTCCAAACAGAAAAGTTCATAAGACCTCTTCTTTAAGACCCCTTCTTAGTGGATAGCTGGGAGCAGTGGCATATATCTGTCATTCCAGCTATGATAAGATGCCTAAAATAGGCAGATCAAAATCCAGGTGTGTGCCCTATATTAAAAATATTACCTTTTACAAAAGGGCTGGAAGCATGGCTCAGCAGTAGGGCACCAGACTAGTAAGTAAGAAGTCCTGAGTCCTAAAGTCCTAAAACACCCAAAACAGAAAAAAATAAATAAAACCCTTTTTTAAGTTACAAATAAACCAATACTATTTTATCTGATATACAAAAATATGTAGAGGAAAATTACAAATAGCAAAATGAATTACTTTCGATGAAAAGGTATGCACGCTGTGATTCTTAGTAGGCGTAGTTAGGTCTCACATATTTAAGAGCCAAGAGAAGATGTGATAAGCTGACACAACAAACAAGAGTTTGTGTGCCTGCTAAATTTCTAGAAATGAGCACCAACTAAACACTGAAATCTCATTTCACCTATGAACAAAGAAGCAACAGTGAAGCCTAACTTTTTTCCTCTCCTAAACTTATGCTCTGTAAATGAAATCTAATACCATCCTTTTGCAAAACTAGGGAAAGAACAGAGCTATTATTTTAAAACAGACTCAGTTTCAAGGAACAATCCAAACTGGAATGTTGGCTAATGCCAGTAGTAACAGAGTTTTGGCTACAAAACAATCCGTTTACGGACTTATTAACAGTTCATAAAATGTATAGATTCTTCTGGTTTTGCTCACTGGGGCACATATGCTCTGAATTTACATCAGACCGAAGCCCCGTTCCATAAATATTAAAAATAGTTGTGAGCATCACAATGGAAATACCTCAAACCACAGTAGAAATATGATGCTTATTCAAAAACAAAGCAGATCTTTGCAGATATGCTCAGCGTAGATATTCCCTCCAAAATGTGCTTTGTGATAAGCAGTGATTAGAAATGGGAATTTTCAAGGCCTTCTATGCAGTGAAAATTGTCGATTCTTCACTCTGCTTTAAATCTACAGTTGTTCCAAGGTGTGGTTTGAATGAGTTGGCTAGTTATGCTAGGATTCTTTATGTGTGGAAAGGGTAGCCCTATTAACAGCAAAGTTAACTAGTAATGTTATTATGAACATTTTCTGAGTTCTTATTCATCTCATGATTTTCTAATTATGAAGCTACTCCTATCTTCTCCCCCAAAGTCACTGTGCTCCATGTATTATATGAAACGTGATTTGTTTTATGATTATTGTGTTTAGGATGTGGCTAATTCATTTCAGAACCTGCTTTTCCAAAAGTGATCTCCAGAAGGGAGCCAGCACAACTTGTTGTCCAAATGTGAGCATTAGCCAAGTGCTGGTGGCTCATTCCTGTAATTCTAGCTACTCAGGAGGCTGAGATGTGAGGATCAAGGTTCAAAGTCAGCCCAGGCAGGAATGTCTGTGAGATTCTTATCTCTAACAAACTACTCAGAAGAAGTTGCTGTGGCTCTAGAGCACTATCCTTGAGCAAAATGCCTAGGGACAGAGCTTAGGCCCAGAGTTCAAAGCAGCACCAAATCAGCACCAAAAAAGGAAACAAAGAAAGGAGAGAGAGAGTGAGAGAGAGAGGGGGGGAGAGGTGAATATTATTATGTATTATTAAATGAGTCACTATTGGAGAGTATATGACAAAGATGCATGGCAACTGTAGAGATATCAAATATCTTGTTTGGCTTTATTTTTTTCAATAATTTTTACATCTCAGACACATTAACATGGTGAAGGATCTTAATGTTAAAGTAAAATCTTCTTGTAGGCAACACTTAGCTGATCAAATTATATTTTATGATAAAATTCACTATAGTATTTGGTCACCTATTTTACAATCCTAGTTATTTCAAATTTCAAAATGGACACATGGCTCAGATAATTTAAAACTATCTAAAAATGTCCAATAAATATTGGAATATCATCCTGCTAGTTATACCACTGCACTTAAAAAGTTAATGAGAAAACCTACTGCAGATACAAAAAAAAATATGTAGCTTTGAAGTTTGTGACCTGCCTAAATATTGGTGAAGAATTTCAAGTTGAATTTTCTCCTCAATATTTTCTTTTGTCTAAGACTTAAAATCTACCATATCTATAATAATTAACTGAGTTACAATTGACAAGGTTTGGAAGGCTGATTCAGTTGGTAGAGTACTAGCCAATGAGTAAAAATGTTATGTAATGTTCTCAGACCTGAAAAAAGAATTGTAGTTGCATTACTATTTTATATTTTTCTTTTTGACATGACACAATCCTGAAATTCAGAGAAACTTTATAATAGTGTTTGCTGTAAATATGCTAAGAGTATGAATTTGAGGAAGGGTTATTACCTACTAAAATATTCATGTATAATAACAAGTTCAAAGCAATCTCGTGATTGACTATCTAGCCATAAATATAATATCATAGATGAACAGAAATATTCCCTAAGAAACTTTTATTAAACTGGATGCTCCTTTAATCCTAGCTACACAGAACACTAAGATCTATGGATTGTGCTTCAGAGACAGTTCAGAAAGATAAATCTGTGAGATATTTATCTTCATTTAACTACCAGAAAGCTAGAAGTGGAGCTGTGGCTCAAATGGTCAAACATTAGACTTGAGTAGTTATGCTCAGAGAGACGGTGTCTAGGACAGGAGGTCAAGTCCACACACTGACACAAAAAAAGAAAGAAAAAATGAATCTTATATTGAAATAACCATTAGAAAAATACCAGATTTTCTTGAGTGTATTGACCACTGTTCTCTACTTTTTCACTCTATAAAGAGAATATGAATACTATTTTTCTCTGCAAATTTCTGAAGGCTGTATATACATAGTAAATATCTTTTTATTTTTCCCAGCACTAGCACAGATTCTTTTAAAATTTATTTTTATTTTTTATTATCAGGATGATGTATAGAGGGGTTACAGTTACATTGGCCAGGTAGTAGGTACTTTATTTCTCACACATTGATAACCATTCTCATGTTTTGTCCCCATTTCCCGCCCCTCAATTCCTCCCAATCATCTTGTCCCCCCACTTCCATTTCCTATTTCAAATAAACAAGTAACAAAGATACAGTAACAATATGAAATTTACCTAAGGGCAACAAAAGAGAAGAGGACATGGAAACAAGAGCTTTATCTCTTGTGATTGTTGTTCCTAATGTACTATATTCCATGTCCCAGCGATCCTTTCATTTAGCCTCATCCTATATGGCCCTATGTAACTCTCTGCTATGAGAGTACTAGATGTGTACTAAATACTATAAATGAGGGAAACCATTGAGCCTATTATTCCTTTGGGTCTGGCTTACTTCACTTGATATGATTATTTTCCAAGTCTTTCTATTTCCTTCCAAATGGGGTGATGTCATTCTTTCTGATGGCAGCGTAGAATTCCATTGTGTATAAGTACCACATACTCTTGATTCAGTCATCTACTGAGGGGTATCTGGGTTGGTTCCATATCTTCACTATGGTAAATAGTAGCACAGATTCTCACATGGAAAAAAAAAATAACCTCTCATCGTCTATAGCTCATGCCTGGAATCCTAGCTACTCAGGAGGCTAAGATCTGAAGATAGTGGTTCAAAGCCAGCCTGAGCACTAAAGTCCTAGAAAGACTCTTATCTCCAAGTAACCACCAGAAAACAGGAAGTGATACTATGGCTCAAGGTGTACAGTACAAGTGGTACAACCAACAAAATAAATGAAAAGAAAATAACTTCTTACAAAAGAAAGATGAATCAGTTCTGTAGTTCTGAGAGCATATTGATCACTGGAAAATCTTCCTGTTAGAGAGATAATGCGAAAAGAAAACCTGTATATAAGAAGAAACCAGTATGGACAATAGACATTCAGTAGAATATGTCAGTAATGTGATTTAGCTTAAAAGAAAACTGTTAGACTAAATAAGATCTTAGTAGCTGAATGATTTGAAACTTACATAGCATATATTCAGTGCTCAATGGAAGAATTAACATTAGCATCAACAGTCAGGGTTTCTTTCCAAGATTTTGTTCACAGCCACTTCCCCACGTGGTTACCTTGACAACTACAGAAACATAAGCATGATATGACTAACCCTTATTCAGGTATATAGTGGGTCTTCCCTATGAAAATGAAGGGATTATTTTTCTCTCAGTCTAAAATTATTCCACTTTTCTGATCCATTAGCCATTTGTTATATACCTGGAAAACTGACAATATAAAAACAAGCTTTAAAAATGACCATATTTTTCTATGGAAATTCATGGTCCTTTCTTTCATCTTTCAGTTGATAAATCAGTAAGAAAAATATTTTGAAATATTAAAATTCTTGTGTGAGTCTAAGGATTAATTCTAAGTGTATATTCAACAAATGTTGGAAATTTTAATATGTTCATCCCAAATGGGTCTACTTTGTTTTCATTTGACACTGTGTCTTATTTGCAACCTCAAGAATTCATAGCTACTGACATTTTATCATTCTTGTTCTTTTGGTTGGTTTCTCAAACATGGGGACAAGAATGATAGCTTATAAATATGCTAATGGTATAAAAAAGACAAAATGAAACAATGGAAATTCATTGGCAACATGCTCTCACCTTTTAGTCCTTGGTTTATTGCTAACAAGTTAAGAAATAGTTCAAGATTTGGTCAGAAGTTTGGCCTAGTGGTAGAGTGTTTGCCTAGCATGCACAAAGACCCAGGTTCGATTCCTCGGTACCATATACATAGAAAAAAGCCAGAAATGGTGCTGTGGATCAAGTGGTAGAGCTCTAGCCTTGAGAAAAAACCAAGGACAGTGCTCAGGCCCTAAGCCCAAGCCCAGGTTTGGCCAAAAAAAAAAAAATAGTACAAGACTGACGATTAGAAGAGAACACTGTAATTGCAGCTACACCTACTCACATACTTTCAGTCCTCTTCAAATAGGAACTTCATTGGGTCAGTTATTTGCCTCAAGGTATCCTTTGTCCATGGTATTATAAAATACCCAGGAAAGCAATGGAAATCAAATGTCTAAGTTCAATTGAAAGCTGCTTATCATCAAAGTTTCCATTCATGCTTTTGAGACCTATTTCAGAATCAGAGGAAAGCCCCATTTACACACATTTGTCTTTCAGTAAAATGTGTTGGTGTTAATGTTTGTTTCCTCAAATATTTTGCAGATGGCTAAGCAAAGTAATAATAGTTGAGAACATTATATTGAATTCATGTTGAATATTTTAATTGTGTTTGTTCAGATGTTTAAACCCAGGGCCCACTCTCTTGCTCACCTCAGGTGGTCTACTACTTGAGCACACCTCCACTTCAGGTACTTTATTGGTTAGTTGGAGATAAATGTCTCAGATTTCTCTGTCTAGGTTTGCTTTGAACCTTGGTTCTCAGATCTCAGCTTCCTAAGTAGCTAAGATTGTAGGTGTGAACCATTAGCTCATCATGAAAATTTTCAAATGTAGACAAACTGTCTAGTCATACTTTGCACACTTTGGATATCACATTCCTCAGAAATAATGTCTTTTGCATAGGCTTTTTGTCAGGCTATACTTCTTTCTAACATCTAGTTTTGGTATAGTGCTCTCTCCCTTGAGATGGGTATGCCACTTTTAACTCTGGAACCGGTTGCCTGTTTATTTTCATCCAGATGCTGCATTTGGAGCATGCTTTTGCTCCAAACAGTTATGAGTGACTTACAACGAGCAAAGCTTATATTCCTTTCTTTCTATATGTAATGACAGAACCAAGGAAGATTCAAGTGTCCCCATTATCCCATTAACTGCTGACCATATATGACTTCTTTACATTATAACTCTTATAATGAATTTACATGGAAAAAGAAGGGGCACTCTGTCCTGATGAACTGATTTTATTGGTGGATCATGGTGGAGTGATATTTTTCTGTAATCACCAGAGTAAAAGGAGTTTTGTTGTACATTTCAGTAGATATGTACTCTAAGAGGATAAGTAAAAATGTTTCTTTATAAAGGGAATAAGAGCAGAATAATCAATAATGGCAGAGGGCTAAAATGGCGTGATTGGTTGACGGGTGTGGTTGATTCCAGGATGACACAGGGTTACTTATGCTTTATATAGATGTCTCTGAGGAAAGCTGATCAGGAATGTGAACCTCTTAACTTTATGAAGCTTCTTAACTTCAAAGTCAGAGAAATTATGACATGCAGAAGGTTGTAGACATTTCTGTCTTATCTGAAATCTAGTTTACACCAGACCCTGACATTGTTTACATGTATCTGTCTCCTTGTCTCCTTTAAAGAATTCATTCATTTTCTGAACTCTTTTTTTTGAAAGCTGATTTAATGATAACCTGTTATTATGTGTTATAGAAGATAACAAGAATAGACTTGGCATGTAAATGAATATGATTACAATTTTTTTTCAAATTCTTTGTCAGTTCATCTTTGCCATAAAAATGGCAAAAATAGTCACCTGTCGTATATACTACTTACCCTTGGGTAGTCCTACTGTAAGATTAAAGGGTCTTTATATCTTCTTGTTTTGTTTTGTTTTGCTTTTGTGTTTATTTGTTGGTCATGAGGCTTGAACTCTGGGCCTGGGCAATGTCCCTGAGATCTTCAGCACAAGGCTACTGCCCTATCCGTTGAGCTACAGCACCACTTCTGGTTTTATGGTGATTAATTAGAGATAAGTCTCTCATGGACATTAGTGCCCAGGATGTAGCTAAATAATATAACACAGAAGTTAAAAATAGACATTTATTATTAGACATCTATTATATTTATTATATATATACACACATATATACTATTTTTTTTCCCTAAAGATTGAATCTGAGTCCTGGATTCAGTGATAAGCACACTCTCCATCACTGAGATACACCCTCGAACAGATAATAGAAATTTTATAATAGTAGGTTTGTACTTGTGAATGCGCCTCAAAATTCTATATAAATTTAAAATGCTTGAAAGTTCTAATGTATACCTGTTTGAGAAAAATTAAAGAAAGATAAGGAGAAGAACAATGAGGCTTTTTAAAGTTATTTTAGAAAGAAAAGTTCTGTGGAAGTCATAAAAAAGAGAAACATAAGTAAGGCTATTTATGTAATGGGTAACAAAGAAGAAAGTGATTCAAGTTTAAATAATCTGAGTTTTACCCTTATTGTAATTGCATACATGTCTCTTTATTTCTCTGAGCCTTATTGCTTTTCAGTAAATTATACATGACCAGGCCTATTTGATAGGACTAGGAAAGTACATGGGATAAGTCTACAAATGTACTTTGTAAATGATAAAGCACTCTTGAAATATTTATTATCATTGCCTCACAATGGGAGAAATAATGGAATTTAAGGAAATGACTTTACGGTTCTAAATCCAATGCATATAAGAATAAAATTATGAGCAATATAAAGAAGTTTAAAGTAATAGCATAAAACTGACATTATGATAAGGCATGAGGGATTAAAAATATGAAAGAAAATTGTAAAAATCATAGGTATTATTAAATGTACTAGGACATGTAGTTAGTAGATGGTCTATAATATTTATTAGCATTTGCAAAGTTTAGGAAGATGATACATATTGTGTAGGTACAATGAGGAAATTTCATTGAAGGCACGATAAAGGTCAAAAAGAATTTGTATCTTAAATCTATTGAAACCACAGAGCAATACCCATCCAAGAGAATTATAAACTAGTTTAAAGTCCAAAAATAGAAAACTCATTTTCTTTAATCAAAAATGATGTGGCCTGAATACACAGGCAACACACAAGTGAGCCAAGTAGATTGTAGTGGAAAATCTTCTCTTCTAATAGATATTTGAAAGGATGTGATCAGAAAATATACACCAATTCAAATATAATGTTGAAAGATTTGATCTTGTGACTATTAATATTATATATATATATCATAACCATATATTATCTTATAAAATTTAGATCATAATGATTATGAATTCACTAAAGTTCAATATATATGTATTTTTCATTTATTGTTTTCTTCAGTAAAGCATTTCTACTTATTTACATCAAACAATGACTGTATGAAATATGTATATATATGAATACATCTATACACATATATGTGTGTATGTTTGGGGTGGGGTGGGAGCTTGAACTCAGTTGCCTCCAGCCCTTCCTTGGATTTTTGGTTCAAGGCTCAGGTTTTACAACCTTGAGCCATCCCCTCAGTTGCTGGTTACTTAGAGGTGTGTTTATCTCTCAGATATTTCTGCCCTGCTACAAACTCTGATTTCCAGATCTCATATCTTGGCTATAGGCATAAGTCACAATTGTCTGGCTCAAAACATTATACACTGTTTTGTGCCAGGCAGTGTTCTAATATTTAAAAGATCACTATAATGGCCAAGTCTTGCTTTGTAAACATCATCAAATTTTGCATATGATATAAATCTGGTATTCTATTAACTTAATTGTCATTAACCATTTTTATGCGATCACAATCAGAACCCTACTAAAAATAGCTTTTAGATTTGGTTTAAATTTGTTCTCACAGAATTTGGTTAAATTTCAAAAATGATAGGAGAGTTTTTCATCAAAATTCATATTAGTTTGCCCTAAATAAAATTGAAATAGTCACATAACATTATTTTAGCATATATGGTAAACTGGTCTCTCCTCTCTCTCTCTCTGTCTCTCTGTCTCTCTCTCTCTCTGTCTCTGTCTGTCTCTCTCTCTCTCTGTCTGTCTCTCTCTCTCTCTGTCTGTCTCTCTCTCTCTCTGTCTGTCTCTCTCTCTCTCTCTCTCTCTCTCTCTCTCTCTCTCTCTCTCTCTCTCTCTCTCTCTCTCTCTCTCTCTCTCTCTTCCTCCCTCCCTCCCTCCCTCCCTCCCTCTGGCCTGTTCTTTCTTTCTCCATCGCCCACTTTATAGCTATTTCCCTATGATTCCCTGCTTTTTTCCCTCCCTTTCCCTTATACCCCACCCCCAACCCAAATCTCATTTCATTATTTCCTGGATGATTGCAAGCATTGTAACCAGTTTTCAGCTTCTATTCTGAAAGAGCAAGCATCAAAAATATTTTTTAAAGCAAAACTCTGAGTAGATATTCATGTACCGGTTTATCACTCTCCAAAGAGATCCCTGTTTTATAAGAAAATGATCCATAATTCTCCACAGGATCAATTCAGATCTTATGAATCTCTGTTCCTAGCACACTCCCCATATTCACTGGCTCACTGGCAGCACTGATTTTCTTTCTCAGACACATCATTCCTGTTCAGAATTCAGGAATTTAACAATGCTAATGCCTCTTTCTGAGACACCTGTCTTTCAATTGTCCCATGGATGACTCCTGTCAAATTTTAAGATTTCCTACAGAGATTTCACAATATGAACCCATGCCCCAGTCACTGTGACTTTATATACTTTATTTCGCTCCTTCTTTACCTGGTTACATAGAGAAACTTTTCTTGTCAATTCACCTAATAGAATAATATAAATCAATGATCTTCAAATTTGATTGATTGTCAGAATTATTCAATAGATTTAAATATTTTATTTTGGTTGTCAGTTCCTAGCTTTAGAATTATTTAGCTAAAAATGCCTAAGTGTTAGTCTGGAAATTTTTATGTCAAGCAAATCCCAGGTTGTGCTGATAATCAATTGCTATATGACCCTGTCTGACATTTTCCTAAATACAGTTCACTTCTCTATATGTAAAACATTTTTATTAATTACTCTTGCACTTTAAAATGTTACTTACTTTATTTTACTATATGATTTTTGCTTTTATAAAAATAATATTAACATATATTAACTGTACAAAGGAGGTTTCATTATGGCTTTCCATATATCCATACTATGTTCCTTGACTATTCCCCCATCTCTCTCCATCTTCTCCCTTTTCTCCTTCATAAATAATTTCAATCAGTTTTATCACTCTATTTTTATACATATATATACAGTGTTTAGGCCATATTCACTCTCTTTTAACCAATCCATTGGCCCTGCCCTCTTCCTTTGATTCCTGCCCCCAAAAGAGAACCTATTTTATTTTCTTGTAATCCATTTACTTTATTTTCTTCTTAGCATGTATTACTCATCCAAAGGGGCATAATCATGGAAACTCACATATGCATATATTAAAATTCAGACAGAGTAACCTTATCTATTGCTCTTTCCACTTGCTCCTGACTCCTATTACTCAATAGCTTCTAATGAGTTTTCTTCTATCTTTTTCATGCAAAGACACTATTTCTATATTATTTGTCATTATTCTCTTTCAGCTTATATATTGTCATCTTCTTTGAGGGGAGTATTTCTATTTCTATTTTGAATGTTAATGCAAGAATTAGTAAATATTTGAGATAATATTCATTGAGGAAAAAGGAATATAAATTTCTATAAAAATCCTTTAAAGTACTAACCAATATTCATGACTTTGCATGATTTACAATTCCTAGCCATCACACATTTAATCTAATAAGAATCAAGACATTTTAGTAGAAAAATAACGATCACCTAAATTAAATTATAAGTGTACCTTAATTTACGAGATAGATGTATCTCTGAGAGATTGACTATGGAGGTAATTTCTATTAACTAATTATATTTTCCCATCGGTGTGGTCTTATTAACAGAGAAACATGATTCCTGGAGTATAGCATAAAGCAGATATAGTTGGGTGGCTAACAAAGAAATAAATGTAAATGGGATTTAAAGCTATTTTTACTTTTTAATATCTTTAAATAGATTTAAATATAAATTGTAGATATTGATAAAATAAGACTTAAGTTTATAAAAATATTAATGCATCCCTGTTCTAACAACTTTAGGTCTTGGATCATTTCCTTTCTCTGGGAATGCACAATACCACTGAGATCTAGAAGGGGAAGTCAAAAATGATGTTTCAAAATCAGAGTGGCTTTTCTTTTTAATGGCCTTCCAATAACTCAAAACATTTTTGTTAAATCAGTTACTCAGACTCAGTATTTAGATAAACATGAGTATCTCCTTGGTAAATTTCCTTTCCATAAAAGTCTACCCTGAGACTTTCAGGATAATAAAAATTGTATGAAATCACACTCTCTGCATGTTTTTAAACCGGAATTCTGGTAGGTATAAACATTTAGTCTGACAGATTCCAAACTTTTGGCATACTGAAGTTTTTAATGGCTGCTAAATTGGCCCTGTCTCTTAAGTTACATTCCCACCATACCACCTAATGGATCACTGCTTCATTTGACATGCCTCTTCCCTAAGCAACTCAGATAATTTGTCTACTGGAAGATTCTAGTGAAGGTGGGATTAAACTCACCACAGCAGACAATGGAATTGGGCCTTCTCCAGTTAGAGCTTAGCTTCCAGAGGGAATGTCTTGAATAATATGAGTCAAAATGTGGCTAACTCTGTGATAAGGAACACAGCCATTGTCACATACATTCAACATGAAACCCCTGAGAACAGGGCATTAGTGGTATTGGACTTCCTCCCCATCCATACCTTACATTTCTAGTTCAACCATAGAGCTATCTCTTGATTTAAAATGAGAAGTGTCCTGTCTGAAAAGATCAGGGTTTGGATAATGGGTAAGGGAACGAAAAGTCGGAGGCAGCAAAGGCTTGGGTGTGGTCAAAAGACCACTTAAGTTTCATTCAATTATCATAGATAAGCAAATGGGGGAATTTGAAAGCATCTGAGAGAGACAGCAGAACTGAATAAGCAGTAGGCAAAGCTTATTCAGTATCTTTCTTCTAGCTTCCATGTATAATAATAAATCGTTAGCTGGATAGTGTTTTTTATTATTTCATTGATCACGTTTCTCTTGCTTAAAAATAGAATGTCATTGGGCTAGGAGTTTGGCCTAGTGGTATGGTGCTTGCCTAGCATGCACAAAGACCCAGGTTCCAGTTCTTGGTACCACATATATAGAAAAAAGCCAGAAGTGGTGCCGTGGCTCAAGTGGTAGAGCTCTAGCCTAGAGAAAGACCAACAGCATTGCTCCAGCTTTAAGTTCAAGGCCCAGGACTAGAAAAAAAAAAAAGAATTTCATTGTAATTATCTACTGAATTCTATAGTGAACTTATCTTTACAAAATATTGTATCAATAGTATTCTCACATGTGAAAAGTTCATTTTTCTTAATATCTATTTTAAAATAAGAGTACTCATTTAAGGAAAACAAAGGAAACAGATCAATTTTAGGCAATATTTCAGGACCTATTTTGTAATTTTTCCACGGGGTTAGTTCATCATAAAAGCACTAAGGAAATAGTGTTTAAAATCAATTACCAAGAAGGCCAAAATCAATTTAACAAGAGTTAGCTAATGTTTTACTAAAGCAAGCTCTCTTTTCTTTAAACATGATTAATATCATTTAGGGGTTGTTATTAGTGGTGTCACTTCTAAAAAGTGTGGCCAATTTGTAATGAAAGGGTTTTTGTGTACACTTATAAGATTTATGAGAGGCAAAGAAACTTAACATGGTATTAGTGATTACATCTTTTCCTTGACTTTGATATTTTAAGAGACCATTCCACTCTTACTCCATCTCCTTAGAATGTCTGCTAAAAGGTCACCGAAGGATCAAGAAATATTTAATGCATAACCATCTATGATTAAAGTACAGCAATGCAAATTGTATTCTAAGATGACATTTTGCAATGTTGAAATTGTGTAGAATCATAAAATCAATGCATTTTAAATTTTGAAAGGGCTAAATGTTATAGGCCTCACAATGGTTGAACCACTTTAACAGCTTATTTTGTATGAGGATCTGGTATATACCAATGCTTCAAAAATGCATCTGCTATGACTGAAAGCAAGCTTTGTGTAGAGGAGCCTACTGAGTTTCTCCTTTATCAAAGTTGGGAAACTTAAGGCATGTAGTTCAAAAGCCACACAGCCATCTGCTGCTTGAATACAATGGCAAAGTAATCAAGTGCTTCCCAGTGGCTTATCTATGTGATTGTAACCTATTTACAAACTAGAAATGTCACTTGATCATGAGCTATGATCTCCATTCCCCGTTAATTACCATATACCGATGTGTTGTTCTTTCAGAATTTTGCACCTATAGTTACTGTTCTTTCAGGTCCTAAAGCTGTGAGAATTGGATCCATGAATAAACACCTTTCTCTTTTTTAGTGTAAAGGTGGGTTACAGAGGGGTTACAGTTACATAAGTCAGGTAGTGAGTATATTTCTTTTTGAACAGTGTCGCCCCTCCCTGGTTTTCTCTCAGTATTTTTTCCCTCCCAGTCTCCCCATCCCCAGAAGTTGTATAGTGCATTTCCATTATGGTGTCTAGTGAGTATCACTGAGACAAAGAAAAAACAAACACCTTTCTTTTAAAATAAATATAAAGTCTGCTATTGATTGTGAATAGAAATGTTTTCTTTACCTTCGTACACACATAAAGCTTCTAAATACTAATAATAATAGTCACCAGTCCATTCATATAACCATTGAACCATATAAAATTGTCTGTACTCAAACATTATATTTAAGTTAGTGTTTCATGTGGTTTAACCTAATGGAACTTCTAATTCTTAAAATCCCTCCTCAGGATCCCATTAATTCTGTTGTTTACATGAGGAATCTAAGGTTCACAGAGAAGAGATTTACTCAAGGCTAGACTATCAGGAGTGTAGGGTGAGACTGTGGCTCTACATCTTCTATTTCCTGTTCTTTTTGTATTACAATACTTGCCAAACTTGTGATCAAGTACCAGTTGTATGGATTATGGGAAATACTTCTAATACCACTGAAGCCTTCTGCAACATCAGCTGTCAATCTTAAATTTAGTATTTTTGCTCCATGCTCTTATCAAGCCAGGAAATCAATGTTTTGTCTAAAATATTGAGGCAAAATAAAAACATATTAAGTCAAAACACAACAGAAAACTAATAGACTGTAACTATTCCCTGAAATTTATATCTAATTTCAGAAACTGTTAAAGGGAAAAAATAACCAGCCTTGTGTCTGTAACCTTTCATCTGTCAAATTTAAAGGAAATGAATTAGAAACAAAACAACCTCTCCCAACAAAATACACCCTTTGATTGGAAAAGGAAGATAAATAGATGAGAAAAGCAACAGTGATTTGTGTTTAACCCCTTTCAGAAAGACTATACTATTAGATGCCTATCAATACCCCAGAAATTAAAGTATTTCTGGAACAAATTGGACCTGGCTTTCTTTCCCAAACACTGCAGAAAACTAGTTCAAGAAAAATACAGAAAAATTACCTGCACTGCAACAAACGTGACAATGATAGCATTTATGTTTCGTCCTATTTCTACAAAAATACTTGCAAGCTGTTAATATAAATCATTCTTTAAAATGGGCAAAAATAAAACTGAGATACATCAGACAGAGATACAAACCCTGGATAATTATCATAGTTTTCACCTTTTTATTTATTTATTTTTTTGTCCTTTGTGCCTGGGAGCTGTCCGCAAACTCTTCAGGTCAAAGTTAGTGCTCTACCACTTGAGCCACAGACCACTTCTAACTTTCTGGTGGTTAATTGGAGATAAGAGTTCCAAGGACTTTTGTGACCAGATTGGCTTAGAGCCTTGATCCTCAGATCTCAGCCCCCTGAGTAGCTAGGATTAGAGGCGTGAACCACCAGCACCTGGCTTATAGTATTCTCTTTATCCATTGAGTATTTAATTATTATATGGGTGATGTCCTTTACACAATTAAAAAAAATCCTCCTCCCTTCCTCCCTCAATCTATATTGTAATTGATAAATCCCAAATTATATTGTTAGGTATCAATTTCTTATATTTTTCTGTTGTTGTTTTTTTTACATTCATTAAAAGAATACTAAAAACCAATCCCATGTGCTATATGATCACTATCACATAGAAACACTTAGTGAACATGATGACTTATGATAAGACAAAGGAAATTTAAAATGCTGTTATTAATTCATAAATAATGTTTAACCTATAACCTGTTGTCAACATGCATGAATCCACTATCAAGATTTTAAAATATACAAGTTAATAGGTTGTAAGGATAATCTAGTAACAATTCCAGTCACCTAATAATTGTATTTTAGCTTCCATTGCATAGCTCTAGTTTACCAAGAGAATTCAGGCACACTGCTTCCTGATCTGTTCTCAACAGCTCTGATTATGTTGGTGGAATTGATGAGAATAGCCTCCCAAAATAGGTCTCTTTTTTTTTCCTTAGGGAGATCTATGATATCATTTCAATATTTCTCTATTATCCTAAACTGAAAGAAGTTAGGATGAACTTCAGATGAGTTAGCTTAATGCATTCAGGCTGCTATGACTCGATACCAGAAGCTATGTAGGTTAAAAACAGAAACTTTAGAGTTTACAATTCTGGAGACTGAGAAGTCCAAACCATACCCTGGCGGTTGCATGTAGTATATAATTAGTACATTCCTACTGTGTCTTTACTTGCTGAAGGAGGAAAACTCTCCAGAGTTTTTTTAAACAAGGTCATAATATTTCAGAATTTCTATTTCAACAAATGGGTTCAAGAGAGACACTAACATTCAGGCTATCACGTGAGCCCTCCCAAAAGAAAACAAAATAGAAAATTTAAGTTAAAGCAGAGAGAGATTTCTTTGTGAGCTAACCACCAGGAAATTCTTCCATGAGCTTATGGGTTTTAAGAAATGGAAAGGATAGTGTTATCCAGCAGCCCTGCGCACCATCACACTTCCATTGTCACGCTGAATATCTTGGGTAAGTTTGGCTCCTCCCCATGTGTGGGGGGTATAGGTGAGACTGGCCCACCTTGTAGAGATAGTCGGGATAGTCGACTCCCCAGTGTCCCGGCTGTCCACACTTTGGCAGGGTCCAGATGGTGGTTGTAGAGTAAGGCAAGCTCTTACCCAGTTGCCTTCCTTGCCACACTTGAAGCCTGGTCTGGGTAGTATGAGTTGGGCACCTCTTCTTTGAAGAGCCCAAAGGGCAGCAGCCAGGAGCTGGCAATTTTTCCTGTTTCGGGCAGCCTTTTCAGCTTTTTTCTCTTCCTCCCCGTTGTTAAAAACCTTAAAGGCCATGCTCACCAGATCTCCTTGGGGGGTCTGAGGGCCATCCTCAGCCTTTTTCAACTTTTTTTTTTTAATATCAGGAGCTGATTGGGAAATGCAATGGGTATTAAGGACTACTATACCTTCTTTTGACTCTGGGTCCAGCTTAGTGTAATGCTGGAGTGCCACTGTTAGGCGATCAAGAAATTCAGCCGGGTTTTCAGTGCGTCTCTGGGTAACCTCCTTTGGTTTATCATAGTTGACTGCATGGTGGGCTGCCTTCTGGAGGCTAGCTACCAGGCAGGTTACCATCCTATTTCTGCTAACCCTTCCAGGCGCATTATTTTCATAATCCCAGTTGAACTCTTACCTGGTCACAGCCGTTGCCCCTACTGGAAAAGTACTGTCTAAGCAGTGGGTTTCATCAGCATGTGCCTGGGCTATGACCTAAACTCTTTCCTTTTCTTCAGAGGTAAGGGTAGAGGACAGGACTGTATATAAGTCATGCCACGTGAGGTCATAAGTCTGAACAAGGTATTTAAACTCTTTGGTATAATTATTAGGGTCTTGGGAGTAAGAACCCAGTCGCTTCTCGATCTGGAAAAGATGGGTCATTGAAAAGGGGGCCTGCGATGAAAAACTCTGTCTACTCCTGCCACCTCTCACAGAGGAAATAAGGGGGGCTGCTAGAAGCAGTGGGCCACCAATGAAGGATTGGGTGGGTGAGGAAAAAGGAGATGAAGTAGGAGGAGAAGTAAGGAAAGGTTCAGCTTGGAGAGGAGAAGCAGTCTTCAATGTTGAGTAGGGCATCAGGCACTTCAGGTTTAGGAAGAAGCTCCAGGCTCTTAGGTGATTTTGCCGGGACAGGCTTCCCCTGTGCCAGTAGGATAGGGGAAGTTGAGCAGGATTGGTAGAGAGAAGGGCAAGCATGGAGAGCAAAGAAAGCCTGAACATACAGAACCTCTGGCTATTTACCATTGCGTCGGCAGAAACTGTCTAAATTCCTGAGAATATTATAATCCAAAGTCCCATTTGGGGGCCATTGAGACTAATTGTCTAGCCTATACCTTGGCCAGACACGATTGCAATACAAGATGAGCTGTTTGGGCTTTATGGAGTCTCTGAGTAGAAGAACACCTAAAGAGCATAAAAGATATTCCAAGGGGGTGTCCCGGCTTGGGTGAGACTGATGAGACCCCATTGTAATAAGAAACACTAAGCAGAAGTGAAGTCTGTGAAGATGGGGAGTGGTCAGTGAGGAGGTAGGGGAAGAGTTAGTGAGGATATTGGGGGGGGACCCAGTCAGTGAGGACGCCAGGGAGGGGTGGAGTCAGTGGTGACAGGATGGAGTCAGTGAGGATATCAGGGGGTGGGGTCACTGAACATGGGGCAGAGTCAGTGAGACTGACAGGGGGTGGGGTCAGTGAGGATATCCTAGGGTAGAGTCAATAAGGATGTAGAGTGTGGGGGGGAGGGGGAATCCAATCTCACCAGAACAGATTGGGGGAAGGGGGAATCCAATCTCACCAGAACAATCTTGGGGGGATCTTAAACTAGACAGGGTGAGAGCCCTAGGCAGGGGGTGTTAAAGGAAAAGAGGCCTGCAGGCCAGAGTCACTCACAAGGTGCAGACAGGAAACTTTGTAGCGAATGAACCACCAACAATGGGAAAGGCAGAGGTCTGGGAATGGAGTTTCCTTTCTCTGGTCTGAAGGAAGGGGCAGAAGGCGGATTGACCCTCTAGAAATGGAGGGGATCCAACTACTCCTGACCCTCTCCCCCATCCGAGTCACAGCACCAAATGTAAGGTCTGCAGAAAGGAAACTCCATGCAGTTCAGGAGAAGAGGGTTTATTGCATGATGAAAGAGCAGACTCCTGCTGCCCAAGATGGAGTCCTGCGAGCAAGAGTTTAGGGTGGGAAGTGAGAGATTATATAGGGGGAGGGGTGTGGCCACTGGGAAGTGGATGTGTTCTCAGAGGATGAGGAAATACTTAAGACTGGGGGACCTCCCACTGCCCCCAGGCATGCCTGTTGCCAGGGTTACATGTGCTGGGCGGGGATTTCCAGGGTGCAGGGGGAGAGAGCCAATGGAAGAAGCCATTTTGTCCAGTCAGACCTAACAGAAAGTATTGGAAGAAAATTCCATGAGAATTACTGTACTCTGGCTTAAAACCACAGGCAGGAAGTCTCAAACGACCACATCCTTCCTTCTCAGGTTTTTATCATTTGCCTTTGAAACAAAGCTTGAATGACCTCCCAAACTGCAAGTATTGATACAATAGAAATTTGAAAGTATTTGTTTCAAAAAAAACAACCTGTGAAACAGAAACTTGATGATTCTTCCTGACAGTTTTGAATCATAGATCCAAATAAATGTGGGTTTGAACTTTAACTCTGCACTTCTGTCTTATTAATGGGGATTAACAGTAATGGGGATTTCAATGGCTCATCCGCAAGTTCAAGTAAGACAATCTATGGAGAATAGGAATGAGACAATCTATGGAAGCTGGACAGTCCATATAAAATGGCATACTTAAAGGACATTATTCCATATAGTCATTACTTCCAATATTCTTTTAAAACTATTAAACGATTACAGGAAGTATTACTTAACAAGCAAAATAAAAATAGGTACCAGAAAAAAATAATGTGCATGCTCATCTCACACTCTATTAAAATAGAAAATACATGTTGATTTTACAGTTAAATATAAAAATGAAGCCATAAGCAAAGCAGTAAAGACTGAGCACTGAATAATTTATCTAATATCGTGATGGTGGGAACTTTCTAAATATAAAAGCATTAGTAAAACAAAAGTTCTTACTCACATCTGGTGAGAGTGTAAATATTGTCTGTTTTTCTCAGAAACATTTTTGCAGTGCATGTTAATCACACTAAAATGCTCATGTCTTTTCTGTAAGTAAGCCAATCTATTCAAGTAAATAACCTAAATTCTAATAAACCTATGAAAATTTTGCACAGCAGCCCATGTGTCATGATACATTTCATCCAGTTAGTTTATATGTAGAAACTAAAAATAATATTGGAATTATCCTAAGCAACTATCAATAAGGAAAGATAAAAAGATGGTACATTCACCGTATATGATATTACAAACTGTAACAAAAGATGTTTATATATCAATTGAAGGGGAAATTTTACTTTTTCTTATGAACTCAAAGAAAAGAAAGGTAGAATGTAATGAAGTATGCTTGAACTATAAAATGACATGCTCAGAAGCATAATAATCATATTGAATGTGCTTAAAATTTCTTATTGGAGAAATGTAAGCTACATGAATTATTTTCCTAATATTTTCTCAATATTTGCTATAATAAAGAACAGAAAATCTACCTTAACAAAAACTGAGGTTACAATTAATAGTTATTTCACAAGTTTGCTAAAATATAACTTAAATTTATCATTTTAGCCATATATTATGTACATTTCATTGGCTTTACAAGTATTCACACTGTGTGTAGACATCACCAGGATATACATACAGAGTTTATTTCATCTCCTCAAACTCAAATGTTACATATTAAAAAAAAATTTCCTTTCTCCTGAAAATCATGGTTCTTCTTTCCGTCTCCAAAAATTTGACCACTCTCAGATTCACATGGAGTGGAATTTTTGTATTTGTTTTCTTGAGATTGGCTTAAATGAACACTTGTAAGAACTACTTTATTCTATCCATGAAAGTACTAAAAAGTAATCTAAATGGTGGATAAACAGTGTTAAACAGGTTCCAAAAATGTTTTACAGTAATTAGAATCTTTATGATTTGCTATTGTTTCTATAGTGATGTGAAGTCATTTAATACCATTTGTTTTTCCACTGTTTGGTCTTTTAGTGTTTAGTTTAAAGGACTGAAATATAGCTGAGAGAATATAGCTTTTTAGTAAAAAGTATGAAAAGAAACTGCTTACCCTTTTATCCATATAGACCTCAATTAAATATTCTCTAATTTAAGGGTTTTAAAATATTTATTCAGCTTAAAATTGTTCTTCATATACAAAACTAGTCAGAAAAAAATGATGAAATTCTCATGGGACAGTACTGTTCTTTCATTTTCACCTATTGGTCTGCTATTTATATATTTTTGTTATTTCTATAACAAAAAAAGGTTTTAGAACTACATTCTAGTACACTTAAGTCAAAAAGTAAATAAAAAAATGGCACAATAAAAGTCTTGTAACTTAGGTCTGGGAGTTTGGCCCAGTGGTAGAGTGCTTGTCTAGCATGCATGAATATCTGGGTTCAATTCCTTGGTACCACATATATAGAAAAAGCTGGAAGTGGTGCTGTGGCTCAAGTAGCAGAGCATTAACCTTGAGAAAGCCCATGAACAGAGCTCAGGCTCTGAGTTCAAGCCTCAGGATAGGAAAAAAACTTGTAGATAGATAGATAGATAGATAGATAGATAGATAGATAGATAGATAGATAGATAGACAGATAGATAGATATAGCTTAATTTATGGTAGCAATTATGGCTGGGAGTATGGCAGAGTACCTCCCTAGCAAACAAATGTCCTAAATTCAAATCTCAATACCAGTAAGGAGACAACTTTGAGCATAGTAACAATCAGCAACTTTAATTACTGGATGCAAGAAAATGTAACAGTATGACATAGTCTCAGGTCTAGAAATTCAGATTATCTCTACATAGTATACATATATGACAAAGACCTGTATAGGTCTGTAGGGCCTAGAAGGAAGACAAATAGATATTCATATGACTATCATTAATTGTTATAACTGCTCCCAACAGATAAGCTTTATGGATTGTCCTAGTATTTCCCTGTCAACTTCTGAATTTAAGTAGAAAGTACTGTGTTAATGTTTCATCTGTATCAAAGCACCACATCAGAAATCCTCAAGAGAGAAGAGATGAAGGAGGACATAGGAAGGGTGAGTTTCTGCAGAGATAGAAACATCAGGCGAAAAATTAAGCATGATATGAATATTGTTCTGTTATATATTTGTAGATTAGACACAGCAAATAATCTGAGTATGGAACTAAACTCTTTTTGAAAATTGAGGCTTTAACTATGTTCTACCCATTATCCACCTCTTGTCTGACCCTTCTTTGCTTCCATCTTTCTCAACCTCTAAAAATCTGTGTTGTACATCCAGACCTTCATTTTTTTTAGCTTCTACATATGAAAGAGAAGGTGTGTCTGTGACATATAGAAGGAAAAAATCCTGGTGTGTGTAGCACACAAAAAATCATTATATATTTTATGAGAAACTTGAAGAGAGGAGCTTCCACATTACAATCACAAAGAAATGTGGAGACAGGAAAGCTTTTTGCCTAGATTTGATCAATATATACTATTTACCTGTATTGATATTATACAATGGACCCCATAAATATCCACAGTTATTATTACATGAAAAGTAAAACAATAAAAATGAGAACATGAGTTACTAATGTCCACTGATAACAAAGTAAAGAGTGATCTCAATTTAAGAAATGATATGAATAAGAACCCTTTGACAAATCTGTGTCATGTAATGATCCAGGGTTTTGAGACAGTGGTGAACTTTAAAAGAAAATCTACAACTAAATATTGAACTCTACACTGAGAGAAATCACTAAAGGTTGGAAGCTTAAAGTTCCTGTATTCTAGTTATTCTAGATTGAATTTTGAATAATAACAATGATAAAATAAATTATTCTAAATTGTGTTTTGGGTAGTAACCATGATAATATTAATAAAATAAATTATAATGCATGGTTATAATTTGTCTTGAGGACATGAATCTTACATCAGTGTTTGCAACATCTATATACATGCATTTGGTCTTGCAAATTACTCTTTTTTTTTTAATTAGTGAGTTAATACCTTTTAGAATAGAAAAGCATAGATTTGACTATAGGAATACCATTAGGGAAACAACATAATATTTTTCAAAGACTGTCCTTTGGTCATAAGGTAACTTAGTGTTTTTTCTTTAAAAGTCAGGAAACCTGGAGAATGGATAGGTAGCCTTTCTCCCTTTAGAATGTGTTAGTTAAATCGAAAGGAGGTAGCCCTATACCTCAACTCAAAGTTGTTTCTTTTGATTTTTGTTATGTGATATTTAAGGCCTACTATTGCCAATTTCAATTTCAACTCTGTTACTATTTTGAATTTTTCTTTACTGATGACTGCTTAAACTTGTCATAGGCTCATGACACCTTCCCCAAACTGCTTATTTATTCCTTAAATTAGGGCTCTAGTACAATGCTGAGCCTCACAAACAAAATTGAATGGTTTCTCATGTGGTATCAATAATTAAATTTGTGAGAACTTTCCAATTCCTTACATGTAACAAACTCAATAAATATCTATTAACAAGATGAAAAGCCACACAGTATCCTGTAGAGACTTGAAAATTTAGTTAACATGATAACTAACAAAAGTTTCTAAAAGAATAGACAAATTGCTCTGAACAGAACATAAAGGAAGGTGACATATGGGAAGACAAAAGATTCACCATTTACTTGAATTTCTTTTGAAATGCAAACAACCTTAAGGAATCTTTACATCTCTCTTAGGAACAGTCTCCTGGGTGGTCTTGAGAGTACTCGGAATGGACTCTGGAGTGATCACGGGAAGCCTTACAGTGTTGCCATTTGGGGATTTAGACATAAAAATCCCTGAAGTAATTCTTGAAGTTGTCCATATAAATCTCTGAATCATTTCTTAGGAGGCATTTTCCTCAATGCTACTTTTAGTTCTTCCAAGTAAAATCACTTCCCTTCTTTCCCTCTTTCCCTCCTTCCATCCTTTCCATCTAATAAAAACCCTCAATATTAAAAACAGGGAAAAACAATCCTGCTATGAGCACATCAATATTTCAATTGATATGTGTATGTATGTGTGTGCATGTGTGTGTGCACATGCACATGTGTGCATGCTTGTACAAGGGCTTGAATTGAGGCCCTGGGTTCAGTCCCTGAGTTTTTGTTTTTCTCAAGGCTAGCACTCTATCACAACTCAACTTTTTTTCTTTTTAGTTGGAGATAAGAGTCCCAGGTCTTTATTTCCTGGATTTGCTTCGAATTTTGATTCACACATCTTAGAATTTTAAGTAGCCAGGATTATAGATATGAACTACCAGTGCCCAGTGATGGATAGATTTTAAAAATTACCTTTACTATAATCACCAATACCTTCAACTTCAAACCGACAGTGAAAATTAAATGTTCATGATAAAAAAATATTTTAACTTCAGAAAGGAATACCTGTCCATTTGCTTGATATCCTAAGTCCCTGTAGTTTCTTTTAATCGGGTGGGGTTTTAATCATCATGCAAACTGAGTTTTAATCAAATATATAAACTGAATCCCTATTATTATATTACTACCAGTATTACACTATAAAATGAGTTATATCATGGATGCTAGCATTGTATTTATATACTAAGTCAGATGCATTATTTCTGCAGAGTATAATTGACTAGCTTCCAGGAATACTTCCAGGTTGAAAAAAAATTAAAAACATGTTATTGAAGCAAATGTATGGTTTTTTCTTTGAGGGGGGAGGGTTAATGAATTTATCACCAGAAAAGTAGGTACACTGCTTACACTTACCACACATTTCTGAAAAGTATCTAAATCTTACCCTCAATGAAAAGTCATGTTGTCAAAAATCTAATTCTATTCCCCAAGTAGAACACTATCCCTTCAAGGAAAATTAATCAAGGTATGACAAACAGTAATACTAATAATACCATTATATGTCCTTTTGATGACAATAGTTGATCTCAGTATCATATTACTCAAAGAAATCTGAAGAATCATGTAAAGCCTCAATGCAGTTATTTCTCTTCTCAACCCCATGATTGAAACCTTCACAGAGGATCATTTTCATGGAGCTGGCACAGTAGATTTGAGCAAAGCTGTGCTTTGTATTCCTAAATGACACAAAGACCTTATCAGTCTGAACGATCCAAAGAACATATGTAGCAGGAAAATCAACGGGAGCATGAAAACCAACACAATTCTAAAATGCTTGTAAATCACCCCATAGGAAATGCAATTGCCTTTCATTTTTATTTTTGCAATTTTAAGCTACATTGATGCTGAAAGATAAGGACCGTTTGTCAGCGACTCTTTGGCACAATTATGTCAGTATGGTCCTTTACTGAACCATAACAGTAATAAAATGTCCTCTCAGCATGGAGAGCTTGTTTAAGGACCATAGAGGGTCAAATTCAAAACTCCTTGCAAGGGTAGAAGTCAAGAACTATTCTCAGGCCCACTTAGCATACTTAAATAAGTGGTGTGGAGGATGCAGCGGGAAAGGGATCACAGCTAAGCCAGCTCCAAGCCTGTGGTGCAAATTAAGGAGAGCACATTGCTTTGTATCTTACAAAAGTGAAGTGAATAAGAAGAAATCAGGGAGAGTTAGTTATTTCTCAGAGGACCAAGGGAAAATAAAGAAGCCACAGACTTATCGAATTACATGACTTCTCTAGCATTTGTTTCAGTATAAACAAGCTTATTTAGCAGTCTTCTCTCCCACTTCCTGACACTCAGGCTTCTTTTTCTTCCCACTTTCATTTTCCTTTATTTGGTTTCATTTCCATTCTACTCTTGGTGACTCATTCAAGCAGAAAAACAAAGACTTGAAGCAACCTAGTTCAAGTGCTCTTCTTAAATCAAAACTGTTCTGCATAGCATCTCTTCAGAAAGAATAGCAATTAACATTCAATTAGTCAACACAGTGGAGGAGACTCCAAACTCAAGGATTCTGCAGTCTTCTGCCAAAGTCATTTGTATTCTCAGAGCCAACACTTTGTCATTCTAATTTTTTTTTTTGTCAGTTATGGGGCTTGAACTCTGGGCCTGGGCACTGTCCCTGAGCTCTTCAGCTCGAGTCTATGCCTTATCCCTGGAGCCACAGACCCACTTCTTGATTTCTAGTGATTAATTGGAGATAAGATACTCAGGTTCTTTAGTGCCAGGGCTGGCTGTGAACCATCTTCCTTAGATCTCAGCTTCCTGAGCAGCTAGGATTACAGGTGTGAGCCACCATGCTCGGCCAACCCTTTGTCATTCTTAACAAATATTCTCTATTATATCTCTGATATGTCCTGCAAACACTTTTTTTTTTTTTTGCCAGTCCTGGGCTTGAGCTCAGGGCCTGAGCACTGTCCTTGGACTTTCTCAAGGCTAGAGCTCTACCACTTGAGCCTCAACACCACTTCCGGCTTTTTTCTATGTATGTGGTACCGAGGAATCGAACCCAGGTATTCATGCATGCTAGGCAAGCACTTTAACCACTAGGCCAAACCCTCGGCCTGCAAAAACTTTTTAAACGTATTTGACCATTCTTCATTTTTACTCGCCTTCCCTGATTATATTCGTGTAACTGTGTTTATCCCTTTCTTTCAATATGTATGTGGTTGTTTTGTGGCTAAAAACAGAGGACCCACATCTTGAGATGCTGAATCGGGAGTCTTTACTGAAGAGCTGGAGAACACATGTGCACTATTATTACAACGACCTGTAGACCCTGGAACACACTTAACACCATTAGAAAACTGATCCATGAGAGCAGGAAAAGAAAGAAAGAGCAGAAAAATAATACCAGTACATCAGATCAATTCCAATGGAGAACTGAATGCCATCATGACCAGAGGAGAGCCAGGAGACATGAGGCCTGGCATAATGGTACCTGAGCTGGTCTGAGCCTAAAGACAGTCAGGGTCAGCAGACAGGGCCAGGGGGAACTTAGGAGTCTTGTGAATTCAAAGCACAAGGATGGCAGGTCCAGTAACCTACTCTCCAGATCCCTGCCCCTACCTCTAGGAGTTCAGCCAAGCCCATCAGCTGGGCATGGAACTTTCCTGTCTCTACCATATGATAAGTGAATCCCAATACCCTATCATCCACCATGTGGCCAAGATGGTGCAGGTTTGATCCAGTATGATTATTTCCATTTCATAAGTGGAGTGATTTGTTCCTTTTGAAAATCTTCTACTGTGTACTTACTGGAGTTTACTCATAAGAAAAGTTATGACCTTTTTCTCTCTTCCCCATACCATTTACACTGATATTTTGATGCAACACCTGGCTCTACACACAGTAAAACTGTGCAGCATCTCTATTTATAAATTGTTACAAAATGTTGGTGTGAATTTCAAGCAGGTTATTCAGACTACTTTCAGCTTGTAATGTATTTCATTTGTTATGATAGATGTTACTTTATAACAAAAGTAATAGGCTCATAAGATTATGTCTCTTGGTTTAAGATACTCAGCATCTTTAACCTTTATTCGTGTGTGTGTGTATGTGTGTGTGTGTGTGTGTGCGCGCGCGCGCGCACGTGCCTGCTGGTGTTTACCCCTACTTTAAATTGTGGTGATTATCTGGCTTTTATTAAGCCTATTGTACACATGAGAAAGTTGCCAGGCTTACATAAATTGGGCAATAAAAGAAGTTTTTAAAGCTGATGAGTATGTTCTTTCTATTTTTTCCTCCTTCTGTCCCTCCCATCTTCCTTTCTTCCACTTCTTCCTCCTTTTTCCTCACTCCTACTCTTTCTTGCTTTCTCTTTCCTTTCTCTTCTCCTCTTCTTTTCTCCTTTTCATTAAACATAGAATAAAATGAATTATTTAAAAAAATTTTAAAACAAGGAAGCTACAATAAAAAAAAGATGAGTGCTAGATCTGTACTGAAACTACACTAAAAAAATCAAGAGAGTATACAACTTAAGTTGATTAACTGCCATGGGATGTTGTTGAAATCTACTTCTGTGATAACTTTCTTTGCATTTTACAAGAAGTGTTCAGTAAAAACAGCAATAAAACTAAGTCTGAATATTTTTCTTTCACATTTCCACAAAGACTAGATGATTTTTTTCTAACACTGTAACTGTATAAAATTATTTCAAAATTTTGACATTCCTCCAATTACACAAAACTACATATATGTTTAAATATACAAAACTAAAGTCAAAATCAGAATCCACATGCAATTGAAGTATCCCTTAACAGAAGATAAAATATAAATTATTGAAATTATATCAATTAGGTCGGTTCATAAATAACATATATTATGTTACTTTGTCTTTTTTCTTATATAGTACAAAATTAAAGATGTTGATTATAAAGATACCATTTTGTTCTGAAATTTTGAAGCAGACTTTAACAAAATGTATTTTATTTATTTATATTTATTTATTTATATATTTATTTATTTGCCAATCCTGGGCTTGAGCTCAGGGCCTGAGCATTGTCCTTGGTCTTTCTCAAGGCTAGAGCTCTACCACTTGAGCCACAGCACCACTTCTGGTATGCTAGACAAGCACTCTACCACTAGGCCAAACTCCTGGCCCCCTAAAATTTATTTTTCTTACATTCAAGTTATCTTTGTACTCAAAAATAACTTTGAGTTATCTATATTTAAATTGATCCAACTACCACACATACACACACACACACACGCACAAACTTTAAGGTTCACCATGAAACATAATTATCTTTAGCCATATTAATTATATCTCAAACATTAATATTTTTCAGATCATTGAAGAAAAAGACCACAATGAATAATTAGTAGTTTTTCCATATATTTTTATTGTAGTTAATAGAAGGGTTACATGATATTTGCCAGATAGAAGGTGCATTAATTCACATACACTGATACCCTTTCACCCTTTGAGTGTGGCTTACTTCACTTAATATGATTTTTTCTAAGCCTTTCCATTTCCTAACAAATGGGGCAATGTCGTTCTGGCCTATAGACACATGAAGAAATGCTCAACATGCCTGGTCATAAAAGAAATGCAAATCAAAACAACTCTAAGATTCCACCTCACTCCAGTTAGAATGGCCAGGATCAAGAAAACTAATAACAACAGATGCTGGAGGGAATGTGGCCAGGAGGGATCACTACTACACTGTTGATGGGAGTGCAAACTCGTTCAACCACTATGGAAAGCAGTATGGCAGTTCCTCAAAAGACTAAATACAGAGCTCTCCTATGACCCAGCAATTCCACTACTTGGCATTTACCCACTCATCCAGAAACAAGGGCATACTAAATCCACTAGCACAACAATGTTCATTGCAGCACTATTTACCATAGCAAAGATATGGAACCAACCTAGATGTCCCTCAGTTGATGAATGGATCAACAAGATGTGGTATTTGTACACAATGGAATTCTATGCTGCTGTCGGAAAGAACAATAATTAATAATTTTTAAAAAGCACAATGTACAGAATAGAGATCTGTAGAAATGTTTCTTACCTTGTTCAAAACAATAAACTAGACCAGAGTATAGCCTAATCAGCAGTGTGCTTGCCTAGCATGTGGGAAGCCCTGGGTTAGATTTCTTGGCACCACTCACACAGAAAATGCTGGAAATGTTATTGTGGCTCAACTGGCAGAGTGCTAACCTTGAACAAAAGTACTAAAAGACAGTGCCCAGGCCCTGATTTCAAGTCCCAGGATGGGCATTAAGTAAAAATTAAAAAAAAACAAATCAATAAACTAAGGTAGAGGCTGAATATATGTTCTATTAGGTATAGTGTAAAGATTCTAATGTTTTGTACTGCTATTAAATATAGAAAACTTGTCCCTGAAATTTGGAAAAATTAAGTCAAGAAAACAGAAACCTGTGCATTTTGTTCTCAATTATCAAAAACAACATTAATTTTTCCAGCATTAAATGACACTTTGGCCACTTTTAATTTATTTAGTATATTATTGAAAAGCTATTTAGAGAAAAAATTCCCTTTTTCTATATTCCTATTTTGTGTATGTGAAGCAAAAGTTGGAATCAGTAGAAACAGCTTGAGAGAAAAGGGAGTTTCATCCTAAATGGATACATTTTGAATATGAAATATCTTAACTGGCATATTTATGCTTCTCTTTAAACTTGGGTCATACAAATTTCTTCCATTTATTCACTTTGGCACTTATGGAAGGGCATGTGTATTTACATATCTTTTTTTATTTTTCTGTTGTAGGGCTTGAACTATGGGCCTGGGCTCTGTCCCTGTGCTCTGCAGCTCAAGGTTAGCCCTCTACCACTACAGCCACAATGCCCCTTCTGGTTTTCTAGTGGTTAATTGGCACTAAGAGTCTCAAGGATTTGGCGCGCTTAGAACCTCCACCCTCAGTAGCTAGGATTACAGGCATGAGCCATCAGTGCCAGCTGCTGCTGCTGCTTCTCCTCCTTCTTCTCCTCCTCTCTTTCTCCTTCTTCCTCCTCCTCGTCCTCCTCCTTGTCCTCCTCCTCTTCCTCTTTCTTCCATGGCATTATTGAGATTCCTGGTTGGTTTGTAACAATAAGAATCCCAGTTTTATTCATCAAAATCCTAAGAATTCTAAAGTTAGTCAGAAAGAGTTATTCAGGCAACATGAAAACACTTTGTATCTTTTCTGTAAGAAAAACAAAATGTAGTCCCAAACAGATTAGTTCTTATATGATAGGACCATATCAATTTGGTTCAATTGGGTTACATGTGACTTTTAATTACTTCCATGGTATTATTGTAATGGCGATTAACAAGCGTTTTTCCAACTTGAAGCATCCTTTCTGAAATATGTCTAGATGACAGTTTAGTAACTAAATACCTGCCAAATTCTGAGACCTAGGTGATACTTTCCCCAAACCTTTAACAATATTTTCTTATTTTAGGAGCAAAAAACATCTGCTTGGGGTTTACACAATTTTTCTATTAGGGTTATACTTATGTGTTGCTAAAAATTCAATTAACCTAAGTCCAGATTGGAGCAGATGGACTTTGGATAGTTTGGCAAATATTTAGAGGGATTTTCTTGGTTTCATGATACTGAGTTATAAAAATAGCAAAAAAAAAGTTCTATTTTACATCATGTAAGTTAGTATATACTAAAAAAAAACCCAACTCTCACCAGTCTTGGCCAATGATTGAAGTTGTATTTTTAGATTATTTCCCATATTGCAAGGTTAGATGGTTTATCTATATAAAAGACATTAGCCTAACCTACATAACTCATTATCATTTTGTGTTGAGGTTTTGTAATTTACTATCTTGTTTGTACTTAGAGAAGATGAAATAACTGACCCCGACATTATGAAGATAAATACATGCTAATAGAATTGTATGTTATTTCAAATTTCTCACGTTTTAATATGTACACACATAAAGAAATTATGCCTTAATGTTTTATGTATTCTTATTATCTTTAGGTAATTGTACAAAGGAATTGCCATTTTGTTTGTTCAAACTATGTCTAGGTTGAAAGTTTCATTGACCTCTTTGATGAAATAAAATATTTTTCCAGATTATTTTATGTCTAAAGAAAGAACATTATTCTTTCAATAAAACACTTGGCAGGAAACATTTCATGCTAACATGAAACACTGCAATATTTTAGTAAGGTTGCACATTTCTAAAATGGATTGATTTAATGAATTCATTCAATGTATCCCAAAGTAATATTCATAAATAGATACATAGACAGACTTAGCTCACTGGGAGTATTTAAAGCATATTTGACTGAAGTCGTGTACCTGTATTTCAGAAGAATAATATTAACTTGAATTTGTCTCTCCAAATCTTTTTTTTATAACAATGTAAAATTCAATAAAGCAAAAATAATGTAGGATCAAGCGACTTCTCCTTCTCCCTCATCCTCCTCTTCTTCTTCCTCTTCCTCTTTGTAGTCTTGCTCCTCCTCCTCCTCCTCCTCCTTCTCCTCCTCCCCTCCTCCTCCTCCTCCTCCTCCTCCTCCTCCTCCTCCTCCTCTTCCTTCTTCTTCTTCTTCTGCTTGTACTCTGCCTGGACACTGTCCCTGAGCTCTTCAGCTCAAGGCTACCGCCCTACCCTTGAGCCAAGCCCCATTTCTCCTCTTCTAGAGTTTAATTAGAGATAAGAGTCTCAGATCCTTTTGAGCCTAGGCTGTCTTTGAACCTTGATCCTTAGATCTCAGCCTCCTGAATAGCTAGAATAAATTGCACCCAGTGACTTATACTTCTTTGAGTTGGTAACATCTCAGTTACTTTTGGAGGTAGCGATACATACATTTAATTTAAGTGTGATGTTTATGTGTTGTATGGTATAACAATCTTATCATACATAAAAGCTCTTCCAAGTTTGGGAAATAGCTGCTCAGGTATTTCTCATGATGTGGTGCAGCAGAGATTTTCTGAAACTGATCGATCCAAATAATTTCTTAAAGCATTATAATATTTCTAAGATCTGCAGATATCTTATATCAATTCCAAGAAGTAAAGCCTAAACCAAGCTCATACATTTTATGGTTAGATATGGACTTAAAGGAAAAAGTTATGTTCTTGTATTAAAAATAAACATCTGATTTTGAATTTTCTCATCTGTATAATGAGAATAATGTCAAACACATAAGACTTTGATAGAAATATAAAAACTAGATAAAGCTTTAAAAATTAAGCCATTTCTCGAACATGCTAAATGACTGTCAAATGGTAGGAGCCATTACATGTATTATAGATCAAAACTTACTTTTGTATCTATTTTGCCTTACCACTTATGATTAAGAGTAGTTTTGGAAGAGTTCAACAAACGCATTGGGGTTTTCTAGTTTATGCCACATCAGTGAGAAATCTCTTATGAAAAAATAAGTATGTATTATTTTAAATCCTCCATTATTCAGATTGCCTTCATATGCTTGTTTTATATTTTCCAGGAAGGCCAATCACAAAGGAGGTCATCTGATCACCTAACTCAAATTAGAGTAAATTATAGTTTTCCCCACAATCTTTTTAGATGTATTAAAATATATATTTATCTAGTAGGCACATTTTCAGTCTATAATAATACCATTTCAAGTTTTACATGAAGGAAACCTAAATTTTCCATGGACATTGCTCTACTCAGCTTCTTGTTTAAAAAAAAAATCACAGTTGAAATGATATCCTTACCTAAATCTCTGTTTTTTTGGCATCAAAACCACTGAATTTATGATGACCCTTCCTTGTTCTAAGCTTTGTTTTTGGCATTATGTCTTAATGAAAAAATAACAACAACAACAACAACAACAAAACTAAACCAGCATTCTTTCAGAGCAAAAGCACTGCTGAGACTTAATTTCTGACTTTTCATACAAGTTTCAGGTTCTGAAGCGTTTCCTTTAAATAAAAATGAAAATAAGCATAATTCATTTCTTTCATACACAGAGCTCTTTCAAAGTGTGTCAAATGTAATTGGAATATGTATTTTTTGTTTTTGTTTCATTATTTTGTAGCTCAGATCTCATCAAGTCTCTCAGAAGGCATGGTCTGTATTTCTCTTAGACTTAGTGTTTTCCATATTGAATTCTTGCCTGAGGACACTTACAGTTGCTTATTTATATGAGAGGGTTTTTTTGCCATAATCCTAAAATATGCTTTAATGTGAGATGTAAAAAATCATCTGTGTTCTTTAGACATATTTTCTACTAAATGTGGTAGTTTAAAAACTCACTTATGAACTTGTCTTCAAAGCAGAAAACAGATTTCAAAATTCCTTGGCTATAGACATTATTCCATGTTATAGACAGTTTCAGAAAAAACTGTTGGTATCTGTCTAAATTTCGTGTCTTGTTTTGTTACTTTTAATAGGTAATTTTGAATGCAGAACGATGCTTGTACATACAAAGAGATTTCCATCAATAAAAATTTTCTTTCTTAAGAAAGTTACATGGGTAACATAACTTTCTGTGCCAATTTTCTGTTTTAAAGGAGATCTCTTCCAATTTAACCATCCTGCTTTCCCAAGCACTCTTTTTACCTGTCAAATAGTTTTATAGGTTAAAGAACTATATTTACAGCCGGGCCCTGGCTGCTAATAGCTGTAATCCTTGCTACTTAGGAAGTTGAAATCTGAGGATTGTAGTTTGAAGCCAGACCAAGCCAAAAGGTCTGGTGAGTCAGGGAAAGTCTTATATCCAATTAATCACCAAATAGACCAAAGGGGAGGTCTTGAATCAAAAGTGTGGTTCAAGTAGTAGAGCACTGATCTTGATTGAAAAAGTAGAGTAAATGAGCAATACCCTGAGCTCAAGCCCAAGTACCAACACAAAAGTACATTTTTTTTTCTTTGCCTGATAAATCAAGAACCAGAAGAAACCAGGTGACCGATTCTCACTCTTCTTTTCTCAGAGCCATCTTAAAATTCAAATAAATCCGTATTAATTTTGTTTACACATGTGTACTATAAATGTATTTGGCTGTGAGGAGAAAAGTATATTTGAATGAGTTAGATATTGTAACCCTTGTCTTTAAAACCAGGCAACACATTTAAAAAGGAAGTTATTTATTGTTATTGTATTGCTTGTTTTGTTGTTTTGTTGGGGGCAATCCTAGAACATACATTTGGGGACTTATGCCCAGTGATACACCATTTCAACCATACATCCAGATTTCTGGTTTCCTTTTCTTTTCTTGCTTTTGCTTATTATTTCCCCTCACTTTTCTGCCCTGGGTGGCTTTGAACTGAGATCTTTCTACTCTCAGACTCTCAGCAAAGATTATTAGCTGCAGACACCCAGCTAAACTGAAAGATTTAAAGATCTATAGATCGTTTCCCCATATTTCAAAGTGGTAAAAGAAATCCAAACATTTTTGGATGTTTCAAGGCCACAGCATTATCTAGTTTAGATAAGGGGTATCTGTGAATTTGTTTCCTCTTTATAGTTTATTCTTTCCCCTTTATGCTGCTAACCCATAACCATTACTGAGACAATTCAAGTACTTTAACTTCATAACAGTTACCAGATGTTTCTTTTTTCCTTTACAGTTAAATACTGTAGAGCAAAGGTGTGCAGAAATTATTCTTAGACCTTCATGAAAGATTTGTTTTATTCTTTTGCAAGACTATTTTATTACCATATTCCTCAAAAACCTGGGAATATTAGAGTCTCTTTCCTCTTGTGTGAATGTTATTGACCATATTTTTAAATGCACCATTTCACATCCTCAGGAAGAATTAAGTTAAACTGCAGCACCAAAATGTAACCTTTTCAAACAAAAGGCTCTTTCCTCAAAAGACCCCAACAGGAGAAGCATTTCTTGGCTAATGTTTTCCAGTAGGGGGAACTAAAGACTCACCATCCAGCCTTTTGCTGTGCGCAGAGGCAGTGTGAGTTCCTGTAAGCCTTCTTTCTATTCACCCCCACCAGCATCAAACAGGAATCAGCCAGCCCTGTGATCCCGCGTGGGCCCAGACACATTGACCACACCGCAGGCACCTCTCACAGTGGCATCCCTTTGATTTAACGCGGGCTTCCTTCTGCATCCCAAATCCTGAATGTCATTTACTTAGTAGTTGTTGCTTCCATTCAGGGCTGAAATTCGGCTCGGTTTTGAGTTGGTGTGGGCTTTGTAGGGCGACTAGTGTTTCCTAGCAGATCGGAACCATCCATCCCGAATCCCTTGAGTTTTCCTTTGGGGGAGGGAGGGTAAAACTTGAATGTGTTCCCACCGGGTCTCAGGCATCTGCAGCCGGTCTCCCTAACATTTCTAGACCCCAAACTTAGTCTTGGAGAGAGAGAGAGGTCGTCAGCGATGGAATAACTGGGGTATGTGGTGGAGGTCTGGGGGGGATGGGAGTGCCACTTCCCTTCTCAGTCCCCCCCTTCACCCCCCGGGATTCAGCAGAAGGCCATAGATCTTGGCTGAAACGAGATGGTGGAAGTTGAGAGGTTTTCTGCTACCCCACCCCCTCTCGCCCAGGTCTTTTTTTTTTTTTTTCTTTTTTTCCTGGTTCCTTTCTTAACCACATAGGAAATAGCCGAACACAACCTTTTCCACTCGGAAAGGTGGTTTTATTTCCATTTCCTTTCCCCTTTCCCTCCCCTCCTACTGGGCTGTGTGAGTGTGCGTGTGTGTGTGTGTGTGTGTGTGTGTGTGTGTGTGATTTAAACGAGTACACAGGCTGAGCCCTGGGTACCTATGGTCCTGGAGGCTGGTCTTTTTCCTGTGGACGCAAGCGGGGCTGGGATGAGGAATTGGGAAAGGGCGCCTGTGAAATCACTCACTGAGAAAATTACCTGCGCGTTACCCAGGCGGCAGCGGCGGCGGGGCCGCAGCTCACCTTCCCTCTCCCAGGGCGGGAAAGAGTGGGGCGGGAGGGGGCTCGGAGAAGGGACCGGATAACCTTCATCCTCAAACCGGCTGGGCTCCTCCCCCCTAAACGTGTTCCTTCCCCACCCCCTGATGGACTCTCCACCCCGGCAGGACCCCTCTCCATCCCCCGGCAGGCAGGCGGGTGGAGGAGGGCGCAGCGCACCCCCTCCGCTCCCTCCTCCCCTCCACTCCCCCTCCTCCTGGCCGACTCCAAGCAGCTCCCATTCCTCCCCTCCCAGCCCGCCTCCTCGCCTTCCCTCCTAGAAGTCCTTCCACCCAACCCAGCGGCTGCCGGAGGAGGCGGACGCACGCTCTGCAGCCGGAGCAGCAGCGGTGGCTGGACCCGCGCGGGCGCCCGCTCCGCGCGCACGGCGCACTCCGGGCCCTGGGTCCCCGGCGCGCTCGCCCCGCAGTCGCCAGCCCCAGGGACGGCGGCGGGCAGCACCCCGCGGTGTTTTGCCAGCTCAGCCTGGCCCCTCCCTCCCGCGGCTCCGCTCTCCTCCCTCCCAGCTGCCTCTCCACCTACGAGAGTTCGGATTCTCCACCCGGAGACGTCCTGCTTTTCTTTTTTTTCTTTTTTGCTCTTCTTTTTTGGAAAGCAGAAAGGGAGAGGGGGAAAGAGAGAGAGAGGGAGAGGGGTTGGCGGGAGGCAACGGGGCTGCAAAGGAGAGAATGCTTGTTCGCAAAGTGTTGCCTTGACACATCTTCGGGATGGAAGTTAAGTGAAAACAAAACAAAAACAAAAACCAAACCAAACCAAACAACTACTCCGGGGACGTGTTGCTGCCGCAGAGGAGACGCGAGAAGGAGCCCATAGACAGCCAGGCCAGCGCTGCTTCCGAGGCAGGCGCGCTGGCAAGTTGTGCAACACTTTCTAGGAATTCGATTTTTTTTTCCTTTTCCTCCCCCCTTCATTTTCTTGACTCCTGAAGAAAGAACTTGGCTTTGGATGGCATTGGGACTGTAGGGCACCGGGCTAGATCCACGTGAACAAGCCCGCTGCCGGCTGGGGTGAATCTGGGGGCAGGAATTTAGGAAAGACATCAGCTTTTCGTGAAGTGCCCTCTGTTCCTATGGATGGATCTAACTCTGCCTCCTCTTCAAGACGCCTCCACCCGCCCCTTCTGATCCGGCCACGGGCTCTTCTTGACTTTAGTACCTAGGAAAGTCTCAACTTTGGACCTACCTCCTTTTTTGATACTTATTTTTGTACTTTTGCTCTCTGGGATTGGTTTCTTAAGCAATCTGGATCCTTTTTAATATGTCAAAATGAGTCTGCTGTTTACACAACTACTGCTCTGTGGATTTATCTATGGTCGGGTGGATGGTAAGTTGAAAATGCTCTTCTCCTGTCATTTTCCTTCTTCCCCAACATTTCTTTGGGACTGGGGTGGATTATAAAATTAAATGACATGATGCCTGTTATTCAGGTTTCAGCCAGGCAGGAGCTTCTTAGGGACTAGAGCTTGCTAGGTCTTTTGTTTCTAAAGGACTGCGAGTGAAACCTATTGCTATTACTGTTGTTGTTGTTGTTCTAATTAATTAAATTAATTAATTGAGGAGTTGGATAGTATTCTGTTTTGTTAGGAAACAAAAAAAATATAAAAATAATCTCTTGAAAGAGCTCCATACTACTGTACCTGCTGTCTACGAGGTGGAGGTGTTTATTCCTGTGTATGAACTTTGGCTTAGAAACTGACATAAAGAATTATAGCCTCAGACACTCCAAAGCAGGGCTACTGGATTGGGAATTTGAGAGTGGGCATCTCAGAGATTAATGTGGTATCACCTATATGTCAGTAAATGCAATCCTAGCAGGAAATGAGAATGAAGAATTTAGATCATGGGCTGTCAAAACTGAGACTGGGCAAAGCTCCAGGAAGAGGATACATGGGCTAAGAGTTGGACATAGGCGTGGATACTGGGTTCACTCACCAGTGGCCTCACACAATGGGGACCTGAAACAGGTGCTCTGAGTGTCTCCCTCTAGTTTGAATCTGACTGTCAAGCACATAGTCTGATTCTTCTATCTTTTGTTCCAACTGGCTTTCCTGAAATATTTTCACAGAAATTAAGTTTATCGAGAGGCTACTACAAAATCGTTCTAATAATTATTTAGAATGAAAAGTGGGTATAATCATCAAAATGCCCTTTTGGGGAGAGGGGTTTATCATTCATTGAAAGCCAAAAGAACATTTGGTACTAGTTTCCTAGGGACTTTAAGCCTTTAACAAATAATCAATGGAAAGTATTGGTATAAAGAAAGAACAAAACTTGCCCCTCCCAGAAATGTGGAAGACTTTCAGGTTTTAATCCCTGCACTTGTAGAGAAGCTGAAGTGTATAAGTATAAATATTTGAGCCATCTTAACAGCATGCAGCTATGCAAACTTTCCTTTAGCATTTCATTGAGGATGAATTTATTATTTGGGGCACTGCCTATTTTTGCCCATCTGTGGGAGCTAACTTTGGTCTTGGCAGCTGCTGTTGTACAAAACCTAATGTATCAGACTGGGAAATGAAGGCTTTCTATAAATATGAGGCAATACAGATGAGTTTACCTACTGTCAAGTGGTCATGGACTACAGGAGTACTTATGCCCCTCAGGATAGGAGGCAAGGGTGTGTGTGTGTGTGTGTGTGTGTGTGTGTGTGTGTGTGTGTGTGCGCGCGCGCGCTCACTGCTTGATTTCCCATCTGAAGTACTCAGACTTGACCACTGTGAATTACACTGTGATACTCAAATACATTTACATGTACAGTACGTATGCATTACCATATTGTAAAGGTTTATGATTGTCCCAAATGTGTTTGATTATAATGACAATACACAGATACAGCTTTTTAAACAGTAAATCTTCATGAACCGTGATGTCATGAGGTATATACACTATACATTAGGTTATAGATTTATCATCGAGGTTTTTTTTTTAATCAATGTGTCTCTAAGAGGAATATAATTAAATTGCTCAGTGGAAGTGACAGAGGCAACCAGAAAAGCTTGGTGTTACACCTTGCAATTATTGTACCTGGCTGTTTGGACTTATATGAAACAAATGCAATTAACCAGCTTGGTAGAATAGTTGTAGGAAGGAAGACAACGTTTCTATTCTCCTTTTCACTCTCACATCCTCCCCCTCACTCCTTCCTTCCTCCCTTTTTTCTTCCCCTTCTTTCTCCCTTTTTTCCCCTATTTTATTCCTCTCTTCTTCACCACTCTTCTATTAAGGACACACCTTTGTTGTGATTTACCAACATAATATCAGGTTGTCAATTTGGGCCATACTTGTGCAAGAGAATTTATAGAAATGTGTGTGTGTGTGGGGGGGGGATTGATATCCAGGCTTAGAAGTGTTAAGATTAGGGAAACAATGTTTAATTGTGTTTATAGAAAATGGCCTCTGGGTTTAGTATCTTCTATGTCAAGACCAAGGGAAGCTGTGGACACTGAATCGGAATGTTGAGCATACATTTGACATTGGGTTGTTTTGGATATTTAGCTCCATGGGGATTGTTGAAAATTTGGGATGTGGACAACACTGCCCTCTAGGCTGTTTCAACACTTGGGACCTGGTGTTCACAGGGATAACCAGAGGGTTGTTTCCTGGGAACTGTAAGCTTTATGGTCTTCCAGAGTCCCTCACTATGTATTTACTTATTATCCTCCTTAGAGGTGTGGGCTTATTCTCCACATGAATTTCAAATTTAGAGAGGCCTGTACCATTTCAAAGATATACTGACTAACCTTGTGCTAGACACAGGAATTAATTTTATTCAGTGACAAATGATACATAGATTTGCACTGAAATTTGCTTGGCGGGTTATTTATATGTGCATTTTTATAGTGTATGAAAAACTGTTGGAGTTTTACCTCCTCATGGAAGATATGTGCTAATATTATTTATGATTTCTCAGAATTCTGTTCTGGTAACAATTCATTGTGAAGAAAAATTGAATTAGTGGAGAATTACACGCAAACTTTTTCCTTTGATATATAAAAAAGATTTTCTCATTTTCTACATATCAATTATAGGCAGATTCTTTTGCCTGTTATTTGATAAAGAATGTGTATTGTGTTTAGGCTTTGTTTCCCAGATTTTCTTTGTTGCTTAAATAAGAACATACTTATTCATCATTTACAAGGAAATAATATGAACTTTAAGATTCTTTAATTCCAACTTTATCCTATATATCAATCTCATAATTTAATAGGACTTGTGAAAAGGTGCTTTTAAAATGAGAAAGATTTTTTTCATGTCTGCTCCTTAGCTGTTCTTAAGTGAAAATGACACACCTGATGTTCAGGAAGATGAAGATAATGTGAGTGCACAGTGCAGATGCATAATATCATATAGACTTCTATATATTGCTAAAGTGCTTCTTTCAATAATGGGCCCATTATCATAACCATATATTTCAGAAACTAAATTGCATATGTTACCTGAAATCTTTTTTTGCAGTGTTGCATTAGTAGCACATTTCAATTGCCTTTGTTTGCATAGTCTTCAGTGGTATACAACATATGAACTATAAGCTAAAATAATTTCACTATCAGGATCATTCAGTATTTTATTTCTTATTATTTTATCATCATTGAGTAGCTATCCCACAGGATTTTATGTGAACTTGTTACTGTTTTTAATACAATGCATCTTGACCAATGTCAATACTTTCGGGAAAAAAAGGAGAAAATTATGAAATTATTTTAGGTGGGTGCTGGTGACTCACACCTCTAATTCTAACTACTCCAAAGGATTATATCTGGGGATTACAGTTCAAAGCCAAACTAGTCAGGAAAGTCTTTGAGACTCTTATCTCAAATTAATCCCAGAAAACCAGAAGTGGCACTGTGGCTCCAAGTGGTAGAGTACTAGCACTAGAGATCAGGGAGAGCACCCAGGCCCAGAGTTCAAGCCTCATGAAATGTGTGTGTGTGTGTGTGTGTGTGTGTGTGTGTGTGTAATATGAATATATATGAAAAGTTGGATTATACAAAAAGAATAATTATGACTATCTTGTCCCTGAGTCTCATTATAATGTGGTATATTTGAGAATTGAAATATGAGTACATAAGCACATTGATGTGGAAACATATGTAGTGATGAAGGGAACTTTTGTATATGAGGGGTCGTGTGTGTGTGTGGGGGGGATAAATTTAGTTTCTATGAACAAATTGGTTTCCAAACACAACTAGAAAATAAGACTCTCATTTTATTTTTACATTTTCTTCTTTCTTGTTTTCTTCTACCTTCCCCATTCCTTATTCTCTTCCTTTTGAATTCCTTTTCTCTTTCACCCCTGGTCAAGAAATAAAAGAAACACTTGAAGTATGAAGGTAATAGGTGATGGTGTTTCTTGAAAAATAATGTTAAAATAATCAGTATCTATGAGTAGAGTAGTGCTATTTTTCATTTTTTAAATCGTTAAGTTCAGATAAATTTGTGTTCAATGTTTTTTTACAAGCCAATTTAATTTTTATGTTGCTTTATATGGACATTATACTTTGTTCAATTTTAGGCACATATTTACACACACAATATAATCTATACTGGCATTCAAACAGAAATGTAAACTCTGGTGCCATTTTATAGACATTTATTTTTACTTGTGGTCCTATTAGAGATTGAACTCGAGGCTTATAACTCACTAGGTAAATGATATTTCACTTATGCCAAATCCCAAGATCTTTCTTTTTTCCTATTTTTTTTTGCCAGTCCTGGGCTTGAGCGCTGTCCTTGTACTTTTTTCAAGGCTAGAATTCTACCACTTGAGCCTCAGCACCACTTCCGGCTTTTTCTATACATGTGGTACCAAGGAATCGAACCCGGGTCTTCGTGCATGCTAGGCAAGCACTTTAACCACTAAGCCAAACTCCTGGCCCGATTTTTTTCCATATGTTTTTATTGTAATTAATAGAAGAATTACATTGTATTCACCAGATAGAAGGTGCATTTCTTCACAAACATTGATACCCTTTCTCCTGTTTTGGTCCTCATTTCCCTCCCTGCACCCACACCCCCACCCCTCATCTTGTTTTCCCCCTTTCCTATCCTATTTCAAATAACCAAATACGCATATATACAATATATCAGATAACCAGGTGAGATACTGTAACAATATGAGATAGCTAAGGGACAGCAAAAGAGATGAGAGATAACAGTACATTAAGGACAACAATCACATATTATATGGCTTTTGTTTCTATATCCTGGAGGTCTTTTCATTTAGAGTCATACTATATGGCCTTATGTATTTAGGTTTTGCTCTATTGTAAATCTCTGCTAGGAGAGCCCAAAGTTTCTACTGATTATGACAGATGAGGGAAACCATTGAGCCTATGTTCCTTTGAGTCTGGCTTACTTCACTTAATATGATATTTCTAAGTCTTTCCATTTCCTTACAAATGGGGCGATGTCATTCTTTCTGACAGCATAGAACTACATTGTGCATAAATATCACATCTCTTTGATCCAATCATCAACTGAGGGGCAACTGGGTTGATTCGATATCTTTGCCGTGGTAAAAAGTGCTGCAATGAACTTAGTTGTGCTAGTGGATTACTATGTCCTTGTTTCTAGACGATTGGGTAAATGCCAAGTAGTGGAATTGCTGCACATGCCAAGATCTTTCTACTTTAGTTTGTTTTCAGAGGACTCCTGTGCTTTTGCTCAGGCTAGCTTCGGACTATAATTCTCCGACCTCTGTCTCCTCTCCTGTATACATGCAATTATAGGTGACAGCTCACCAGATCCAACTTGATTGGATTACAAGCAAGCTCCATTACACTTGGTCCTTGTTTCAGTCTTTGATCCATCAGCTTCATTGCTTTGGTGAAGCAGGACAACATGACAGAACAAAAGAGAAAGTGCAAGTGGCACATCCCCAGTCATCTAAGACCATCTCTTTTTGGTTGTACTTTCTAGGTTTCACTGCCTCCCAAAAGTGCCATCCAGAGAAAGAAATACTCAACCTATTATCCTTTGAAGGGTATTTAGAATTTGAGTTATTTTAGATCTTATATATTACTGGGCTTTGAAACATTAAACCTACCCCTTAACTTACTTATCTTAAAGTGTTTTCATAGCACTCAATACAAGGCAGGTCGTGTGTGTGTGTGTGTGTGTGTGTGTGTGTGTGTGTGTAATTTGTGTGCGTGTATCAAAAATTTTCAAAGGATTCATCTTTTAGCCTAGTTACAAGCTATAAAGTTAGAGCATCACAACTATTTGAATGCTAGTAGAAAACATGAAAGACCTACGGTAGAGAGGTTCAACTTTCTTAGTCATGTCATACTTAACAGCATGACTATATGTTTGTGTCAGTTTGCTTATGAAGACCCTGAAGGGGTTAGATGCATGTATCTTGGGTTTAGCTTCAGGTGGAATATTTTATAATGGGTGATAAGATGACTTATCAAACCCTTGCCTTATAAAATAAAACATTACAATGGTTCAATTATACTCTAATATAATCTACCTTCTGCACTTAAAAGTTGACCATCTGCATATTTGAAGATGCAAGTATTACATCTCAATAAATATTACTGAAAGCGTACTTTTGAAAAGAAAACAGTAGTTTGTACCTCTGCTAAAATGATTTGCAAAAGCAGGAGAGACCAACCTTTTCTGTCTACATTTCCTAGGTATAGATAGACATTGGTTTGTTATCATCTGACTCCTTCACTAATCTCCTACGGTAGGGACTTAGTACTGAATGTCCTGTTTACCACTGTACCTGTAGTGCCCAGAGCACTGAGTGAAACATAGTAGATAGTCAAATATTTGTTGAATAAATGAAAATGTGCTTGTAGAGTGCTTATGTGATGTTTTCATCCTAACACATGACTGTTTAATTATAGGTGCAGTATGTGTGTGTGTGTGATTGAGATCAAATATGCATATCAATGCAAATGATATAATAATTTCTCATAATTCAATATTCTGCCATATACCTAGCAGAAGATACAGAAGGGAATATTTGCTCCAGTAGACCTCTTTTCTCTCAAAGGATATTTTCTTTTAATGCTGATTTTGAGGACCTTACCTGATTCTTACACAACACTGCTGTGTTTTTAGACCACTATTTAATGGTGGGCATGTTTTGACAAGCCATTCTTTCATATGATTCTGATGCACCATGTAAGAAGATAACATTCTCACACTTGAAATTCTGTTTCATGTTGGTATCTCCCATAACTGCCATGTTTCTGTATCTTTGGGGAAGATTTCACTGTTGTTGAATGGTACCTCTGCTGTACTATAAAATATGTGCATTTAAAGTTCATTGTTCAGTATTTTTAGAATATTGGCAGAGTTGTACCATAGTCTCCAGACTCTAATTTTAGAAAGTTTTGGTCATCAAAATAAGTAGACTTATGCTTTGTTTCTTGTATAGCAACCTTTTCTCAAACAGTAAAGCTACAAAAACAAAATAAAAACACTCATTTAGATTTTATTTCTATAGATTTTTCTTTTCTGAGATTCTAAAATATATGGCATTTTGTGACTCACTTTTTTATTTCAAGCATAATTTCAAGGGAAATTCAGGTGATATTTATTAGTACTTCATTCCTTTTTTATTGCTAATTACTATTTCAGATCCCATATCCTTTGACTTAATAGTTGATGGACATGAAAGTTGTTTCCATTTTGCCACTTTTTACATTTATGCACTCATTTTTATTCAGACCTATGTTTTTATTTAATCTTCAGTGGAATGGGTAGGATATATGATAATACTATGGTTAACTTTTTGGGTCTTTGCAAAAGATTTTCCGAAGAAGATGAACCAGTTTTCATTTTATAAGCCATGTACAGGATACATATTTTCTTTTCATTCAAGTAAAGTTTTGAATCATTGCCTTCATGGATTTGAGTTATTTTTTTCGGTATCAGCCACCGGGGATGGAACTCAGAGCCTAAGCACTGTTTCTGAGTTTCTTTTGCTCAAGGTTAACACTCCTATCATTTGAGCCACGGCTCCACTATGTGGTTTTTTGGGTAGTTTAGTGGAGCTAAATCTCTTAGATTTTCTTGGCTGGGCTGATTTCCAACTGCAATCCTCAGATGTCAGACTCCTGAGAAACTAGGATTACAGGCGTGAGTCTGTCAGGATGAATTTGATGGACTGAGTGAAACAAATTTATAGTACAGTAATATGTATTTCTGTTTTCAACAGACTTAATTTGTACTTCTTTCTGCAATTGTTATCATCAATACCTTGCTTAGTTGCTCTGTAAAATTTTACAAATATTATTTCAACTGTACTTTTAGTAGAGACTTTAGCAGAATGTTAACTATAACTCATAGGATGCTGGCATCTCAGAAATGTCTGTTTGTTTGGTGTTTGGTTAAACACACACACAGACTGAAGCTCAGAAGCTTCATATGCCTTGTCACAGACCCCATCAATAGATGATGGCAGAGCTGACACTACATTATCCTTCTTCCCATGGGGATGAATTTTTACCTTCTTATACCTTGAACCTCCATAACAACAGTTTCTTTTTGTTGTTGTTGCTGGAAAGGATCAGCTGTTTTTTTTTGACCATGACAGGAAAATAATTTATTTGGGTATACTGAAGTTATCATTTGATTCCTAACCATCTGTTGAGTACTGATTCATAGAAAATACGACTTGGCTGGCCCGAGATAGAAGGGAATCACTTGTAAATTGGTCCCATATTGGAAGCTTAGATGGGAAGGTGGCAATGAGTCAAGTCATTGAAATCAAAGAAGAATCTGGAATTTGAAGACATACAGAATAGTCTGATAATTCTAAGATGGAAGAGGTCATGTGTAGCTGCATAATCTAGTCAGTAGCAACAGGATCACATACACTAGACTTCAGAGATTTGATAGGTGGAAAAATGAGAAATGGCAAGGAGATGATAACAGTATTCTCAGGGAAAGGCAAGATGTCTGGGTGGATTGTAAGGAGGAACTGAATTGTGATTATTGAAAGACTGTTAGAAAGATTAATGATTAAACTTGACAAATAATTTAACCCTTCCAGAACTCCTTATCTTTACCTTTAGAAGAGTCACAGTAGCAATATCTCTTTCATATAACTGAACCAATGAGTAAGTGAGCATCTGTAAGAAAAATATATCTATAATGCTCTGAAGTGGCATCTAGCATTTTCGAAGTATTATCTATTTGCTATTTTTAAGGTTGATTAGAAACACTATGTTTGTATTTTCCCAGTCCTTTTATTCTTCTCTGCCTACTGTTTACAGGATTTAGCTCACAAGGACTTTGACTATCAAACTAATTTTGGGCTTGATTGAGAACACATTTAAACAGCCCTTTCCATAGGATGTTTTAAGCCTGAGTCTTCAGGTACCTGATTGAGAATTTATTTTGCTACCTAGGAACCCATCTGTAGCCGCACCCATGCAACTGTGACAAACGTGCTATGACTTGTGTATTTCCGTTGCATCATAAGCAGATCCCAGAACACAGGGCGTCCCATGTGAATCGTGTTATGAATGGAAGCAGTAAACAAGAGAAACACACCAAATATAGCAATTTTTGTTAAAAAAAAACAGAACCAACTTCTGCCTTTTGACCTCTTGTTGGCTGATTTGACACTGATTTTTTCCAGAATATTGCCTTAGCCTAATGTTGTTTTAATATCAATTATAAATCTGACATAAGACTTACATACTGAGTTCTAAGCAAGTATTCCTACTTCAAAAATTCTTTTCAAAAACCAGTGCCCAGTTTCCACTTAGGTTTATTTTGGATAAACACATTTATCTTTCCTTCATGTAGTAGAGATATTGATTGTAATAACATTTCACAATTACTCATTATTCATATTTACATCTGGGTAGTTGTGTATATTGGCAAAGAAAGCATTAGTAAAATAATAGCTTTATTATTGAACAAAGATTATACCAAAAATTATGGCCAGAAGTTCAGACAGAGACAGAGAAAGATTTGACTGTTCAAATTTCAAGTCCTTCACCAACTTTAAATTCTGTTATGCTATTTCTGTATCATGCTCTATTGTTGATTTTTATCCATAACTAATTTGAAAAGGAAAAAATAATCTGGAAAAAATATCCCAAAGTACAACCATCCATTTTTAAGGTAATCATGTTCTATTGTCCAGTGTTTATGTGTTTTATTTCTGTGTTTTGATGTGCATTCATGATACATACTAGATATAGAAAGTAGATAAATATTTTTAGCAATTCTGTTATAATTCACATTGACTATCCTTCTTTGGCAGCAAGTCGTACTTAAGTTTATGAATAAGTAAAATTAAAAAGCTAATACCACAATGAATAGTAGTCATTCATGAACACATGTATGCAGCAGAGCAATCTTAGCTCAGTTGAGTTACAAGTCATTTGAGTTTTAAATTTCTAGGATAAGGGTTGATGTGGGATCTCCCCTTATTTGGGGTTATTAGCCTTTTTAGAAATTAGCTGAATAGCATGAACTTTGATTTTAAAAAAACTCACAGAACTATTTTTCTAGTTTAAACAAGAGTCACCTAGATAGAACCCATCTGAAACTTAAGGAATTCATCCAAAATCACTTTCATATGCTATATCCAATTAAAATGTTCACATGTAAAATGGAAGACAAGAAAACCTTTGAAACAAGTGAGGAGGTTTTATTCATAAGGTTTTTAAATCCTTGCAAAAGCTACAATATGGTTAAATTAATATTTTAAGATATAACCTATAGAATATAGTTTTTCAGTCTTACATTAAATTAAGTGAAAGTCAGAACACATCTAAGAACAAGAATTCTCCCTTATATTTGATAATTATTTTACAATGAACTTGGTTTTTCTTAAAACTGTACTTACTGAATACCAAGTTGATTGCTGATCTACTAATGTAAAGGAGACAGTTAACTCGTGCATCCTTATATATCTAACACCTTGTTCATTCCAAAATGAATTTGAAGACTGACACTTTGGTTTATGTGTTAAAAGCTCAAATATTCACTTAGCCCTTATGAGGTTTTTGAGTAAAATTCCCAGGAAGAAAGAAGGGAAGGAAGTAAAGAATGGAGTGAAGGAAACGAAAGAGGATTGAAGGGAGGAAATACAAGGAAAAAAGCAGAAGATGATAGAGGGAGGGCAGAAAGGAGTGAACAAGAAAAGGAAGAAATAAAAAAGAAGAATTAAAGTACCCTTAAATGTCAGAAGCAGAAGCAGATCACGACCTAGACTCTGATTATCTTACCTCCCATTCATCTCTATCATAGATTGTAGGAAAAACTGAGAATGAAAAAATTATCTCTTGGACACTTTCTCACTATTTTCTTCTTCTCCTATCTCCCTCCTCTCCTCGTTATCACTTCTTTATGTTCTCCCTCTCTTCCTCTCCCCTCTCTTTTCTTTTCCTTTCCTTTCTTTCTTTTTCTCCTTTTCCTTTCCTTTTGAGATACCACCTTGTCTTTTAGCTCAGTTTGCCCTGGAACCCTCAACATTCCTACTTACCCTCCTAAGTGACAGGATTATAGGTATGTGTTACTAAACTCGCCTAGAATGTAATCTTTTGAAAAGAAATGCCAGGTTCACTAGCAATTTTTTTTTGTGGAAACAGAAATGGAAAGACAACATTTCATGGTCTCAAAATGAAATGACCTTTTTTCACATCAGTTATTTTCATTTAATCTAGAATTAAAAACTAAGATTGGGGGCCGGGAGTTTGGCCTAGTGGTTAAAGTGCTTGTCTAGCATGCACGAAGACCCGGGTTCAATTCCTTGCTAACGCATATGTAGAAAAAAGCCAGAAGTGGTGCTGAGGCTCAAGTGGTAGAGCTCTAGCCTTGAGAAAGTCCAAGGACAGCGCTCAGGCCCTGAGCTCAAGCCCAGGACTGGCAAAAAAAACAAAAACAAAAACAAAAACAAAAAAACTAAGAATGGAAAACTAACTCAATGGTATGTGAGTCCCTAACTGACACATCTTTGAAGCTGTCCTTCAGTAGAAGTTTTCAACCTCCTTTTCTCCTTACAACATGGCTTCTAATGCCATTTAATAACTTCATCAGAAAGGAAGTGTTAACAGATTTACCCATTTTTATTTCTCTGATTGGCTCTCATGAAAACATGTCCATGACTTTATAGTTAAGTATTTTTTTCAAGTTTTTCAGTCTGACTCTTGTGCTTTGAAAGTCTGGATAATGTCAATTTTTAATACCTAGTGAAATAAAGGAGAATCAGAAAAAAATTTGCAACATGTGGCTGCATATTTCCAGGGAATACATCTTTAATCTGTCACCTCATATTCATGACTGTAAGATATGCATAAATTGAATTGTTTCATGCCTGCACCCTACTCAAATCCAAACTGAAAACTTTTATTTCAGAAGAACATTTTCGAGACTATAAATTCTACCTGTAGTTTTCTGTTGAACACTTAATACATTTGGAGTGTTTTGGTTGACTCTTAGAAAACTCTCTTTGTTTTTTATGCTTTCAGGAAACCTATCTCATTGTGTTAAATTTAAATTCCATTTTGCTTACCTTTTCTCTTCAGAAGGGATTTATCTTGCCAAATAGGCATGTAAAAAAAATAACCAAGCCAAAGCTAATAGTTTTATCTCCAGGAAGATACAATTCTAAACATGGACTAAACATGCAGGAATTGTAAGCATATATTTTGCATCTGAAATGATAAAAAAAGTATTGGGAAATACCTGGCAAGAGTAAATTTTATGAACTTTGAGGGGTCACAGTTGGGGTGCATTGAAAAGTGAGAAACAACTTTGAATAAAGTAGATTGGATTAGCATTTGACACCCAACTCTACAGCAAGAAGACCAGCTCATATTTAGTTCTACAGATTGTTAACAGTCACACAAAACAGAATTATTTAGCATCGACTGAATCCTTTTGATAATCAGTTTGGGGTCGAATGCAAAAGAACATGTGTCTGCTTTGTATGACCCTCAAATTCTTCCGTTTTCCTTTGAGCAGATGACATGCCTTCTTTACTGACTGATATTGGTTGCTAGGAGAAGTGTGCTGATTTGGGTCCTTCTTATCCAGCAGCACAACTAAGGAGTGTATTGAGTAAGAGAAAGAGGCAGAAACTAGTGCAGGCCATGAATCATGACTTGTCTCCTGTATGTCCATTTTGCTCTCATTCTTTTTTTTTCTCTAGAAACTTTTGTTTTTACCAATGATGCTTTCTTTCAGACATTATCTATAATCCTTCTGGAGCTGAGCGAATGAGGGTTGCTAAAGAAAGCCTGTGCTGCTAAGAGTCCACTCAAAGCAGTAATAAAAGCCTTGAGAGTTATTCATGGGGCCACATGAGTAAGAATGCCCGAATCAGTGAATAGTTTCAGTCAGCTGCCTTTGAGTTCGGGTGATTAATACCTTCTGTTTTTAATGGGGAGGGAAAAAGGCAGACAAGAAAGGTCTTCATACTACTTTGGCCATTTTACAAATTAGATCTTATAGATTGTCATGACTTTGAACAAAGAAGTTTTCTAAAATTTTGATACCTGCATAGTCTTTTCTACTGCATCGTTTTATGAACTGTTAATGGTGACTGCTGTTAAATAAAATTAAATGTCAAAATACCTACAAGTAAGCACTTAACATCAGTTGGCCAGTCTTTTGATTCTTTTTTTCATGACACTGAAGTAAAAAGGTGACATTAGCAATAAAAAATATTAAGAATGTGGCATAGAGAGATATGTCTCACAACAATCTAAATAGCAGTTTTGTTTGTTTGATAAAGAAACTAATTACAATACTCTTGAGAGTTTAGAGAAAGATCTAATGAGAATGTGTTAAGGGTGGCAGGTGTTACTTTCCCATGAGCACTTGGGTGTAAGAGGCAGTTTGTGATATACAAGGAAGTTATTCTTTATATTTAGGTGTATATACACATATCTGTTTTATTGATGACAGGAACGATTAGGTTTTGTATTTACTGCAATCCCACTGTAGCTTTCAATTATATTACATATAGAGTAAATTCCAATGTCATTGTTAGAGTTTCAGAAACCTTGTTGATTATGAGAGGTGCAAACCTAGAATCCCTTTCATTTGCCTAGCAACTGGGACTTTCTGTATTTTTATTCAGTGTCATTCTAATGTCATGCAAGCTTTCAATATTTATGTGGTAAACCAAACCCTAGTTAAAACATTATGAATTCTCTTTCTTTTTATTTTATACTTTGAAATCTAAAATAAGCTCAGTATGGTATTTATATATGTGCCTTCCTCTGGAAAACATTTCCTTTGGTCTATGAGAGCAAATAATATTTAAAAACATGGTGTGATGCTTATATCCTGTTTTGTACTCCATGGAAGTGAAATGGCTTGTTAAGAGGTGGTAATACCCAAGGGCAATCAGTGATAAAAATGTAATGATTTGGTGAGTGATGTCTAGAGATCAGCTTTAAGTGAGGTCTGATTTAACATCTTTATTAATGATATAAAGGAAATAACAAAAATAATGAAATTACTTATCCAATACTAGAAAACTATCACTTCCTCTCCTCTCCTCCACCCCACCAGACATAAAACTTTAGACAGAGAAAAATTCTTTTCAGAATTACCACCATTGCTTTATTTAGTATATACATGTAAAATAATTCTTCAGGGAAATAACCAGAAATCTAGATATCTCACTAGAGGGAGAAGTCAACAAAGCAATAACACTGAAAGGGCTCAGGGGATAAATATGGGAGAGGAGACAAGGGGAGACAGATTCAAATTAGGAGTATCATATCCTAGTTGAAAGGTCACAGGATTGTAGTACCATTTCAGATATATTGCATCACTAGCTAAAGGCACTTTAAGTTTGCTTTAGTACAATTGAAATAATTCTTCTATTTTGTACTTCACTGCCAGAATACAAGAGAGATTTGCAGAAAAGATGCAGAACTTAGTACAAAACTAGATTTAAGGAAAAAAAATTCTTTCTACTAAAAGAGTAGAGGTGGTACATATTGTTTCCATGTACCCTGGCCTATGCAGATTAATAATAATATGAATATGAACATTGTTTGACCTTTTAATATACTAGAGGAGATATTGGCAAATGGATTTAAAATATCTTAGGTATCATAAGAAGCCTTAGAACAATGTCTATGTGGAAAATACTTATGTCAAGATTGTTCGTGAATTAAATAATAAGATTTGCTTTAATTTGCATTAATATTGTACAATTTAAAAGGAAAAGTGCAACCCACTATAAAAATGCATAAGAATTGTAATCAGATACCTTAGTTGAACAGATTCCAGAATATAATACCTTTTATTGCTTTCAACATTAATGAGGTCTTATTAGCTGGACACGTGCCATTGAGGGCTATTGAATTTAAGAGAATGGGGGAAAATTTGATAGTTTCTGCTGTATAGATAGCTGCAAAATGATAACAGGTATGAAAAGTTCAGAAAATGTGAGCCTTTTGATTGTATTCAGTGGACCGAGCTAGAGAGACTTCAAGATGAGTTAAATATGTCCACTTTCTTCTCTCCAAGGCCTCTGATTGAAGTACCTGCACAGTTCATGTGAGAATCTGAACGACTGCCAAAATGGAGTCCCATGAGAAAATTTCATTTGGCAGCTAACTTGAGCAAGAGGTCAAGAAGTAAGCCAAGGCTGAGATTGTTGTTTGCATACCTGTTTCTAGGATAGGGTGCTCCTTTATGACATGAAATAAGCAAATAGTGAAGAAAAGGGTGAGAGAGGTGACACATTTCTACTCATACATCAGACTGATGGAATTATAACCTCTTAGTAGAACTACTTTATAATAAAATAAATATAAACAAAGAGATTCTGTTCTGATTGTAGATAGGTGTGGGGAAAAGATGCATGAAGTAGGATTGGAGGTTTCTTTGAGGAAGGCTCAGTCATACAAGGGAAGTAGTGAAATTTATCTAGAGGCTTTAAAGTGGAGCAATGTTAGTAAAGATACAAAGTAAGACTACTAGGAAATTGTTAGCAAGGAAGGGGGAGGGGAAGGGAAAGACCCAAGGAAGAGACTCCAGACTAAGATGATGAGGTCATAAACAGGCACATTGTCACCAAATATGAAAGGATTAAGAGTGATTGAAACTCTATTGGAGAAACACTTGACAGAATTGGAATAAGTGCAGGGAAATCAAAGACAGGTATGTATGGGAAGGAAGACAGGTGAGATGTTTCCATGAGCTTTAGCTGAAATTGGAAATTCGGCAAGGTGAGTCAGGACATAGACCCCCAAATGTTTTTGCTCTAGTTGTCTTTCCGACTGTGCATGGATAAATCTTCTTATCTTTTCTGACTCCTTTCCCTAAATCTGAAGTTATCAGAAGTTCTTTCTTAGCACTTTTGGGTCCACTTGTTGAGCTATAGTATAAATTCCAATTCAGTAAGGAATTTGTGGTGGTTCCTGTAGGCATGCTTTTCATTGAAAAATCCACAGTTTGTTTAATTACTTGATAGAGGTGATGAGCAAGGGTGTTACAGTCACATCAGTAAGATAATGAATACATTTCTTTTTAAACACTTCCCCACCCCCACCACTCCCTACTTCTCTCCTCTACTCCCCCAGATGACAAACTTTTACATCTTTTTTTTTCATTCTTGGGTTTGAACTCTGGGCCTGGGTGCTGTCCCTGAGCTCTTCAGCTTAAGGTTAGCATTTTACTACTTTGACCTACAATGCCACTTCCGGTTTTCTGGTGTATTATTGGAGATAAGAGTCTCACAGACTCTTCTGCCCTGCCTGGCTTGGAACAATGATCCTGAGGTCTCAGCAGTACCTAGGATTATGACATGGCCCTCCAGTGCCTGGCTAAGTTTTACATCTTTAAAAATCAAGAATGTCTGGGTATCAGTGACTCATGTCTGTAATCCTGGTCACTCAGAAGACTGAGATCTGAGTGAGGATCACAGTTTGAAGCCAGCCTAGGTAGACAAGCCAGAAATATTCTTCTCTTAAATTAACAATCCAAAATTTGAAACTAGAACTATGGTTCAAATAATAGAGTGCTAACTCTCAGCATAAAGCCTCAAGGACAGTGCCTCGGTCCTAAATTGAAGTCCCAGGACCAAAATAAAACAGCCACAAACAAACACACATATACATGAAAACAAAACCAAAACAACACTAAAAACCATCAGGGGCTGGGAGTTTGGCCTAGTGGTAGAGTGCTTGCCTAGCATGCACGAAGAGCCGGGTTCGATTCCTCGGTACCACATACATAGCAAAAAGCCGGAAGTGGTGCTGAGGCTCAAGTGGTAGATCTCTAGCCTTGAGAAAGTCCAAGGACAGTGCTCAAGCCCCGAGCCCAAGCCCAGGACTAGCAAAAAAACCCCCAAAAACCCAAAAAAACAAAAAAATATCAAACCAAACAACAAAAAAAAAACCAAGCAAATAAATGCACCGGGACCATTTCACACAGATTTAAAAGAGAAATTCCTACCTTCTGTCAGCAGGTAGCAAGATTCATATTCATGTCTTGATTCATTTTATTAATTTATGTATTTATTCATTTATTTATGTGTTTTCTTGAAGTTGTACAAATGGAGTTTCAATTTAACATGCAAATTTATGAGTGCAATGTCTTGATCAATGTAACCCTTCCATTAGTCTCTTAGCTCATTTTGTATCTATTATACTGTATGGGGCAAGGTACAGTTATGATAGATAAATTTAATTTAGGTATTGATTTATTTATTTTCCATTACTGGGACTTGGACTCAGGGCCCAGGCACTGTCCTTGGTCTTTCTCAAGGCTGGTGCTCTATCACTTGAGCCACAGAATCATTTCTGGCCTTTTCTGTGTATATGGTACCCAGGAATCAAACTCAGGACTTCATGCATTCTAGGCAAGTATTTTACCACTAGGCCACATTCCCAGCTCTAATTTGTGTTTTATAAACAATTTTTAGCAGACACATATTCCATTTCTGCTCTCTAAATATAGACAATTTAATTATTGAACCTTTTTGTTCAAATCAAACATTTTACTAGAAAAAGAAACTCTCACATAGGGCAGGAGAAGCCTAAACAATGGTACTTCAAACAACATGGCCTTAACCAACTAGAAGGTGAATGGCTTATAACACAGGGATAAGACCCTTGTGTATGACTGAGATTTTCAAATTTCTGTACAATTAAGTTGTCCCTTTTCTTTCGGTGTTCAGGCAAAGTTTCCTAACACTATCCTCACTTCTGCTATGAAGGGAAGATAGAAATAGAATGAAAGTGAGATCTTATTTTAAAAGTAAAAACAAGGCAAGCCTGGTGACTCACACCTGTAATCCTAGCTACTGAAGAGGCTGAGATCTGAGGGTCTCATTTCAAAGCCAGCCTGTGCACTACAGTCCATGAGATTCTTATCTCCAGTTAACCACTAGAAAACCAGAAGTGTCAATGCGGCTCAAGGTGTAGGACAGTAGACTTGAGCTAAAGATCTCAAGGACAATGCCCAGGCCAGAGTTCCAGCCCTAGAACGGACAAAACAAACAAACAAACAAACAAACAAAAGCAAATAAATTGAGTCCCATGACAGATCATGGAGCTCATTTCCAGAGTTTTCAACTATTATTCTTCTCTATTCTAATGTCATGGTATGGAGCCAAATCATAAGTAATACTTGAAAACATGCAGGTTCAAATGATATAATGGTATTATGTCACATCAGTGTATGTTTGTGTGTGTGTGTGTGAGTAAGTGTAAACTTTGGCGAAAGTTTATTATTATATTAGCATCACAAATAGTGTCCTAATTATTAAGTCCCTACATATTTAATTTTAGAATTATCATACCTAATATATATGTTTTAGAAACAGCAAAATACAGCCATCACAATACTCACCCTTCTTTGATTTCGGTTTTTATTTATTCATTTATTTATGTGTTATCTTGAAGTTGTACAAATGGAGTTTCAATTTAACATGCAAATTTATGAGTGCAGTGTCTTGATCAATGTAACCCTTCCATTAATCTCTTAGCTCATATTATATCCATTATATTGTACAGGGCAAGGTACAATTATGATAGATGAATTTAGTTTAGGTATTGATTTGTTTATTTTCCATTACTGGGACTTGAACTCAGGACCTGGGCCCTGTCCTTGGACTTTCTCAAGTCTAGAGCTCCACCACTTGAGCCACAGCACCACTTCCAGCTTAACTCTGAATGTGGGACCGATGAATCGAACCCAGGGCTTCATATATGCTAGTCAAGGAGACTACCATTAGGCCAAGCTCTTGTCCCCCCCTTCTTTGATTCATATTTATAACTTACATTGATTTATTTTAGAGTACTCTTTTCTGTGCAACTTATGATTCGTATTTCCACTAAAGGTAAAGCATTTTGTCCTGTTCAATCTTCTGTCCCAAATAGCATATATATATATATATATATATATATATATATATATATGTTGAAAAGGATGGTCTTGACAGAGGGTCTATGCATAAAATTACTTTTCCTGGTTTAATAATTAGGCAAGAATCTTGTCCACTTCATCCGTGACAGACTGCATTGTCATGACAACTTGTGAGCTCAGTGAGGCCTATGTTGGGGATGAGGCATATACAAGAGCAAAGAACCATACTAAATCACAGGATAAACCCATAATAGTAATGGAGATGGAGATACTGCAAAAGAAAATACACTTTTCCCTCTGCATTGATTCTACAATATATTACCTGTTCATAGCATTTCTTGTGTGTGTGTGTGTGTGTGTGTGTGTGTGTGTGTGTGTGTGTGTGTGTGTTCATCTTGGGGCTTGAACTAAAGGGTATGTGCACTGTCCCTGGGAGTTTTTGCTCAAGGTTAGTACTCTACCACTTGAACCACAGCTTCACTCCTGGCTTTTTTTTTTTCTTTTTTTTTGGTGGTTTATTGAAAAGAAGAATCTTGTTACCTTTCCTGCCCAGGCTGTCTTTCAATCACCATCCTCAGATCTCAGTCTCCTGAGTAGCTGGATTTTAAGTGTGAGTTATCAGGACCCAGATCTGAGTACCTTTAATATTAATTCCATGTGACGGTTATATAGAGTTTGAGAAAAACATATGTATTTGGAAGAATTATTTAAGTATGAAATATACACTTGTAACTTTGAATGAATTGAATTTTGACTATAACTCAGACGATATAAAAATAAGTAAGCTACATGTTTTGTACGCTGGGGAACTAATCAAAACAAGTAGAAAAGCTTTATTGCACCCAATTCCAATTAGTTCATTTTTATATAAATTTATATAATTGCTAGCTTATTTTTTATTCCCCATTTAATTTTTACATTTTTAAACTAAGGTCAACTCAGCTAAAATAACATTGATAAGGTAAACTTTAGCAAAATACTGGTTTAAATAATTGTGAAATGTATGTATGTGAATTAATGCACCTTCTAGCTGGCAAATATCATGTAACCCTTTTATTAATTACAATAAAAAATAAAAAAAACCGAGATACATGAGGCCATATAGGATGACACTAAATGAATGGACCTCCAAGATATAGAAACAAAAGCCATATAATCAGTGATGTACTATGTCATCTCTCACCTCTTTTGCTATCCCTTGGTCATCTCATATTGTTACAGTATTTCACCTTGTTACCTGATATATTGTATATATGCTTATTTGATTATTTGAAATCGAATAGGGAAGGGGGAAAACAAGATGAGGGGTGGGAAATAGGGACCAAGACATGAAAAAGGGTATTAATGTTTGTGAAGTAATGCACCATCTGATGAATATAATGTAACCCTTCTATCAATTTCAATTAAAAATATATGGAAAAAATAAAAAATAAAAAAAATTGTGAAATGTGATAAAGTACAAAGTCCTATAGAGAGGCTGTGCTGTCCTTATAAATGATAGGAATAGTATGCCTTTCATGAAAGGATTTAGAACATAGTTTTAAGGCATTTATCTCACCCTAAAAGACAAGTTCCCTTGGTGGGAAGCTAGAACATATCAAGGCCTAAGGATTTAAATAGTATGTTTGTGGAGCTACACTCAAACAAGTTCCAGCAAGATAAAGTCCTCAGATTAAGGAAAGGGGATGATATGGCACTGTATTTCTCAGCTTCTTTGTGTATGGTGGTCAAGACCTTTGATGAAGTCATCCTTTCTTCTTCTATTCAGATAAGAAATGCAAGCTCCCGCCACCCCACCATCAAACTTACACCTTCTTATTTTTAGAAGAGGCAGTATTTGGCAAATTTAGCACCACCAATTTAAAGATGTAATTTTCTTTTATAAGATTCACAAGATACAGGCAAGAAAAATACAAGGATGAATATTTTTAAATTAAAAAGTACTGCTTATTGTAAATAACTTTATTCCTGTTCTACTTCCATTTAGAAGGAAAAGGAAGAAGTGCTATATGATATTTCACTATGCAGTTCATGATGAGAAAGCTAGTATTCATTTGTTTCTTTAAAATTATGTCTAAAGACAGGATAATACTGTGAACATCATATTGTAGAAAAGTATAATATAAAAGTAAATTTTGTAGCTTTGAATATACCACAAAATCAAACTTCAGACAAGAAAATAGACAATGCTTGAGAAATTTGTGTTAAGGCTTTGTGATCTAATAATCTTTTTCAAATAAATTACTTAGTATTTCTGACATGAAAGCTAAGGAGAGTGAATTGAAGCTTTAATCATTAATGAGAGAACATATTTTATAATTGGAGAACCCTCATATATATATGTGCATACATATTAATGTATAGTATTTACATACATGATTATGGACACAAGTACAGAAATGTGCATAAATGCATGTTAACATTCACAGAATATAAAAAGCTTGGACAGTCAAGGTCAAACTCTTTAGTGTAACTATCCTTTTCTCTCACATGTTTGTGAGTTACTCTTATGTAAGCTACCTTCTTTCTGTAGAGTAATTGGAAGCAAAAAGTTGAATTTTGATTATTTGACCTTTGAGAAATGTATAGATTGAGAGATATGTCTTTACCCTCCAAAAAGTAAATATTTATATATCTTCCTAATTTGTTACCTTAAAAATGTTTTTACAATCATGAAAAGAAAAACCTTAAAAGATATTCATTAAGCTTTACAGTATCACCTGGACAGAATAAGTTAGTAAAAATTATTGGACTTCGGTATTTTTGCTTGATTAGCTTTACAGACATATGGGCTTCTATTTTTTTTTTTGCCAGTCCTGGGCTTAAGCTCAGGGCCTGAGGACTGTCCCTGGATATTTCTCAAGGCTAGAATTCTACCACTTGAGCTTCAGCACCACTTCTGGCTATTTCTAAGTATGTGGTACCAAGGAATCGAACCCAGGTCTTCGTGCATGCTAGGCAAGCACTCTACCACTAGGCCAAACTCCAAGGTCAATATGGCTTGTATTAAGAGTATAATACTCTGATGCTCAGTTACCTGGAAAATTCCAAGCACACATATGCACTATTCACAATGGAATTTCTGTTGTAATTTTAAATAAAAGATCATTGTGTGCCATCTGGCGTAACCCACAAACTTCTTATATAACACTGATTGTGTAGAGAGGGAAGAATTCTAAGGTTTATCTTCAGGACACTGGAAAGACAATAGAAAAGTATTGTGTTCCTGAGGGGTAGGGTCGATTGATAGAAGAGGGCCACCAGGACATGTATGCATTGTGGCATATGACCACATGAGCTTAGAGGTGGCCCCTGGGGGCTAGAATGGAAACCACAAGGGGGAAGGGTTGCAGAATAGGACACACTGGGGCTATGTCTTGAGAAAGGTTTAGCCAGGTGATATGCTATGCCCAGTCTCCACGAATTGTATGAAAAGCTGGAGCCTAGGAAATCTCAGCAGTAGAACCCCAGTCAAGCATACACCAGGCCCAGGGTTTCATCCTTAGGACTGACAACCAAAAATACATAAATGTGAGAAATGCATCAGAGAGCTTGTGAGAGAAGTATACTTTGAAGTGTACTTTAAATGTCTATGAATCCAGACTTTCAGAAGAATACTGAAAAATAAAATGTTAGGGAACAGGATAGGATGAATCTACAAAGGGAATGGAAGTTAGTCAGTTCTTACTGAGGCAAAGTGCATGGAATGGAGATCCATCTAGAGAGAGAATGAGAAGGAAGACCTTCCCCAAACAAGCTTTAAATAAATGTTGCAAGACAGGGAAGGCAATCAAAGTTTGACAAGATCTTTTGAGCACACCAAGTCTCATAACTCCCCTTTGCTTTCTGTGGATTATAACTTTCTTGCATGGTGGTAATTTATGTCCACAGTTTATGAATCACACTTACGTTAAGCTCCTTCATGTCAGGAGCTGTTTCTTTCTTGTTATTGCTTGTTGTATGAAGCAAGGAAAATAACACACAAACATATATTGTAAATATTTATTGAGTTAGATTAAGATAAATCACTTTTAATGCTGTTTTGCCTCCATCTGCTCTAAACTCAGCAAATACTGCTCCTTTTCCTTTGATTTTATCATGAGCATGTACAAACTTGTAAGGATTCTATTCATCATCTTCTGAGTACAGTTTATGCATTCTGGATTCGATTGGCTAATTCCTACTAATATTATTTATTCTAAAAAGAGTAGAATTTGAATGTCCTCATATTAATAAGAACATTAGTGTGATGAGCATGTTAAATATGAGGAGTTGTCATTTCCTATTGCATATGTGAATCAGAATGTCACAGTGAGCTTCATAAATGTATATAAGTATTAGGTACTAATCACAAGAAGTAAAAAAAGTAAACACTTTCTATCGCAAGTAAACGCTTGCTTGCTCTTTTACTTGCCGACATAGAAGGGCAAGCCTGCCTGGGACCTGTGGCTCACGCCGTAATCCTAGAGACTCAGGAGGCTAAAATCTGAGGATTGCAGCACAAAGCTAGACTGGCATGAAAGTCTGTGAGGCTCTTATTTCCAGTTAACCACCAGAAAACCAGAAGTGGTACTGTGGCTCAAGTGGTAGACTACTACCCTTGAGCTGAAGAGCTCAGGGACAGTGCCCAGACCCAGAATTCAAGCCCTTTTACCGACCAAAAAAATTAAAAGGGCAAGCCTGTTTTGCTCATTTTAATTTGGAAATTTGAGACAGATATAATACTTCAGTCAGAAATTACAGTATGTAATGATGTGTACTTTCTCACCTAAATGACTTTATTTTCTCATGAGAAGAAATTCAGAATTAATCACATTCTCTAATTAAATATTCACGATAATGATTTTCTGATGTTCTTGTTTTTCTTGATGTCCAAGAGAATGGGAAAATGTAGGTAGTATGAATGTTCAGCTAAAGAAATGGACTTGGAAATTGGACAAAACTTTCTGACTGTCTAATTTTGTCCAGTGGTGTAAGGTGATTCTACCATCTTAGTCAAGAATTGTCACCAAATCTATTTGGATATAAAAATGACAATCATTTGAAGAGCTGTGGGTAAAATCTTAATCATCACAATCACGTTTAGTTTAGTAATATTATCGCAGTATTTCCCCAAGGAACTTCAAGCACTTGGCAATTGTCTCATTAATTCTCAAAAGCTCTCTGGAAAGGAGTAGAGTAATAAATCACCCATTGAAGAGATGTTTAAATAGCATCATCAGTTGTATTCTTAATGGATGTAGGTTGGTCAGCAAAGATCATAGATAACTTTTTAGTGAAATGAACTTATTTTTGTTACAAAAAAGTGACTAGACCTCTTAATTGTGAAAATATTTCACTATTTCCTTTTGTTCTTTTGTCTAAACCCAATTACCTGTCATTACTACGACCTACTTTCAAAATTCCATTAAAGTCAGTGAGTAACAAGATTCTCAGCAATCCTTAGTCAGGTGTCATTTGACTATTGGTGATCAAGATTGAAAGCACCTTAAATGTGGAATTTCAATCAATGATCATCATCCATATTATTGATTGAACATTTAGTTGCCTTATTAATGGAATAAATTTTAAACATAATGAAGCAAGAAAAGAACGAAAATGATACTATTGTTTACATAATTCTGTGGGAAATGAATGCAATATGAAAGTAAATATGCATGTTTCTCTCAGAAAATAGTGTCTCATGTGCTATTTATTATTGGATATACAGATGCCCTTTCCACCCTGAGGTCAGAGTTTAAATTAAGCCTCAATCCTAAGTAAATTGAGATGAATGGTTTGGCCTTTGTCCCTAGGGAAAAATAATTCATATCACAAAATCACCATACATCTGTTTTTTTTCCCCCAAAATTGGCGTAATTGGCATTCTCCTAGGACATTGTTGGCATCAAAGCTGAAGAAGCTTACTATGAAGGCAGACTTTTCTGGTCATGGAGTTAAGAGTAAGTGTCTATAAAAACTGGTGCTGAATATATCTGTTCACTTATGTTGAGAGAGAATGATGTCTTATCATAATCAATTTTGTAATTGGTAATATCCCCATAAAAACATAATCCATTTATAAAGTTGCATGCACTTGTGGGAATTGGCAGGATAAACAGTAAGAATAATCTTGAAGAGACGGCCACCTTGATCTTATTAGTGGTTTTATAACTACATTTACATTGTACCAAATCATATCCCTTATCATAGATTTTTAAGCTTAAACATGGGGTCATAACATTACTGGCCCTAAAATATTTGACAATAATACTTCTGATTATACTAACTACAGTTGGAAAATTTAGGTTTCACAATCAACTATTTTTGTGGATTCTTGTGGCAATAAAAGCAGAATGATACAACTTCTCAAATTTTATTAATTATGTTGATAAAATATAAAAACTCATACAACAAAATGAATTTAATAAAGATTAGGGATAGGGAAATAAGCTAAAATACAGAGAGGTGAGTGATCCAATCTTAATGATCATTAGGTTTTAATTGTATAATTAATGTAGATTTCTTAAGGGAATGATTATTTTATTTCTGTTCTGAAAATTTTGATAATATGAGCAAGCAAACTAAAAAATGTTGTAAGGAATTGTTCAGTGTTGTGTATTGGAAACATTATATGAGAATATACAACAATGATTCCCTTCATCCCTATTTACAAAAGCTAAAAAAAAAAATCCTTAGGCCATACATCAGTGGTTTATACTTATAAACCTAATGAATGAGGTTGAGCTCTGAGGTTTCTTGTTCAAAGCCAGCCTAGGCATGAAATTCAAGGATTCTTATCTCTAGTTAAGTACCAGAAAAAAGAAGTGGTGCTATGGCTCAAAGTCACAGAGCACTAGCCTTGAACAAAAAAGTTCCAGGACAGAGTGCAGACCCTGAATTCAAGCCTGTTAACTGATCAAATTAAAAAAAAAAAAACACCCCCCCCAAAATAACTGAAATCAAGAAAAATCAAACGCAAATAATCAAACCTTGATACTTCTTCAGTAGTTTTCAAAGCTAAAATGCATGTTTTAGTTAGCAGGTATTTAACCTTTTCATTTGGTGCATATATATACAAACATACATTTACATATATATACACATATATATGTATATATATCATATTAAGAGATAAAGCATCTACCTCTGTCCTTGAAGCATATAAGCACCAACCAAAACAATATAGAAGAAGTTGTGCTTGTTGGGGCCTTTGGGTAGTAGGTCTTAGCATTTTCATAAAAATTTCAAAACTTATCTGTGCTTGACTCTCAGAGAGGACCAAAGTTGCTGTATTGGATTATTCAAATTTGTTATTACTTTTCCAAACAACTGGAGCTGAATAAGGGGCCCTATCTTTACACAACTGCACAAGGGTGAGCACATACATGCACACGTACATGTATACACACTAAGTAGTTGTGATTTTAGTAGGTGAGAATGGGTATTCCTGTCAATTGGATTGTAAAAAAATCAGTAATGATTATTTTTTCTTCTTTTGTACTTGTTCTTGAAATTTCCATTACTTTTCTTCTTTAAAAAAAATTTAGAAAAATGATAAGCTAGGTGTGGTGGCTCATACCTGTAATCCTTGCTACTCAGAGGCTGAGATCTAAGGATCAAGGTTTAAAGCCAGCCCTGGCAGAAAAGGACCTGAGACTCATCTCCAGTTAACCTATAGAAAACCGGAAGTGGGGCTTGGCTCAAGAGGAGGGTGGTATTCTTCAGCTGAAGAGCTCAGGGACACTGCTCAGGCCCAGGGGGTAGGGTGGTAGCCCTGAGATGAAGAGCTCAGGGACAGCACCCAGGTGGAGTTCAAGCCCTATGACCCACAAAAAAAAAAAATTAGAAAAAATGTCCAGGCAGGGTGGTGGGTATAAGTGTAACCAAAATACTTGGGAGGTAGACATATTTGGGTTTCAGTTTGAGGTTTAGGCCATACAAGGGTTACTAAGACTTTATCTCACAAACAATCCAAATGTGGTGACACACATCTGGAATCCTAGCTTCAGGGCCATATCTCCAGTCTTAAAAAGTATCTCTTTGGGCCAGGAGTTTGGCCTAGTGGTAGAGAGTTTGCCTAGCATGCACAAAGACCCAGGTTCAATTCCTCAGTAATACATACATAGAAAAAATCTGGAAGTGGTGCTAAGGCTCAAGTGGTAGAGCTCTAGCCTTCAGAAAGTGCTCAAAGACAGTGCTCTCAGCTCCTGAGCTCAAGCCCAGGACTGGCACACACACAAAAAAGTGTCTCTTATCACTATGTAAATTGGGAGATTTGAATTTAATCTTGGCACAGAAAAAAAAAGAAAAGAAAAGAAGCAAGATCAAAAAGCATTTTATCCTTACATGGTAAATTAGAAAGAATTGATATGTCACTGTTTCAACTGAATATGAACTACAGCTATGATCGGATAAAAAAATACATGTTTTGGGCCAGGAGTATGGCCTAGTGGTTAAAGTGCTTGCCTAGCATGCATGAAGACCCGGGTTCTATTCCTTGGTACCACATATATAGAAAAAAAGCCGGAAGTGGTGCTGAGGCTCAAGTGGTAGAGCTCTAGCCTTGAGAAAGTCCAAGGACAATGCTCAGGCCCTGAGCTCAAGCCCAGGACTGGCAAAAAAAAACCAAACAAACATGTTTTTTGTCAAATGGCATTAACCTACATATTGCCTGACATGGACTCAGAACTGCTATATGCAATCTTTACTTGTTGCTTTCTGAATTCTTTGGTAAAGGGCATCTATTCTCTAGTACCTTTCATCTCAAAAAACACAGACTTTACAGAGCAGTTAAGAACTCACGGCTTCAGCTAATGAGGACTCATAGATGTAAAAACCCACAGTTCCAAATGAACCTACAGTTAAGAAAAGAGCCACAATTAGTTAAGATTTCCTTCAAAGTTACAGGTTCTCTTTCCAAACAATCTGAGGGGGTAGAAAGAGGAGGAAGGAGAGGAAGTTTAAAAGCTTTTGATGGAAGTGGCGCTTTGGCTCAAGGGGTAGGGCGGTAGCCTTGAGCTGAAGAGCTCCGGGACAGTGCCCAGGCCCAGAGTTCAAGTCTGATAATTGACCAAAAAAAAAAATCTTTTGATTTTTTTTTGTTCTTTTAATGGTGATAGCTTAATGCATTGTTATTAAAACTCATTAGTAATTTCAAAATATAATTTCAAATTACATGTTCAAAGCATAATTTCCAACTTTAAATAAATCCTGTCTAATTCTTTAGTGCATGTCTATTTCTCTTCATGTGGTCTTGGTGCATAACTTTATTCTCAAAAAAATTATAAGTTTGCATTTACAACATTTTCCCCAAACCCCACCATTAATTATCCTTCTGCCATTGCACGTGTTACAAAGTAGTGAAGAGAGAAGGAACTCTCCTTTATTTTGGAGAGGTACTTGCTCACCACTGGGAATGCACAGTCATTTTGGTTAATATTTATGTCAAGGGTGTGAACCTTAATTTAATAGGAGAAAACATATTTTTCTGATGAAAGACAGCTGTGAATCCTTTGCAGTGGAAACAAAGAGTGAGATTAAGAGAGCTTTAGCAAAGATGTCTCCTTCTGTTGTGCTGTCATTTCTCAGGAGAAGTGATGGAAGCCATTGTGCTTGGCCTCTTAATTGAGAATGAACAAATCACCCTTTTGAGAATAATCTTTGTTTAGTTGAGCATTCTACAGAATTAGGCATAATCGTTTTTGTTTCATTGCTGATTCAAGAAGCACAGCCACTCACGAATCAGGTTTAGCAGTTACTCCTTAAGAGAAAATATATAATTTGAAAGTTCTATCTGAACTCATGAACACTCCTTTGTGTGGAATAGATAAACACATCCTGAAGGCAGCCTTGGAAATAGAAAATGAATGAGGATTTTCCTGTATTTTTGCTGACTACCAGTGTAACTCCATAGTTTAATGTGCATGTCATATCTCTGATAGAGCACATTGTGAGACTGAGCAGACACACATTCAGTTCATGGGTAGAATTCATCCTTTACTTGTTTTTCTTTGATATCCAAATTGCCATGATGCATTCTTTACACTTGTAACTAGTCAAATATCAACCCAAAGTACATATTAATTCATGATGTGAAAATTTCATTACAGTTAATTTTCTTGTCTACAAATAAAGTTTTATTGGAGCACAACACTTCTCGTTTGTTTATGACATCAGTGACTACCTGCAAGGGACAGAGACAAGAGTTGAATTTAATAGCTGTGCCAGACATTGCTTGGCTCACAAAACCTAAAGTACTTACCACCCTGGTGTCAGTCTGTCTGTCTCTGTCTCTGTGTCTACCTGTCTCTGTCTCAGTCTGTCTCTGTCTGTTTCTCTGTCTTTGTCTGTCTCTGTCTTTGTCTGTCTCTGGGTCTCTCTGTCTCTGTCTCAGTCTGTCTCTGTTTCTCTGTCTTTGTCTGTCTGTCAGTCTGTCTGTCTGTCTGTTTCTCTCTCTCTTAAACAAAGGTTAATAACCATACTATTAAGAAAAGTAATGGGTTGTAGAGGAGCATATTGCAGAGAAGACACAGGCTTATTTATAAAGTGTGTTCTGATTGGCTATCTCCCTTTTAGTGAACCATGTTTAATTGGCTATCTCTTTTCAGCCATGGTTTGAATTTCATGCTCATCCAGAGAGGTCAGTTTTCACATCAGTCTACTGCAACTGGTGTGATTTGGGCTTGATGCATTTTACCCAGACCATGGGATTTCTCTGTCTGCCCTGTTTCCATAAATAGCACCTTCTGCATATTTATTTCCCCCTGACAGAACAACAGAATCAACCCTGGTGTTAGCAAGGCAAATGTCACATCTTGTATTATCTTGCTCTTTAAGAAAATGTTTGGTCGTTGCTGATTTAACTGGAAAGGTGACACTTATGCCTTAGCTGTATATTAAAGCTATGTTTAAAAATGTTAACTTAGATCACAAAACTCTGAATGTCCATTGTTGTGTAGGGAATCATTCATATGAAAGATCTTTGAACACTTAAAGAACATGTCTTCCTGTGGTTAGATATAATGATTTTCTTATTTAATAAATATTTATTGAAAACTTGGTCTGAAGCACTCTTCTGAAAAAAAAAAAGAGCTAGTCAAACTAAAACAGTCATTAAGGCGGACTCTAATTCAGCATGATTCAAATCTTATAAAAATAAAGAATCTGAACCCAGAGGCAGTTGCACTAATGATCTCCAAATTGAAGATGAGTTAAAACAGTGGACTGAGAAGTGAGTTTCTCAGGAATCAACAAGGCCTTGAACAGATTTTCCATACATCCCATAGAATGAACCAATGCTGAGAAAGAACTTCCAGCCTTCTGGAATTGTGAAACAATAAATTCAGTTGTACCACGTACCCCTGGTACTCCCATGTTCCACTCAAATCATAGTGCTTTTCTCCAGGACATGCTTGCTGTCATTAGCTTCCCATGCCAAAAGGACTGGACATAAAGTTTCTTTTCTTCCATGAAGCAAAGCTCTGTCCTTCAAACTCTTCCAACTACACTCCCCTCATCAAATCATAAAGGTCCCCAATATTATCAGTCCTTGTAGAGTATGTGTTACTACCTCTTAGCTGGCTGATTGTCAGTGCCTCATTCACGACGTCTCTTTTTCACTAGCTTCTTTGGGTGAAAGATTTACAGAAAATGGGTTTACCAGCTCATCTTAACTTCCCCAGGTGTGTAAAAGCACCTCAGTAGTTTCTTTTGCACTTCAGATGGGATTGTGGCCATTCATATAGCCTTATAATTTCCTATTGTGTTGGCTGTGACTTTTAAACTGTGTTCTATTATTGTTCTCTACTCAAGCCATACTGATTTATTTTGGTTAATAGAGTAAATGAAGATTTTCCCATGTGAAGACTACCCATTTTGGGAACTCTGAGAGGAATAGCTTATTCCAGTCTTACATTGACTCTGAGAAAAGAGGTGTGTGTCTCTGAGAAAAGAGGTGTGTGTGTGTGTGTGTGTGTGTGTGTGTGTGTGTGTGTGTGTGTGTGTGTGTGTGTGTGTGTGTGTATGTTCTTGAATTTAGGACCTAATTGATTTTCCTTATCTTTCTGCCTGTCTAGTGCTCAACTATTTGAGCCACAGCTCCGTTTCCAGCTTTTACCTGGCTAATTGAAGATAAGAGTCTGATAGACTTTCCTTCTCAGTTGGCTTCAAACTTGGATGCTCAGATTTCAGGCTGCTGTGTAGTCAGGATTCCAGGCATAAACCACACATGCCTGGCTTGAAAAAAATTCCTTATTGACTATCTAAATTAGGTCTTCCTCCTTTATCTATTTATCACAGTTTTAAAATATATTCTTGTGTATGCTTGCTTTGCATTTGTGAATATGCTTTAAGTTAACAAATACACAAGTTACAAAATTGTATCATGCTGAAAGCTCTGCACTTTGAGGCTTTGTCCTGATTCAAATACACAAAATGAAATAAATTCTCATGTATGTTTTTTCTATGTTGTATTTATAATTACTCTAAATACATAAAAATAATATTTGTTTTCATGGAAGAATGGCTAGGCCAATCATCATTTCCTTTCATGAAATGATGAGCAGAAGTTAAAATTAAAATCATTAAACATGACTAGGAAATAAATCTTCTGAGCCTTTCCTATGTTTATGATGTTTTAACTTTTGAGTGGTTTATAGGTAGGTGTTGTGGAAAATGTTTAATAGATATGAAAACAATTGCTCTTTAAAATTACAGCAAACAAGTATTTAATCCAAACAGGGTTAATAAATTGCTCAAGGGAGAAGGTTTGTAATTATATTTAATCACTATCATTAAAAATAGTGTTTAACAGGTTGAACGCTTTTATCAAGATGTTCTGAATACCAAATAACCATGGACTACATTATTTTTTTATGTTCTTTTTATGATAAGAATGAGCAGTGAAAGTAAACAACATTTTCTTAGTACATGTTGTATGGTAGAAAAGAGAGCAAAATAAATATTCTTTAAGAATGTTTAAAATTTAAAATATTGCCTTTTCATAATAAGCAGGGGAAAGGTTATAGTGGTCAAAGATCGATAGGACAATATGATTAGTTTGAAAGTTAAGTAAGGGAGGTCTCTTGTTTGTAACCCAGTGCCAAATTACACTAAACGTTAGCATTTAATCAAAGGGTTAGGTGTACTTCTTCAAAGCTATTCACTTTCCTGGAACTGAAAACTTCAGCCTTTCTCTCTTTCTTGAGTCTTCTGTGAAGAGTAGCCATGGTAAAGCTCCACTTCTTTTCTGTCAATATGAATATTAAGTGATTTCTTCCCTAGAGCATTATTAAATTGTCTTATTTAATGCTATGTTCTGAGGACTACCCAGCTTGACCCTTACACCGAATGTGGACTGTAGACTCATCTATGGATGTGGTGAGCTTCTCTATATTGACACAGGAAACGGTTCAGTCATGAAGCTATATGTCTTATCAGAGACTATGACCTGAAAATATATACAAAAAAAGTATGTGAACCAAATCACACATATCTAAACTTACTAAAAATATAGTTGTCAATTTTATTACAGATTACTTATTATCAAGGTATATTTATGTCAGAAACTAAAATCTTGCATGTACAAATGAGCATTCTCATTAACAGATAATGTTTCATTTGTGTACATTTATGAATTATAGATGTATATTTAAATTTGGAGTTGGCATAAATATTCAAGTGTGCTCTGATTGCTTTCACAAATATTAGTGTGAAAGCCAATTCATTTTATATTCTCTACATCATGATGACTATCTTGCCATCTATCACACAGGGAAATATCATCTTTATAGCCTCTTAAGTTTCTTTTTCCTGAGGCTCAGTTGTGTGTGTGTGTGTGTTTTGCGTAAGCCATAGCTCCACTTCTACTTTTTGAGGCATTAATTGAAGACAAGAGTCTCACAAATTCTCCTGTCCAAGCTACCTTTGAACCTCAATCCTCAGCTCTCTGCCTCCTGAGTAGCTAGAATCAAAAGTATGGGCTACTATGTCCTACTTGAGGTTCAGTTTTAAAAGAGAATTTTCGCCCGGTGCCATAAGTCTAGGACTTTAAAGAAATACTGAGAAACAAATGATTTTAATGTGTCTTGCATATTTGCAAATGCCTTCTGATGTAATTAGTTACATTCCCGAGTCTTTGTATTTATCTATTTTATTCTTAACAAACCAAAGCACCATCTTTTCTATCACATTAGGGTGTTTATTGGTTCAGCTGGTTGGCTGACAGATGTTTCTTTTATGGTAGAGAAGGAACTAATATAAATAGTTCAATTGTTTTAAAAAATGTGTACAGCTTTGTATTTTTCTCTCTAGCCTTTAGACTATCTGTCCTTAGGGAAAACACCTTTAATTTCTTTTTCTCCGTTTTGTGTTATGAATTACTCAGTGGAACATTACCAATAAATAAATAAATAATGAAGGAGATAATTTTTTCAAGATTGGAATAATGCTATTTCAGCAAATATAAATGTGCCTAGGGACAAACTTGAGAAGATAGTATAACAACATTGTCCTTCAAAACTTTTGTGTTTACAGTACTGTTCATTAGATGGTGCCTTGACATCTTCTGACCAGGTGTCAGATGGCAGTATAACTCTTCAAATAAATTTTTTGTTGTTCTTTTAAAATTTACTTTTAAAATTTCATAGCTAGAAATATGATGTTAAAATGTTGGCTAAAGTCTGTATGTTAAAATCTGGCTGAAAGAAAATAAGCCATATATTGAACAGGAAATATTACCTTTTTTCTGTCCCCCTCCCTCCCGGTCTTGCGGCTTGAACTTGGCCTGAACTCTGTCTCTGAGCTTTTTTGATCAAAACTACTGCTCTACCACTTGAGCCCCAATGCCACTTCCAGCTTTTCCTTCCTTCCTTCCTTTCTTTCTTTCTTTCTTTCTTTCTTTCTTTCTTTCTTTCTTTCTTTCTTTCTTCCTTCCTTCCTTCCTTCCTTCCTTTCTTTCTTTCTTTCTTTCTTTCTTTTTGCCAGTCGTGGGCATAGGGCCTGAACACTTTCCTTGGCTTTCTCAAGGCTAGAGCTCTACCGCTTGAGCCTCAGCACTACTTCCAGCTTTTTTTTGATTCCTGAGGCATCAAACCTGTGCCTTCGTGCATGCTAGGCAAGCACTCTACCACTAGACCAAACTCCCAGACCACTTCCAGCCTTTTCTGCATAGTTCTTTGGAGATAAGGGTCTTAGTGATTTTTCTGCTGGGGCTAATTTCAAACAATTATCTTCAGATCTTAGCCTCCTGAGTAGCTAGAGTTACAGTCCTGTACTACCAATGCCTGGCTTCTGGTTCGTGTTCTAATGCATAAAACACATCATCTCTTTACATATTAGCATTATAGTTTATATGTTTATATTTCAATTATCCAGGTGGTTATCATACACTTTTAATTATATTTGGTCCTTGGTCTATAAAGACTCTGTTGTTTTGTCTATCTATTCTTCCATCTGATGTTAATGGAAATTGAACAAATAGAGCATTTTGTAATTACTAGGTGGAGACTTAACCATGTGTGCCATACCTCCATGACCTTCCAGGATCTTCTGGACTTTGATAAGTACATTTATGACTCCTGGGAAGGAGGAGGGATATCGATTGAGTGCTGCTACACGTAGAATTTTTCTTTTGAGGCAACAACCTCTTAAACAGCTTTTGCCCAGGTTGTCCTTGAATCAGAATCTTCCAAATCTCAGTAGCTAGGATTACTTGTATGAGCCATTGTATTCTAATAAGACACTTCCTTTTGAAGAATTAATTTAACTATTTCAGACATGTCTGGATATAATATAGTGGCAGACAAATCATTCCTCCCAGGACTAAGGAATCTGAAGTAGGATGGTTGTAAACTGGAGGCCAGTCAGGGTTATAAAGCAATAATCTGTTCCATAGAAAACAAAACTACACCAAAGAAAAGCCATTATTCTTACCCACAAAAACTTATTTGAAGGTAGGGAGGCATTTTGACCTACAGTGCAACATATCTAGTTCATATCTTCCTTCCTTCCTTCCTTTTTACCAAGACAATTTGATTTTCGAAATGATTCAGAAACAGAGAAAATATTTCAAAATGGAGGAAAGACAAAATATCATTTTTCATGTCAACCCATATCTCATTGACTATAACATATTTCAAAATGAATCTATATTAAATTGTTGCACGTGATTGCTTTTAAATCTAAATCTCATTGTTCAAATAACGATTATTTATAATTTTTAATATAATTGATATTGCAATTTGCATCATCAGTAACTCAGTCATGTGCAGTTAAATCTATAGGAAGCATTCATAATTTGCCTTAATGCAAATTATAGAGAATTTTGAGCTTTGAATTTCTTCGTACAAAAAAAAGTAAAAATTAAGAAGCCTTAGTTGTATCTTAAAGATAGCAGTAAACATGCTGACAAATACAATTTTTTAAAGTCTTTCAAGCAGAAGGACCTGAAGGTTTTTTCATATATTTTTTTATTGTAATTAATAGAAGAGTTACATTGTATTCACCAGACAGAAGGTGCATTACTTCAAATACATTGATACCCTTTCTCAAGTCTTGGTCTACATTTCCCTCCCCCGCACCTCCACCCCTCATCTTGTTTTTCCCCCTTCCCTATACAATTTCAAATAACCAAATACACATTTATCCAATATATCAGATAACAAAATGAAATACTGTAACAATATGAGATAACCATGGGAAAGAGATGAGAGATAACATAGTACATTAAGGACAACAATCACTCATTCTATGGCTTTTGTTTTTATATCCTAGAGGTCCTTTCATTTAGCATCACACTGTATAGCCTTATGTATCTAGGTTTTTCTCTATTGCAAATCTCTGCTAGGAGAGCCCAAGGTTTCTACTGATTATGACAAATGAAGGAAACCATTGAGCCTATGTTCCTTTGGGTCTGGCTTACTTCACTTAATATGATTTTTTTCTAAGTCTTTCCATTTCTTTACAAATGGGGAGATGTCGTTCTTTCTGACAGCAGCATAGAATTCCATTGTGTATAAATACCACATCTTGTTGATCCACTCATCAAATGAGGGACATCTGGGGTTGGTTCCATATCTTTGCTATGGTAAATAGTGCTGCAATGAACATCATTGTGCTAGTGGATTTAATATGCCCTTGTTTCTGGATGATTGGGTAAATGCCAAGTAGTGGAATTGCTGGGTCATAGAGGAGCTCTATGTTTAGTCTTTTAAGGAAATGCCATACTGTTTTCCATAGTGGTTGAACGAGTTTGCACTCCCATCAACAGTGTAGTAGTGATCCTTCCTGGCCACATCCCTTCCAGCATCTGTTGTTATTAGATTTTTTTGATCCTGGCCATTCTAACTTGAGTGAGGTGAAATCTTAGAGTTGTTTTGATTTGCATTTTTTTATGACCAGAGATGTCGAGCATTTCTTCATGCGTCTATAGGCCATTTTTGTTTCTTCTTCAGAGAAGACTCTCTTTAAGTCTTTGGCTCATCTTTTAATGGGATGGTTGTTACTTTGTAGATTAGTTTTGGAGTGATTCAATTTTTTGAGCTGTTGATATTTTTTAGATATGAGGCCTTTGTCCGTTGTATAGGACCTGAAGTTTTAAGAAAGATATTAGATAATAAAGACAATTAAAAATTATCCTGAAGCAAGTCAGGGAAATTATTACTTCCTTTTAACAAATGCGATGTTTTTTTCTTTTCATTTTTTTTTCTTTGTCTGTTGTGGGGATTGAACTCTCGGTCTGGGTATTGTCTCTGAGCTCTTCAGCTCAAGGCTATCACTCTACCACTTCTAGTTTTCTGATGGTTAATTGGAGATAAGAGCCTCAGGGACATTTGTGCCTGGGCTGTCTTTGAACCATAATCCTCAGATCTCAGCCTCCTGAGTAGCTCAGATTACAGGCATGAGCCACAGGTGCCCAGCCAAATGAGCTCTTCCTGAAGCAAACCATTGAACACAAGCATGAAAAGTCATATGCAAGATATATATATATATATTCCTTTTGAAAAATGGAAAACAAAGTATTTTTATTTTCGTTTTGCAATACTGAGGTTTGGACGCAGACTGCTGGGCTACCACTGAGCCACATCACTAGCCTTAGTTCCCAAATCGAGTGATCAAACTACTTTAGGGTCCCTGTAGCTGATAGAATCACAGACATAACACATTTTATCCGGTTTTCATCTGTTAACTAGAGATCTTCAGACCTTTCTACTCAGGCTGGCCTAGTACCATGACTCTCTTCTTCTCAACTTTCCAGGTCACCAGGGTTACAGATACAAACCACTGATCTATTATATTAAAAAAGTCTGTATGTTCTGTGAACAGTGACAGTTTCCTAAAAAAACAAGGATCATTAAATCTATGTCATTGTTTGATAATGAAAGAAAATAATCTCCTTAAGACATCTGGTAATTAAAAATTCAAAAAGTAAAACCATTTCAGTGGTGTGATACTTTAGAATTCAAAACTCATGGTATACATATATGATCTCATTTTATACTGAACCCAGTAGGTAGAAGCAAGGAGAATATTCAGAGGGAATTGCTGAGGACTTGAGGGGGTTATAGCTGCAAATATATGACAGAGCTAGGCCAGGATGTGTACAGTGTATTCAATGTGATATGTACACCTTTACTGTCTCACTGCAGAGACACAGATCAGCCTTTGTCCTTTCCCACCTTCAGGCTCACCAGGACTTCTAATTTCCCAGAGTTGTTTAGTTTCTCCATCTCAGTTTCTTTGCTGGTCACACAGCCACTCAGAGATCTTGATTTCTTAATTCTATTTCAGGTCTTATAAAATTATACAAACAGTACTGCATGAATGGCTTAATTCGAGTCTTAATAGCAATTATGTTTTAAAAAGGGATTTTGAGATTTTTCTCTCTTATTTGCTAGGTATACTGCATTGAAAATATGCTTTCCATATAAGTATTTTCGTGTCTAATATTGTAAGTTTTTCTAACCGCTGAAGTATTCTTGAGGTTACTTACTCATGGGGTCACATTGGATACTTTATTATGTGTGCTTAATGGTGTCTTGAAATTTAAAACACTTAAAAAGAAACATGGAAAAATTATTATTCCTACTGAGAACCAGTAGCTCACCCCTGTAATTTTAGTTACTCAGGAGGCTGAGATCTGAAGATTGAGGTTCAACTTCCAGGCTGGGCAGAAAAGTCTGCTGCAACTCTTAAAGAAAATACAGTTATTGTTAAGCTTATGTACAGAGGTGTTACAGTTACAGAAGCCAGAGTAGATTTCTTTTTGAACTCTCCCTGCCGTACCCACAAGTTGTATGATCAGAAGCATGTGTAGCTATTGTGCCTTTGTGATCCTTTCCTAAAAATATCCTCTCTTGGTCTCACTCTTTGTCAGTGTCTAGAGGCCTGTATAACTTATCATGTCCCAGTGTAGTATTTTTCTTTTGCCATCCAGTGTTTCCTTGTAGATTGATAGGCACATTCTAGTTACTACAAATGAGGGAAACCATCTTATCTCTAACCGATCATTAAAAAAAAAGCAAAAGTAGAGCTGTGGCTCAAGTGGTACAGCACTAGCTTTGAGTAAAAGAAGCTTAAGGACGTGAACCAGGCCCTGAATTCAAGCCCTATTACTAACACACACACATATAGACACACACATTATCGATAAACAATAAGCAATAACTGTGACTATAACAATGAATCCAGGTTTCTAGATTCCAATAAAAAATAGTTTAGTGCGGGCTTTGCTTTTTTATATCACAGGACAGTTATTATTTACTTTGGCTAATAACAATGTCTGTGCATGATGATGGAGTAGATTCCACAGGTATTACTGTCCAGTTCATAAGGGGACATTTAATCTGTGACCCTAATTATGGATCTCAGTGGAAGCTCTGTGGGGGTGAATGTCAATGATAGCCAAGGGCTGTGTTGTTCATATTACATATGCTTCAGTGAATAAATTATAACATAGTTTTAGAAGCTATATGAAGAAAATATTGGTTAGTTATCTTGGATCTCCAAGTGTCTTTGTGATTATCAGATAAACTTTTCAAATTTCTTAGAGTACAGAAGGTTGTATATTAGAGCATTCCATATTAAATAACATTCTCACCACATGTCTTTTAACTCAACAAAAGACAGATTGAATTGTAAAGCTCACTTGACAAATGAGCATGTTTTGCTCTCTTCCTGTATATTTTTTCCCCCTCTTGGCTTTTGTGCACTGTGTTTCTTCCCAAGCAGTGTTATGCAAATGAGCCAATTAATGGTAGATAAAATAGTCTTCCTACTTCCAAGTGTTAGTAACTGGAAAGGCAACACCCTGAGTCACGTACCTATTCAGTGGGTTCTCTAGGCCACTGTGAGGGTCTGATTAGCTTGACTGTGGAAGACAATCGCAGAGGCATCTGCTCCGTTAATTTTGAGAGAAAATTTACCAGATGGAGACTGAAGATTTAAGTGATTAGAAGGTAGTAGATTGGAATACAAATTGGATTAAAAGAAATTAGATTGATATAAATCGAATTGAGTCACAACAGTTTGTGTTGTTCGTACCAAGGGCCAGTGGATTATGGAAGAAGCAGATGCTCCAATGAGATAGGAATTAATGTGGCTTTGACAGTCCATCTGCGAAAGTCTGAATATCGAGTACATCCCTAATCTCTCTCTCCATTTATCAATGCCATAATGTTAATTAGTACTTCATTCATTAAGTTACTTACAGGAGAAAAAAGTCTCACCCTTTTCCCCTCTCTACTCCAGAACTTGTTTTTCTGCCAAGAATTAGAAAGCTCTTTTCAGCTGAGTTAGCTACAGTTGAATGAGGAGCGGACCTGGACTTGTATCCTTCTCCTCATGCATTCAACTGCTTCTGGGATGAGTATGAGTCCCATAATATTTCCCTCTGCATTTCTTTTTGTTAACTTACAGCATGTTGGGATTTTTAGGTACACTACCAAGAATAGATACATTAATTTCATCATATATATTATGTATATTATATTTCTGAGTCTTGTGATTCATTGAATCATGTGATGCAAGATATATATATGTATTCATATATAAATATATAATTAAGCATGTGTATTTATGAGCAAGTATATGAACATATACATATACCTACATACAAATGTATACATATATAAATATATTCATATATCTACATACCTGCGTGTATATGAAATACACTCTGGCATTTATAAAATTCAATGGAGTCACATTTTTAATGGATAAAGAGTAGCTATGTTGATTTTATAAAATAATCACATACTTATACACACATATGTCTATAACAGATCCTGTTAACAGTCACAGAAGCCGTATGCTTTGAATAAGGGAATAAATATTGAGTTACTTTCTCAAGGAAAAAAGGGAGGGAAATTTTGTTTTCATTCTATGACTATATCTATATGTTTGTGTATATGGGTATATTTAGAGACATTTGTAGGTTACTAACTCTATCATATTTTGTCATATGTTGCTTCAGCTTGATTGCGTAAGTAAAAAATTAAAGGATATTAACAAAAACATCCTTTCAGGGATGGTGTTGTTTTGGAAATGCAGTCCTTTCAATTCCAATGGTTATCGACACAGAGCCTCATTATTACACCTTTGGCCACATCAGTGCAACACACCAGAAGGCAGTTCTCTCTTGGATCCTATCCAAGGGCACTGAGCCAACAGAGATCCAAAGGTGATCTCACCTCTAAGTCAGCCTGAGTGTGTTAGGGCTCCTAGGACAGCCATATACAAATGCCCATGTGTATGCATAATTTCCAGGCAAATATAGCTTCTGGAGACTAAAGCAATGAGATGAGGAGGGCAAAACAACCCACAGCATTGAATCTTGTCATGCAAGAAGCACAGCATTAAAGATTGTGCCAAGTTATTCAGAAATAATTTTGGTTTTGACACATGTGGGCTACATGCCAGTGTTCAGGAAAGAATATTTTTTTTATTTTTGCTATGTGAAAGAAAACATAAATACCCACACTATATAGATATCGCAAGAGAAAGAGAGAGAGAGAGAGAGAGAGAGAGAGAGAGAGAGAGAGAGAGAGAGAGAGAGGGAGAGAGAGAGAGAGAGAGAAAGAGTCCTTACCCAGGAAAAATCTTCATTACTTGTATAGGTTTTGTAATAACTCAGAATTGCTATAAACTATAATCTTTTTAAAATCCTTATTTTATTTACTTCAGAAAAAATCGTGCCACCTAACAGCCAGAACTAAACCTGAGCTCTGTCTTAATCCTGAGTTTTACTAAGCTCAGTCATTTAAACAATGTACCCATTAAACAATGTACTCATTAACTTAAGATGATTAGAACTTTCCTTATACCCCTCTTTCAAGAGTAATCAAGCTAGATTCCAGCAAAAGTAGAAAGCCTAAAATATAAACATGTAAAATGTAAAGAAAGAAGATGAATGGCTCGAACATGCACAAATTTTGAAAATGTGTCTCCTCATATTGTAAGAGAGATTATATAACACCGAAGAACAATTTAGCCTGTAGGATTCAGCCCCATTCAATGTTGTCACTTCCATGCTTGATGGAATTGTCATCTGTCTGATGGGCACTGATTGTCTTTGTTTGGAGCTATCAATATATCAAGATGGAGCTTATTGAGCCTTGCAAACTCCTATATTGTGCTCTTTCTTATTCATGCTTTTGTTTATATGACTGATCATTGGTTATTTAATACCTTTTTGAGTCCCAATGAGAGTAATTAAAATAATCATTTGGTCCTAAATCAAGGACCTCAGAGCTAGAACCTTCTCATTTGTTTATTGTTGCTATACTTCAGAGAAGTGATACATTTTTCTGTGAAAATGCTGCAATGCTTTTGTGCATTTAAGTTTGCAGTTTGCATGTGGACATATAAATACAGAGGTTGGAGAATATGTGTCAGCAACAGTAATACAATCTTTAATTATTTTTGTTAGTGATCTCCTGAGAAATGTTCTGAGATTAAATTAAATCCCTTTATTAGTAGGTAATATTTCCTTATTTTATATGTAAAAGTATTCATAAGCCAAATGGGCAAAAAAAATCAGCAACAATATATCATTGCCTTCATGGTTATTTCAGGATTCATTTCTTAAGCAGTCGACCTGGCATTTGATTATAAATCAGTGCCGCAAATATATCAAAGCAACATGACTGAATGTTGTCCAAATAAGTGCAAAAACTTGGCGTGGTGCTTTAGAGACTGTAGCTTCATCATCAGACTGTACAGACAATTTGCTTAATCCTGGCTGTGTAAACTGGATTTACTAAAGTCTAATTTGTAATTCAGCTGACTCCTCTGACCAGAGGAGTGGGAAGAATATAGATAACTCCATGGAAGTTTGAGAAGATGTGACAGTCTTACATATTTCTTGAAGGAGAAGCTACAGATGGCTATTCTAAACCACACACACACACACACACGCACACACGCACGCACGCACGCACGCACGCACGCACGCACATACAACAGAAGACACTTAAAAGAGATAAAAGAAACTACATAGCTTTGAGCATTATGGTACTGTGAAATTCATTCTCAAGGGAGATTATGATGGGAGAACAGAGAGTTTGGCAAAAATGTGGAGAAAGAATGAAGTCTGTGGAATGTAATACCTAAGGGACAGTGAAAGAATTTGAAGAATTAAATCACACAACTTGAATTTTTAACCCATAGGGCCCAAGACAAATGAGATGATGCCAAGTAGAAGAAATTGGCAAGTTTTTCAATAAAGAAGAGGTTGGAGCTCCATTTGAGATACAGATTTTTTAAGTGATGATTGATGTTCATATAGACATCTGAACAAAGACTAGAATTTTCTGGGGTTTTTTTTGTGCTCCTGCCCTAGCCTTTTGAGCCACAGCCCCACTTCCTACTTCCACTTCTGGCTTTCTAGGGATTAGGTGGAGAGAAGAATTTCATGGCTTTGGAGTCAAAAACTAGAATTTTCATTAGCTAGAAATACCTGGTGATTTGTTATCATAGAGACAATTCTTTTTTTAAAGTGAAGCACTTTATTAATCTGAAGAAAATATTAAGTTCTCTATACTAACAATACAAATTAATTCCAGGTGGAGTAAAAATCTAAATCTGTAAAAGAAAATTTATGCGACAATGTTGAGATAGAAAGAATTTTCTTTTTTGTAAATTTTTATTGTAGTGTATAGCAGGGTGAATGTAACTGTAGTATTACTTTTCACACATTGATACCACTTCTCCTGCTTTTGTCTCCATTTCCTTCTCTCTACTCCCTCCCAGTCATCTGTTCCCCCCCCCCCTTTCCTCTCCTATTTCAAATAATCAAATGTATATTCAAAATACCAGGTAACAAAGTCAGATATAGTAACAATAAGAGATTAACCAAAGGGCACCAAAAGAGAAGAGAAATAACACAATACATTGAGAACAATAAATCGCTCAAGATAAAGCTCTTGTTTCCATATCCAAGAGATCCTTTGATTTAGTCTCATCCCATGAGGGACTCTCTCAGAGGGACTGAACTCTGAGGAAAACATTTAGGAAAACAGATGTTAATGGTGCATACACAAGAATTATTAGACTCAATTTAAACATTTTCTGTGCGTTGATATTAGGGCTTGAACTCAGGTCTCACTTGGCTTTTTGCACTTCGGATTGGTGTTCTATCACTTGAGTGACGCCTTTACTTCCAGATATTTGCAAGTTAATTAGAGGTGACAGTCACAGAGTTTTCTTCCCAGGCTGGCTTTACAGGGTGATCCTCAAATCTCAGTAGTTAGAATTACAGTTGTTAGTCACAAATAACCTGCCCAATTTAAACTTTTAATTCAGTTGTGAACACAAAGCACCATGATTATTTTGACCCACTTGTGATGGAAATCTATAACAACAACAACAAAAAAGCTGGGTAAGTGGTGGCTCACACCTATAATCCTAGCTACTCAGGAGACTGAGATCTGAGGAACAAGGTTCAAAGACAGCCCAGACACAAAAGGCCTTGAGACTCTTATTGCCAGTAACCTCTAGAAAAATGGGAAGTGGGGCTTGGCTCAAGGGTAGGATGGTAGCCTTGAGCTGAATAGCTCAGGGACAGAGCCCAGGCCAAGGTCAAGCCCTATGACTCACACACAAAAAAAGAATTTATAACAAAATAAAGTAGTAACCCTTGTCCTTTTTTATGAAAAAATCAATATTATTATATATTTTTAAAACAGTTATTATCATCTCCTATGAATCAAAGTACCTATATAGAATATTAAACAAACATCAGTATAGTCATAATGTGTGTGTCTATCACTTTTTTTGAGATTTTCTAAGCTGCTTTGTAAAATGCAACCTGATGTGCTGAATATTAGATCTTGAATTCAAACTTCCTTAATGTAAAATTGTCATCCTTTTGTAAAGCTCTCATTTTTCCTTTTCTTTTTGTTTTCTCACAAGGGCTATGCTTTTTAAAATTCCCTTACCTGTCAGCATTTTCTTTCATTTCACCATAATCCCGAATAATTCTCAGTGTTTCGTTTTGCTTTGTGACAAGAAAGCATAGTGTTTTGAAAGTGGTTGGGTGGCAGTAAATGGCACAGAGTACATGCAAATAAACTGAGAAAGTAGAGGGATCAGTTTCATTTGATTTCTTGTTTGATAAGCCTGGAAGTAAGAAGACTGACTGGAAAAGTAACATTTTTCCCCATGAGTTTTCTAGAAACTGCAGTTGCTTTAGAAAGACTCAAATAATGGAGCATCATTTTAGAAACATACTGAAAGCAGGACAAGAGTTCAGTTTAAGCATTTATAGCTATCCCATTTGGTACTTTCTTTTATTCAGCAGGAAAAAAAAAAGAGCTTTTTTTGGTGGTGAATTACAGATACGAGTTTCATGGACTGTCTTGCCCAAGCTGGCTTTGAACCACAGATTTTTAGCCTTCTAAGTAGCTAGGATTACAGGTATGAGCCACCGGCACCTGGCTAGTGTCCTAATAGTTTTAAAACAGCTATTTGTAGATTATAAAACCTGGACAAATTTTAAATCTATCCTGTATCAGATATTTCATGGCAGATTCTTTTAGTAAAGGGAGCATTTTGCTTACCTATCTATCTCCATGAAGTAACTAATGAATTTAAGTATATATTATATGGGAAGTTACCATTATCTTCTCCATTCCACATGATCAACTGTGAAAACATTTACTTCAATATGCGAAGCAAAGACAATGCCATAAATACCACTAGTGTTCAGTTTGTATTTATTTATTTATTTTGTAAATGTCCTTTGCTCCTAAGGTACAAGCTTCAGCAACAATTCCAACATGCCATAGTATAACAGAAGTAAAACTAAATCTAATATGGCTACTTCCACTATTCAAGAGATATTTTTCCTTTCTTTTTTTGGAATCCCTGTGGTTAATCTTTGAAGTGGGCATTTTGATGCAAGAAATTTAGACTTAGTTTTAAAATAAAAAGTGCCATAAAATTGTGATTTGGAAATTTCAATTCTTTCTTATTGCTTCATCATCAAGAAGAGAATAATTATGTTTTTTTATATAATGCTTGAAACCACTGAAAATAATTAACTTTATAGTAAATGGCAATAAGACCTGATTCTGTCATGTCATTTAACTTCATCATGTTTTTGTACAACTATAGTTTGACATCATTAATTCTCTCTAAATTTTGAATGTAAAATCTATCAAAACATACATATGCAATACTGTGAGGTAATCATTCTGTGATTTTGAGAGTTCCATGAGGAAAATTGTTACTGTTATAGTTGCACAATTAGAAAAGTCTAGAAGGATGAAAATATTACTGAGCATCAATATTTGCTTAAATGTTATTCAGCATTTCTAGACAGTAATGTTTGGCACTAAGGTCCAACATATCTATTATGGACTGTGTTAAACACTTTGTTTCTGCCTGCTAAATGAAAGGACCTCCAAGATATAGAAACAAAAGCCATATAATGAGTGATTGTTGTCCTTAATGTACTATGTTATCTCTTTTGCTGTCCCTTGGTTATCTTATGTTGTTACAGTATTTCATCTTGTTATCTGATATATTGGATAAATGTGTATTTGGTTATTTGAAATTGGATAGGGAAGGGGGGAAAACAAGATGAGGGTCGGGAGTGGGGGAGTGAGCGAAATGTAGACCAAGACGTGAGAAAGGGTATCAATGTATTTGAAGTAATGGACCTTCTATCTGGTGAATATAATGTAACCCTTCTATTAATTATAATAAAAATATATGGAAAAAATTCTCTGCCTGTGTGTCACACAGAATTATGAACATGTTTGTGCTTATTCAGGCATTTATATGGCATATTGATTGTATGCTTAATCTTTTAATATTTTGAAATTAATACAGAAATTAATAATAACTAAGGTACAGATCTATGTAGAAACATAGGTCCCTCCAGGAAGCCCAAATCAGATATGTCATTCAGAATGACATTTAATTCAACAGGTAGGAACAGGAATGCAACAGAAAATCAGTACAAAGATGCACAGAAGCCACAGTTTGAACAACAGTATAAAAAGGAATATATTTATAGAATGGAGGTTCATAATGTTTGTGTGGTCACAGACTCTCTTGAGCTTGGGGACAGAGGCTATAATAATGAAATTATTGAACATTATAATAACTCTGGTAATAGTAGCAAATATTTTTAGAGTGAATACTTTTCCATTCAAGACAAGGAAAATAGCATTCAATCTGCTCAGCAATTTCAATGCGATGATGCTGATATCTTTAAAAGAAAAGAAAAAAACTAGAATGGCCAAGCAGAAAAGTGACCAGGTCCTGAGTTCAAAATATATGATTGTTATGTTAGAAACCTACATATAGCCAACATTATTCTGAATAGAGAGAGAAGAACTTTTCTCTATTTGAAATTATCAAAATAAAATTTAAAAATATGAAAAAGTAAAAAAACAAACTAAGTCAAAATGTAGAGAGAGCCTTCTTATGCTTTCATGTAGCAGAATTTCAAGCCAACATGCTCTATATCTGAAGAGTCTCTATTCCCTGCTGAAGTTGTAGCTTATCATTTTTCAAAATCATATCATAATCAGTATACATATAAAATATTGGATGCAGATTGAAAGGTGTTTTCCTTTTGCCTCATTTCATGTAAGGAAATCCATGATTTAAGAATCATGTTTAAAAGTGTAAGCTAATGAAAAAAAACACATAGGTGCCAATTTTTTTCAGTAGATACTTGCTGAGAACAAATGAACAAGTCTCTAGTCAGTCATGATGTATGTCTCTTGGATACAATGCAGATAACTCATTTGACTAAACATGGAAGTTTTGATAATGATAGAGATATTATTTTATAAAACTACTATCTGAGTTACACTCGTAATTTAAAATCTGAATTTTAAAAACTCTTACTCTATTGTCTAGTAACTGAAATTTTAATTTTAATCAGGACCATTGAAATTCTCGTTGACTTTTTATTAGAAACTTTTAAGTTACAGAAAACAAAAAGATCCAGAGTTCTTAATAAGGTTATCCAAATTAAATGTATAACAGAGCTGAGCTTAATTAAAGTGTCCAACCCTGAGAAAGTGTGTTCTAGACACTGATACCAGTTCCTTGTCATCTATCGTCTTTGTTTATATTTTTTTCAGTCCTGGGCCTTGAACTCAGGGCTTGGGTGCTGTCCCTGAGCATTTCAGCTCAAGGCTACTGCCATACCCCTTGAGCCTCAGGGATTCTTCCAGTTTTCTAGTGGTTAATTGGAGATAAGAGTCTTACAGTCTGTAGTGCCCAGGCTGGCTTTCCTCAAATCTCATCCTCCTAAGTGGCTAAGATTACAAGATGAGCCACCTTTCCTGGTGGCATCTATATTTCTTAAAAATGATGTAACAGCTATAGATTTTGGGGATTTATCACTTAGGCAATGAAGGTGCAAATTTATCAACCCATCATGAGTTTGTTTCAGTAGCATGATAGTCTCTTCTTAGTCTCCATCAAACGAATGCCAATGGTTTTTAGAATATTAAGCATTATGAAACAATTTGATGAGTTTGAAAATTGTTTCATTATATTACATTTTGTCAAGCCAAGCACAATTTTAAACCATGTTGAAGTATTATAAATATGATAATAAGAAACTAAATTTCAAAAATATCTTTCCTGGAATTTAGATTGTTTTTGTCATCCTAAAACAAATCTGCATAACCCATGAAAATCTCTGATTTGGAGGTAAATCACACTTTAAAGAATGCCTTCAACCATGTGAGTTATAGGAAATTGATTTGAAATAATATTGGATGAGTGTCAAAGTTAATTCATCAATTCCTTGCTGAACTGTTGGAAAATAAATAGATAAAGCAAGGAAATAATTTGTTATTTCCAGGAGTCCTATCACCCTTATTTTTTGAAAACTTTTCAAAATTTTGTCTCCAAAGATGTATAGATAAATATCCCTGGATTTATTTGTCTAAAGTTACAGGCTGTAGCTTACACAAACCAGTTCTTCATTTCCTCTGGAGCCTGGCAACTTGTCTATCACTAGTGTCAGTGATTTGAAATGTGTAAAGTCAGTGTTTGAAATGTGGACAAACCTGTCTAATGTCATGTTCTAAAAAGTGATTAAAACTTATCAATAAAGGTACAGACTACCACTTGGTGATGTAGAAGAAAAGAGGTATAGGATTCCCTTTATGAGAGGGGAGTAAGTTTTGTTAACAGATAAATAAGGAATGAAATACAATTGTAAGACTTAGAGAACACTTTATGACTGTATTTTAATTTCTTTTCCCCTGAAGCAGTACTATAGTCAGACTAATATTCTTTGATAAATTTATACTTTATTGTGTGAAATAGATTATGTTTTTCAAGAAACTGTCCATACGTTTTTAGTTGTCCTTTGGCATATAATTTATCAAACTATATATTAACTATGCAATGAAACTAAATTTCATAGAAATTCAGAACTAAATTTGAAGTGTTATATAAATTTGTGTATGTGTTGGTCTGCATATTTGTGTGTGTACTACATGTGTGTACTACTGGGGAATCGAATCCTGAGTTTCTTGTATGCTAGATAGTTTCTACTGTAAACTATATCCCAAGACCCAATTTTTAAAGACTTTTATATCATTATTTTCTAAAAAAGCACGTTAATACACATAGGTTTTGATAGCAAACACAGACAATATAATGACCATTACAATTTTGGGATGATAACAGTACAAGAAAAAATATATACTAGGTAATGGCTTGAGGTAATATTGTACAATGGGTTAAGAACATACAATCCAAGAGGACAAAAATTTTTAAAAATCTTCAAAAATAACTGCATATCCTTTTTTTTTTTTAGAATTTCAACATGTAGTTTGGATGCGGAGAGATTATAGGAAGAAAAGTCATGAAGGAAACAGAGCTTAGATTCTTAACTAACACTTTTTGCCTGGCTCCCAGATTTGGAGAGAGAAACTCAGTTCATGTGTATGTTCCCCTTCGTTTCTAGAATAGAGACCATGATTACAGTTTCTATGGTAAATTAAGTCTTCTGCTTAGTTTTCCAGAAATCTAAAGTATTAGGGAGCTGTTAGATACCATACTGGGACCTTCAGAATCAAAGTGACTTGTGGAGATTGACTAAAACTTCCCTGACAATTCCCTTCTGTAGAGATAAACACCGAGTTTTAGAACTTAAATAGCATCTGGAGCTGGGGACTAGTGGCTAATGCCTATAATCTTAGCTCCTAAGGAGGCTAAGATCTGAGGATCATTGTTCAAAACCAACCTAATCTGCAAGAGTCTTATCTGTAATTAACCAGCAAATGACCAGAAATGGTGCTATGGTTCAAATAGTAGAGCACCAGCCTTGAATGTAAAAGTGAAGCATGAGTGCAAGGCAATGAGTTCCAGCTCTATTTTGGACAAGCACATGCATGCAAGCGTGCACATGCACAGATAAGGTTAATAAATAATGACAATTACATGAGCTGGAAAATAACCTTTTCTTTATTTTTTTAAAGACTGATTCCATCTTCTCAATCTGTCTCTTCTTCAAATGTTACTGTTACTAGCCGACTGGGGTGCAGGTAAATGCCAGATAGTTACTTCAGAACTTGGTTGATCTTCCTAGATTAATTTTATTAGAATAATTATCTGAAGGAAAAATTTTAGTAAAATAAGTTATTATCTTCTGAGATAGACATTCTAGGATATTCCATACATTTTTAACGCAGAAAAAAAGAGACACTGTGTAGGAAATGAACTTGAGGCAATACTTCGTACTCTGTTCTGAATTTGTTAGGAAATTCATCCTTCGGAAATGTTTGATGCTGGGGTAACTAATAGTTGATACAGCTACTAAGTTTGTGAATGAAAACTACTGCTTAGTTCTAGTAATGCTATATTTGTATTGAAGATGAGGCTGGACATTTTGAAAACAGATAAAATGAAACCAAAGATTTTCTCCTACACTCTTTATCTCCTCTATTATACTATACAATTGAAATCACTTCCTGAAAATAAAAGTTCTGTAGTGCTCATTGAGAAAGAGAGGCTATTGACTCAATAAAAGTACATTTAAATATATTCATGAAGTATGATTTATACTTCACATCTGAAAAATTTGAAGAGCTGATAAGCCACTCAATTTTTTAAATAATTAAATATTTTACTAAAATCATTATAAAGTCATTGTTGGAGAACCCTGGAAGGCAGAAATAATTCATTATGTAAATTTGGGTGCTTAGAAAATTATTCAATGCGGCAACTTCTCCAGCTGACTGAGTTATTGTATAATGCTTGTATCATCTCTCCAAGTTTAAGTGCAAAATCTTGTCTTGGTAAGCATCCTAAAATTGCAGGTTCTTAGGTTGTAATGTTTCTTTATTTTCTAATTTGTGCTGCTTACTTTGGAAACTAAGAATTTGAGAGGTTTTTTTTTTTTAATACTGAGATTTGAATTCAAGTCTTTTTGAGCTTACACAAGGCCAGAGCTGGCCTTGATTTTATCCTCTTACCTCAGGGTCTAGAGTAGTTGAGATTCTACATGTGCCCCATCTTACTCAGCTTTCCTCTTCATCATTGTTCTTCCTTTTCCTCCCTTTCCTTTTTCCTTTTCTTACTCCTGTTTCCTTTCCTCCTTCTTCCCCTGCTTTTCCTTATTCTCTCATAATATGTAAAATATACATACACACACACACACACACACATGCACACACAAACACACACAAACAACTTCAACATTACAATTACCAGGAGTCAGGTAATGTGTACATTTCCTCTTCTACAATTACCGGTATAATAATAACAAATTAAATTATTAATAAAAATGAAAGCTTAGTTCAAGATAATCACATAATATTGGATGCAATGCAATATTAGCAAAATTCTGCTCAGTGAACACCAGTAACATTTACTCCTCAATGTGATTCCAGTTAACTTTGTCTTAATTGAAAAAAGTACATTTTAATTTAATAAATAAAATTTAATTTGATCATGAGTGTTCTTTCTTTCTGAAAAGGATTAGTTTTCCAAAGTTGCAAGTCTGATTTTGGGACTAGATACTGAAGGAAGAAAAGAGGCTTGTATCTAGATCACCACTTCATCTTCAGACATGGTTGTTCTTTTAGGATCTCCTTTTCATTTGCAGAAGTTGGTAGGATAGTACTGTAAATAATGGATGTTGATTGAAAATCGAAAGTATCGCCAGGCACTGGTGGCTTGTAACTATAATCCTAGCTCCTCAGGAGGCTGAGATCTGAGAATCTTGATTGTTAGCCGACTGGAGCAGGAGGTCTGTGAGGTTTTTATCTCTAATTAACACTAAAATATCAGAAGTGGAGTTGTACCTCAAGAGGTACAGGGCTATCCTTGGGCAAAGAAGCTCAGAGACAACGCCCAAACTCTGAGTTCAAGCCTCAAGACCAGCCCGCGCACGCGCACACACATACACACGCACACACACACACACACACACACACACACACACGCACGCACACACACAACCAGAACACAACATTCAAAAATTTTGATCATAAAGTATCAGTAAGGCCAGGAGTATGGCCTAGTGGTAGAGTGCTTGCCTAGCATGCTTAAAGACCCTGGTTTGATTCCTCAGTACCACACACATAAAAAAGCTGGAAATGGTTCTATGACTCAAAGGGTGGAGCTCTAGTCTTGAGAAACCCCAAGGACAGTGCTTAGGCCCTCAGTTCATGCTCCAAGACTGACCAACAACAAAAAAGAAATGTCAGTAAGTCCTTATTATATCCCTTAATGGCTCAAATTTCATTGCAAATTCAAGGAAATGTTTGGTACATACATTACTGTGTTTTGAAGGTGTACAATATCTGAGGCTGAATACTTTATGTATAAAGTGATTTATTTACCTTACAATTTTGTAGGAACCAGAGAGCATAGCACCAGCTTCTGGTGTGCTCTCTAGCTATATCTCATGATGGATGGCATAATGGTGGGAGTCTATGGGAGGGGAAGAAATCATGTAAGAAATGAATCAAAGGATACTCAGAGGCTAGCCAACTCTGTATCATCTCTTGGGAACCCTAATTCATGCTACAAAACCTTCAACAGATACCTTCCAAAGGGGATGCCACTGGAATTTGATGCTGCTTGATGCTGCTTGTCACTTTCCTGTAGGCCATATCTCTTACAGGTCTAGCTACTTTTAATTTTGCTGAATTTATAACCAAGCTGTCAACCCATGCACCTTTGAAAGATGGCATTCAAACTACAGTATACCTATCACTATTGAGAAATCAAATTCTGTGAAATATTTGTATTATGGTATAAATTTTATCTTCTTATGTTTATCTAGTTATAACATTGTTTCTCAAGATTAGATTTTTTATTTGATCTTTAGGCAAAAAATTTCTTCATTTTTTTTGTTTGCCTCTGTCATTATTAATCTTATCTACTGCAATTCCAATGTATCTTTCCAATGCACATGTAGTCAGGTCACTGGTCCTTAGTATATGAACTGCAAAGGATAAAAGTCACATTCTGTAGGATAATTTTGAAAGGCCAGTAGTGTTGGGTTACAAGATCACATTGCACTTTTGCCAATGTATATCATCTTCCTTTCTGCGTGTTAAACACAGTGCACAAATCTCATTTCCAAGTTGTCTGCTCATGGTGTTCCTTCAGTCTGAATCTTTTCTGGCTTTAGTTAGTAAATTGACTTTCCTTACAACGAAATTTAAGTGAACTTAGTTGTGTTAGAGTTCAGTTTAAATGTTGCCTTTTTTTAGGAAGTGGATTCTGAGTATGTTCCATTTAAAGTTAAAATATGTTTTTTCTTTTATCTTAACAAAAATTCTGTAATTTACTTCCTAGATTACTATGCTATACTCATTTTACATTGGGACTTAAAATTTGAATTTCCCAAGCCAGACATACCTTGGTTTTAATGGCATCTCTGATGCCTATTTGATCTACATCCTGGGCAACTGGTGATACATTTTGGTTCATAAAGAAAATCTCCTGCTGTTTCTTTGTGTGTGGGGGGGGAGCTGGGTGTGTGTGCACGCATGTGTGTGTGTGTGTGTGTGTGTGTGTGTGTGTGTGTGTGCTGATACTAGTGCTCAACCTCACTGCCTATTACTGGATTTTAACTGTTTAATTGGAGTTAAGAGTCTTTGAGGCTATGTGTATGCACAACTAATGAATTTAGTCTGATTTTCTTCTCTTCTTTTCTTTTCTTTTCTTTTCCTTTCTTTTCTTGATAAGTTTAGGGAGTTATCTGTCCAGGCTGGCTTTGAATGAATTGCGATCTTCAAACCTCAGCCTGCTGTTTAGCTGAGCCACAGAGCACGTTATATACTTCCCTCGTTAGAATTAACATAGTGATGCATCTCTGTATTGCAATAGGGTACAGAAGAGTCAGGATGAATAATAATTTAAAAAAGGCAGAAGGCAGCATCACAGGAGTGCTCAGTTATTCCGTGAGAGTTTTTGAGAAGTTTAATTTCACCACCATGAATCAAAGGGCAACGAAGGGTGTAGGTACCCAGCTCACACCTGGTTCGGTTGTGTCTCTTTATGTAGGATCTCGTCTTCGCCAGGAAGACTTCCCACCCCGGATCGTGGAGCACCCGTCTGATGTCATCGTGTCTAAGGGAGAGCCCACCACGCTGAACTGTAAGGCTGAGGGCCGGCCGACACCCACCATCGAGTGGTACAAGGATGGCGAGCGGGTGGAAACCGATAAGGACGATCCCCGGTCCCACAGGATGCTCCTGCCCAGCGGGTCCTTGTTCTTCCTGCGCATCGTGCATGGACGCAGAAGTAAACCTGACGAAGGCAGCTACGTTTGTGTGGCCAGAAACTATCTCGGAGAAGCAGTGAGTCGAAATGCATCTCTGGAAGTGGCATGTAAGTGAAATCACGGCTCTCCCGTGTGCATGCACTTCTATTTTATTTTTTTTAACAGGCCCTGGTTATTGCCCAGATGCTTAAGATCTAAAAAATTAAACAATAAATATAGTACATAACTTTGGCTTCGCCCCCCCCAACTACTCTGATTCATACGTCAGGTTATGTGATGCTATATATTTATTTATACTGAATACATATGGCGCTTATGTTAGTATGTTAAAGCAGCTTGGCAATGCAGCATGCTGTTCATGCTGAACATTTTAATTATTGATGAAAGTGATGACTACGTTAGAAGAAGTTTTTTTTTTTTGTATAACATGCCATTGAGTACAAAATGTACCTTCAGTATTATACCTTTGCCATGGTTGCATAGTGATAGATGTGTAGTCCCTAAATAATTTAGCAGACAGCTTTCAGAGGAATTTGTAGTATCATTCTCTAGATTGAGATGCTTACTTCTAGGTTGAATGTAGACATTACCCTATTCATGAAGGAAAAAATCATACCATCAATAGTCTTTTAACTTTTTCCTTTCTTTCTTTCTTTCTTTCTTTCTTTCTTTCTTTCTTTCTTTCTTTCTTTCTTTCTTTCTTTCTTTCTTATTAGCAAAAATTATTAGAGGCTTTCTGTGAGGAGAATATGGTCATGTGCTGGAGAGGATTCCATTTCTATTCAATAACCAACAATAGTTAAGGACTTGCCATATTTCCATATTTAGATTTTTTTGCCAGTCCTGGGCTTGAGTTCAGGGCCTGAGCACTGTCCTTAGGATTTCTCAAGGCTAGAGTTCTACCACTTGAGTCACAGCACCATTTCTGACTTTTTTTCTATGTATATGGTACCAAGGAATCGAACCGGGTCCTCATGCATGCTAGGCAAGCACTCTACCACTAGGCCAAAATCCCAACCCATGTTTAGATTTTTTTAAACTATATTTTCTTACTCACCAGATTGTTCAGATAATAACTCAAGATATAAATGTTTTTGCAGGTATTTTAACATTGACTTTATGAATTCATCGAATGGTCAGTTGTTTTCTAGGACAAATTAAAAATCACTTTTTTGGTATAGTTTACAAGTGAGGATTTGGATTGTATTTTAAAGGCTCTGCTATATTTTGATAATATATTATCAATTTTGAAGAAAGCTTTTATATAGAATGAGTCTGAGTCAATACTTTTATCTAAGAGGTGTTTGTATTTTCTACCATTTTTTGGTTGTTGATTTCATCTTCATAGAGAAGGGATGTGATAGTTGTCAAGATGCATACGGTTTCTTATATAACCATGAGAAAATGCTAAGTGATAGATTCAGTCTTAAGTCCTTAGTTACAGTTTATACCTGTAATGACAAGTGCCATGCTTTTGCAGTGATGACAAAACTTGTGATATTGTGTTAAATTTGCAGAACTATATTATTATTTTTACATGTGACATCAGGTCTTGGTACACAGAAATGAAGTCATGTTTCAGTTCATTCCTGTTCTCCATTATCTGGTCTTCTCATATATACTTTCTGCCTGGAAACCTAGAATCCACATGACTGGTATTATCCATTTCATATTTCACAAAAATATTTCCCATAATGGCAAAGTGATCAAGGTGCAGAGAGTTAGGGGGAATTCAAAGACAAAATCTAGCATAATTTAAAGGTTGATTTTAAGGAACTGTGCTTTGCACAAAACAATCCTTATAACTAAACAGTGTAAATAAACTCTGGTATCACAGGAATAAGTAAAATTGAGAAAGTTTTTTTTCTGTTATCTTCTCAGTGAGAAAGAATTATTTTATTCCCTTAGCTAATTTTATTTCCCCAAATTAAAGTTTATCTAAATTGGAAAGTAATTTTTTGTTGGACAGTTATGAGCAATTTTTTTGGAGTCTTGGCTTTGTTAAAACTTCTCTGAACTCACAAACTTCTTTTATTTTTATTTCATCTAAAAATTGCTGCCTTTCCTAATTGAGTCATTAATAATGAATCAATCTGTTATAGGAGAAAATATTTTAAACCATAATTCTTATTCATGTAATGTGACAGTAGCATTTTTTATTTCAAAGTAAATGATCTTTAAAAAATGCTTCTTCAATTACTTATGATCTAGAGAGGAGAATGAGAAGGCTTCAAAACTGGATTTAGCTAGTGAATAAAATTCTTTCTTCTAGGACCATATCAACAATTCATGCCATTTGAGGCATCACAAGATCAAATACTATTCATTTGTATGTTACTCATCTCTTCCCATTAGCTCAGCCTTTTCTCTTGTGTTTTTCCTGAAACATATTAAAATGGAAAATTGGGTCAACACATAGTAACTTTTCAGTATTTCTTGATAATTATAGTGTATTATTACAGAATAATAGAGGAATGACTTCAGATTTTATTTTGGAACACAACACATATACTCATTCATGTTGTGTTTTACTTCTCATCTGGTAAGAGTATGTGGATATATAGTGAAAGGGTGCTGGAGAATAGATTCAGAGAAGAAGACATACTGCAACCCAGTTCAAAGAGTTTGCAATATAGTTTGGATGACAAACCTATACATATGTAATTATCAATTAAATATACAGATGTACAAACACTGAAGCTTGTTACAAAGACAAATGTTAGACTATGGAAACCCAGGGGAGAAAATATTTAATTATTCCTCAATAAATTATTTCACAAAAAGATTTAACCATCGTAAATTACATGAACTCTGGAAAGTCAGAAGAGAATGTCTGAGATGGAAATTTCAGTGAAGAGTGACTATGATGAGTAGAATGTAAGCAATACAGAACACTGAGGGTTTGAAAACCTGTAGGTAATTTGATGTGGTATGCTGGTTGGGAGGAATGAGTTGGAAAGGTTGATGTATTCTGACTCATAAAATCTAGACTTTTTTGTTATTTGTCAGGCAAGTCTTTCAATTAATGTACTGAAGGGATGATAAACGAGGTAAGAGAGTAAAAATCTGTCAAATAGTTCAGAAAAAAAAGCTTAGTCATAAATTAGAAGTGGAAAATAGTGTTAAAGGTTGGAGAGATTTGTAATAGAGCAAAACCTTGATACATAAGGCCATATAGTATGAAGCTAATTGAAAGGACCTCCAGGATATTGAAACAAAAGCCCTATAATGAATGATTGTTTTCCTTAATGTACTATGTTATCTCTCATCTCTTTTGCTGTCCCTTGGTTATTTCATATTGTTACGGTATCTCACTTTGTTATCTGATATATTGGATATATTTGTATTTGGTTATTTGAAATTGGATAGGGAAGGGGTTAAAACCAAGATGGGGGGAGGGTAATGGGGACCAAGACATGTGAAAAGGTATCAATGTATGTGAACTAATGCACCTTCTATCTGGCAAATATCATGTAACCCTTTTATTAATTACAATAAAAATATTTAAAAAAAAGGTTGGAATGAAAAATGATTAGAAAGAGATGAAGGAATTATAAACTAAATAATTTCAGGATCAGTTTAGGAAGAGAGAGAGTAACCCCCAGGCAATCTTGTGTCTGATGATCTGTATTCTGGCTTGTATTGTGCAATATTTTCAGTCATCTCTGATTTTTGCTCACTACATGCCAATAACACTCCCTGCCAGCCTAATTATGACAACCAAAAATGTCTACGCATTGAAAAATATCCTCTGAGATGTAGGTGTACTGCCACGACCGATTCATGTTTCCATAATAAGTGGGACAACTTGTTGAAGGCTTTGTTGTGAACTAATTAGTAATATGAAAGTATGAACATTTTTGACATTAATTTTCAATGGGAATATACAGTATCCTGCTGTAGCAAAAGTAAGAAAGATGTGGCTAGTCACCGAGTTTGGTTTTGATAATGTGGACATCAAAATATTTTTTCCTCTCCCCCCCATTCTTCAGTGTTATTTACTATTTAATGGTACAATACAGAGAGAAATAGAATACTGAAGAAGATACTAAACAAGAAAAAATGGTCATCCAGGACCAATTATTACAGTAAGTTTGATTCAACTCATTATTGCTCTTTACTTTCTGTTCAAAATTGGTTTAGGAAAGCAAAACAAAACAGAACAGTTCCAAGTGCCGTCTAAGCCGCTTGAACTTAAGGAATGTCTTAGGAAAACTAATGTCTTTAGGGTGGGAATACAGCTTTTTAGAGCCAAAAGCAGTAGTGTGGGCTCTCAGTCAGGTCCTAGTTTTTCAGTGGAACCAGCAAGAGAGCATGGAGTTGCTGGGCAGATAGGGTTTCAGCCCTGGGCAAGTGCTGGTGTGTGGAACAGAGGGAGCACAAGGAGCCCTCTGGGAAGCTTGGCTGCTCTTGAGGAGCCAGTCAGTGGCAGGCCCTGGAGATCCCTAGAGATAGCAGCTGTAGCCCCAGGTGGTAAATATATGACAGCAGTTGATCTATCGACCAGGGGAAGAGGGGTACTGGCTTAAATGAAAATTCATGAAAAATTGATGAAGTCCCAGATTATTTTTTTCTCTATCCTCTCCTCAGCACTCTGCTAGTGCAGAGAGGAGAGATTAAATGAGGTACTGAATGCTTTAGAGGCAGGAGGTTGGAGTTCAAAGGTCAGGGGTCACAGAAACTGATCTTGGTTGTTGTTTACTTCTAAAGCAAAAGTCAAGATAAGAACTTTTGAGATAAGCTGATTTAGCTGTGCTTTGGTATATAAAATGGACTAAATATTCTAACAGAAGCTTTTGATAAGACTACAAAAAGGAGAAATAGATGGTATTTACTTCAGTCTTGACTTTCTTCCCTCCTTACATTTTACTCTTTCCTTTTCTTCTTCTTTCTTCCTCTTCTTTTCCTCTCCTTTTCTTCCTCCCTGTCCTCTTTTTCTCTACCTCTCTGTTTCCCTGTCCTTTCTCTTCTTCCTTTTTTTCTATTTCTTTATATTTTAGAATTCATGTTGAAAAATTTATTTAGAAAAGAAGATCTTATAGCTCACAGATTGCTAAACTAGTAAAGGTATAACAGAATAATCTACAAACATAATCATCCCATGTGCCTTAAATCCAAAACTCAGTTGATATTTCATGGGTAGAAGGAAAAGAAGTTATACAGAATGGCATTATGCAGATGGGCATTAGTGTGAGAAGGCGTAGGTGGTGCTGGAAATGACCACTAGGCTCTTTTTAAAATTTTTATTATCAAGGTAATGTATAGAGGAGTTAAAGTTACATTCACCAGATAGGTGCATTACTTCTCACATATTGATACCCTTTCTTATGTGTTTGTCCACATTTCCCTTCCCACACCCCCTCCTAATCATCGTTTCCCCTTTCCCTTTCCTATTTCAAATAAACAAATAATATACAATATTATATGCAATAGGTATATACAATTGGTAACAAAGTGAGATACAGTACCAATATGAGATTAACCAAAGTGCAACAAAGGAGAAGAGAAAAAACATAGTACATTAAGAACAACAGTCACTCAAGATAAAGCTTTTGTTTCCATACCCTAGAGATCCTTTCATTTAGTCTCATTCTGTGTGACCTTATGTATCTAAGTTTTGCACTATTGGAATCCTCTGCTAGGTGAGTCCTAGATGTGTACTAATTACTACAAATGAGGGAAACCATTGAGCCTATGTTCCTTTGGGTCTGGCTTATTTCACTTAATATGATTTTTTTTCCAAGTCTTTCCATTTCCTTACAAATGGGGCAATGCAATTCTTTCTGATGGCAGCATACAATTCCATTGTGTATAATTACTACATCTTCTTGATCCAATCATCTATGAGGGGCATCTGGGTCGGTTCCATATTTTTGCTATAGTAAATAGTGCTGCAATGAACATCCTTGGACCATTGGGCTCTTTATCATCTTCAAAACTGATGCATACAGAAGTTCTTAGGGATTTATTTTGTTTTATTTTGACTTTAGGTGAATTATGTGCTGAGAAGAATGTCATTATCCTTCATAATGACATAGGTAAATTATCAAAAGTCCTGTTTGGAGAGCATGTAAAAAGCTTTCTCTAGACAATGGTGGCTGACCAAAAAACAAAACCAGAAATAAAATGAAACAAAAACAACTTAATTTAATGAGTTTGGATTCACAAATCAAATCTCTTTGACATATGTAGTTCAATGGTGTGTTTTTCCAAACTTGTCTGACTGATACTACAATCTAATCTAGAATATTTTCTTCATTTCAAAAGGAAAACCTATGACCATTTTTAGACAGTGTCCATTTGTTTTCAGCTTCTATAGTAAGGATGCCTTTTCATTTTGTGATACTTCACCAAATGTTGTCAAATGAAAGTCTTTTTTTTTTTTTGGTCACAGATATGGGTGTGAAAATGTTATTCCAGGGAAACAGGTTGAAACTTCTTATCTATTTAAACATGTATAATGATACATTTTTGCATCAGCTTTTTTTTTTGTACCAGTTGAGTAAACTGCATCTAATCCCTTACTCAATTCAGATCTCAAGTTGTCATTCATGGAAATTTAGCCTGAATTAACTCTGATTGCAGAATGCACAAGTGAATAGAAATCTGATATCGTCTCCTTTTCAAAAGTTTATTCCTATAAGTATCATTATTTGCAGTGTAATGTTAAGCTACTTAGAAAACTTGAGGGAAGAAAACATAATACTAAGGTATAAAATACATTATGCTGATTTCTAACAAAAAAAATCACTGTAAAATCAAAACAGTATGACTTGTCTTGGACATCTTTCCTTTTATTTTTTCCCAGTTGTGGGGCTTGTGCTCAGGGCCTGGCCACTATCCTTGAACTTTTCTCAAGGCTAGAGCTCTACCACTTGAGCCACAGCACCACTTACAACTTTTTTTTTTCTATGTATGTGGTAGCAAGGAATTGAACCCGGGCTTTCATGCATGCTAGGCAAGCACTCTACCACTAGGCCAAACTCCTGGCCCTTGTCTTGGAAATCTTTCTTTCTTGCTTGCTTGCTTGCTTTCTCTCTTTCTTTCTTTGTTTTTCATTTACTACAATGATCTATTTTCTTTTTTTATATATATTTTTATTGTAATTAATAGAAGGGTTTTATTATATTCGCCAGATAGAAGGTGCATTACTTCACATACACTGATAACCTTTCTCATGTCTTGGTCCCCATTTCCCTCCTCCCCACTCCCACCCCTCATCTTGTTTTCCTCCCTTTCCTATCCAATTTCAAATAATGTATCCAATATATCAGCTAACAAAGTGAGATACTGTAACAATATGAGATAACCAAGGGACAGCAAAAGAGATGAGCAATAACTTTAAGGACAACAATCACTCATTATATGGATTTATATATCCTAGAGGTCCTTTTATTTAGCGTCATACTGTATGGCCTTATATATCTAGGTTTTGCTCTATTGCAAATCTCTGCTAGGAGAGCCCAACGTTTCTACTGATTATGACAAATGAGGGAAACCATTGAGCTGCAATGAACATCGTTGTGCTAGTGGATTTAGTATGTCTTTGTTTCATACCACAATGATCTATTTTCTATAGGCCATTTTATAGGAATTCCTGGTCCCATTTTATTTTTATTTTTCTGTTTATTCATATTGAATGAGGACATTTTAGGTTTTTCCTTAAAGAAACTTCAAAGGTTTTATTGTTCTACCTCTTGTGAAGGGTCAGCAGGATTTTAAGAAGTTTGAGACTTGGATGTATTAAAGTTTACTGGGGAGAGGTAAAATCTTCCATGATGGTGTAGTATAATGTCTTTCAGGGCAGGCTTGCCATAGGAGTTAAAAAGAAAGGCCACAACATGTTTCTGGCTGAATAGGGATGAACATGGGCTTAGGAAACTGAAAGGAAGTCTAAAGGAAAAGGCCTGAGGTTCTGTATGAGCACATTTGGAAGCAGATGAGTACACTAGTTTGGTTGGAGTATGAACTCAGGGGAGGAAGAAAAGGTGGTTTAGAGCGGGCCTAGGGACTAGTGCTGACTGATGACTAGCCTACCTTGGTCCAGGACTTTAGGGATCCCCTTTGGACCTGAGATTCTTATTTGAAAGATATAAAAGAAGATAGATAGTCCAACACAGTGTAAGATTCATTAGGATAAACATTGCAGCACTATTTACCATAAAAAAGATATGGAACCAACCTCAGTGCCCCTCAGTTGATGAGTAGACCAACAAGATATGGTATTTATACATAATGAATTCTATGCTGCTGTCAGAAAGACCGACAAATCTCATTGTATCATTTTTCATTGGCTCATTGGGTCATTGTTGTGCAATGACTTATAGACTTATAGATCTGTTGTAAATCAGAATACCTACATTCATGGGGAAAACAAAACAAAACAAAACAAAACACCAAACATATTTTAAGGAGCTACATTGCAACTCCTAGCTGAGTACCTAGCAGTTCATAGGTATAATATATAAGTTCAATACACTAAATTTACATCTTCCTTTGAATTCCAAATTCATTAATAAAGTAAGTTCTGTTATTCCACTTTGGAAATGTTCTCTGGTCTGCTCCTAATATCCATTTAATTCACCAATGTGATACAACCTCCATCCTTTCATACATTATTTTATAGTATATCTACCACCATACTGGACTGTGTTCTAATTGCCAGAAAAGTGGAGGAGGTGAATGGATATGCATAATGATACCAATGGTTAAGTAGGAAGTATCAGAATTGCATCCAAGTTTCTTATGCAAGTTTCAGAACAACCCTAAGTTTTGGTTAGTACTATTTTCTCCCCATTATGTCCCGAGTATAACATTGAGAATTTGAACTCTGATAAACCTGGCTCTCAAGCTTGATTTCCTAATGATTATGCTAAGCACCCTCATTGATTTATTTAAACAAGCAAATAAAATCATTTGACACTTAGAAAAAAATCATTAGTGTTTGTTTTTGGCATTTTAAGGGGATACCATTTTTTCACTTGTGGATATGCAATGTTGATAGTGTTGGCTGAAGCTAAGAATAAAGCATAATTTTAGTATGTTAAGGAAAAGAAACAACAGATAGAGTAATCTTTTCTATTTTTTATTTAGTTATGTATTGACATTTGTGAGCTCATTAGTTTATTCTAGTAATTTGATTTTCCCTGTTCAGTTCCTACTTGTCAAATATCACTATCAGGAAAATCCATCACTCCCAGTTCCTATTGACATGTTTGCAAGCTAAAGCAGCTTGGAGATTAAGAATCCAATTTATAAGCTGAGTCATCTGTCATTTTATATCTAGAGATAACTTGACTAAGTTCACCAAAAAAGGAAGTCTGATAATAGCAATGAAAGTTTCACAATACTCTAGAGTTTTGAGGATAGTTAACATTGTTTTGTATACCATGTATATGTTATAGATATTTTTTATTTTGTCCATTAGTATTGGTCCATTTAGCTGTCTAATTATTATGTTTATATACTTTTTAAAATTTCTAAACTGAATTAAAGGAGGATAGATATAACTTTACAAAATGATTCTAATAGGTATCCCACAGTCAGAAAGTCTTCATACAAATCAGAGCATGAACTATAAATGTTTAGAATATTACAAGAGAAACATTTCTATATTTAAGATTTAGTGAAGATTTCTTAGACATGATACTAAAAATACAAACCATGAAAATGAAATTAGTAAATTTGACTTCTTTACAATTACAAGCATTTATTTCTAAATGAGGGTAAAAAGATGATATAATACCTGTGTAAATCACAAAACAGATTAAAAAAGCACACATCTAGGGCTCTCCTAAAATGTAACTTTAAGTACAGCAATCCAATATGCGAATGTCAATTAAGCACACCAAGAGATACTTACCTGTAGGAAATACAAATTAAGGCCATTCTAAGAGATTGTATACTTTTGTAAACAACCAAAATAAAAAATTGTGATATCACTAAATAATAGGAAAGATGGATTTTTTCATCTGTTATGATATAAGTCTTAGAACCACATTGTAGAATGGTTTGACAGTTTCTAATATATTTATCTTACTATCGTACTGCTGGTCATATCTCTCAGAGAAATGATAACTTATATGTGCAGATACAGTGTTGTAATAAATTCAATACCAGCTTTGTTTGTAATAGCAAAAATACAGAAAAATCCTAAAATGTCACTCAGTAGACAAATGATTGAACAAATTATGTTGTATGTATACTAGGGACTACTACTTAGCAACAAAAAGAATCCTTTTTTGTTGATAATTATTGATAGGCACAGCGACTCAGATGAGTCTCCTGGGTACTATGCTGAGTGTAAAAAAGCAGTTAAAAAGACATTTCAAAAGGTCACATACTATACAAGTCCATTTACATAATGTTCTTGAAAAATGACAAAGTTGTATGATGAAAAAAAGATTAGGAATGGTTAAGGGTTAGGGATGAAAGGAGAGACAATACTAGCTTATGGATGGAAAAAGAGAGAAAGATCTTTATGGTGGAGATAAAGGTGCAAGGTTCAGTATCTCAGTGGCAGTGGTAATGACACTAAGAAACAAATGAACAAACAGAACTTCACACATCAATTGTACCCATGTGAAATGCCTGGATTTGATTTATATTGTATTTTTTCCATATATTTTTATTGTAATTAATAGAAGGGTTACATTATATTCACCAGATAGAAGGTACCATTACTTCACAAACATTGATACCCTTTCTCATGTCGTGGTCCCCATTTCCCTCCCCCCACCCCTGCCCCTCATCTTATTTTCCCTCCTTCCCTATCCTATTTCAAATAACCAAATAAGCATATATACAATGTTTCAGATAACAAAGTGAAATACTGTAACAATATGAGATAATCAAGGGACAGCAAGAGAGATGAGAGATAACATAGTACATTAAGGACAACAATCACTCATTATATGGCTTTTGTTTCTATATCCTGGAGGTCCTTTCATAAATCCTATATGGATTTATGTATCTAGGTTTTGCTCTATTGTAAATCTCTCCTAGGAGAGCCCAAGGTTTCTACTGATTATGACAAATGAGGGAAACCATTGAGCCTATGTTCCTTTGAGTCTGGCTTACTTTGTACATTTTAACTTTAGGGGGCAATGTGGTCAAATGTGGAATCTTTTTGCCATTTTAATAACTTCCTGTGACTTAATGATTTAAAAAACTAAAGTAGACACTTGAAAAAGTGAAAAATTAGATGGCAAGATATCTTAAGTAAACCTGAATAGCATAAAGATAATCACATTATTTGGAATTGAATATTTTTCGATCTTTTGAAAATTCAAGAATTTTTCATAACTGTTGATGAACTAACATTTTAATTAAAGTCTGTAATTTAAAATTTCCTGTTCTGATGCAAAACCTCATTATTTGAGACTTTAAAAAATAATTTTAAAGAAAATAGTATTTTTTTCTATTTTAAAATTGTATTGTCAGAATGATGTACCGAGGGGTTACATCTATATTCATCAGATAGAAAGTTCCTTCTTTCCTTCCTTCCTTCCTTCCTTCCTTCCTTCCTTCCTTCCTTCCTTCCTTCCTTCCTTCCTTCCTTCCTTTCTTTCTCCCTCCCTCCCTCCCTCTCTTTTTTTCTTTCTTTCTTTTTTCTTCTTTCTTTCTTTTGTGGGTCATGGGGCTTGAACTAGGCCTGGGCCCTGTCCCTGAACTCTTCAGCTCAAGGCTACTACCTTACTCTTGAGCCAAGCCCCACTTTCTGGTTTCTAGAAGTTAATTGAAAATAAGAGTCTCAGGTCTTTTTGTGCCCAGGCTGGGTTTGAACCTGGATCCTCAGAACTCATTCTCCTGAGGAGCTAGGATTACAGGCATGGACAACCATACCCGGCAGTACATATCTTCTTGAACATTGTTACCCTTTCCCATGCTCTTCTCCCACTTTCCCTCTCCCATCCCCCACTCATCTTGTTTTCTCTTTACCTTCCCTTTTTTTAAAATAAACAAATACCCAGTTTACCAGATACCACATTCAGATACAATAATAACGTGAGATAAAACATAAAGGGGAAAGAGGAGAAAAGAAATAGCTTCACATAGTTCATTAAGAACAAAGATCACAAAGATAAAACTCTTGTTTCCATATCCTGGAGTTCATTTTGCTTAGCCTCATCCTGTATGGCCATATGAACATAGCTTTTGAGATTTTATGATCCTGTGCTAGGAGAATCCTAGACATATACTCATTGTTACAAATGAGGGAAACCATGCAGCCTGTGTTTCTTTGGGGCTGACTTCACTTAATATGATCTTTTCTAAGTCTTTGCATTTAAAGAAAATTTTCTGAACATCAAAAGTTAGTAAAAAGGGGGTTACTATAGAACATTTCCAATGGCTCTTGATTGGTGTAATTTTGGAACTGAAATTTTGAAGCATAATGCATGAAACTCTACGACTTTTATGTCTCTGGTTTTTGTTTCTCCTTTTTTGTTCAGCGCAATAATAGACTTAAAATGTGGGCAGAAGAGCAGTGAAGTCAAGAGGTGAATAGTCATGAAAGTTAAATAAGTCTGAGACATGACTTAATTAACAGAGTGTATTATATACCTGTCAAAAAGTCTCTTACTCCAAATATATTAATAGTGCAAATGAGAAAGTGTAATTGAGCATCATTTTTTTTGGCTGCTATGACTGCACATAGAGTACTACATATAGTTGCATATGTTAAATTTATCATGCAACTAAGAAGACAAAGCTATGGATTGTAGCCTAAATTTGTGTATGTATATAAAATACTATATTATGTAACATATACTATAATGTATATATTTTATGTAAAATATTATACATATATTATTGAAGTGATGTACAGCAGGATTGGGGTTTACATTTCTTACTGAAATACCCATAGATTCCATCGTTTCAGCTTACTAAGCACTATAATTCCAAAGAGAAAATAAATGTGTTTATTGACCTGAGCATAAAAGAAGGATCGGTGTGTAGAAGTTGTAAGTTTTATCTTGGATATAGTGGACAGACATATTGTGTATGCGTTATGTTCTGGGATCCTAAGGAATTTTAGTCCAAAGCCATTAGGTGTCTATGATGGGAAATAACTTTAGAAATTACATTGAAATCCATAGGTTAGCATAGTTTTGGGTATGTTTTTCTCTCTAATGAGCTATGAATTTATAGAATTATGAAACAAAGTTCCAAGACTTAGTACCCAAATTCTCAGTCAAAAATAGTCTTTATTAATATTCACAAGGAATTTAATACTGAAATTTTTTTCAATTTTGAATTATCATGCTGTGTGGAAAGTCCTTGGAAAAAAATCCTACTTGTCCATATATCTTATGCATCTTATTTTGAAATCCTTTGAGATTATAAGCAATTAAATTAATTGCATTTTATAAGCCAAACCCTCATTTATAACAGATAATTCCCTACCACCCACATGTCCAGATTCAAGAGCAACTTGATAGAATGGCTGATTTATTTTTTGTTTCCTTGTTAGATCTGCTTTGAATGTTGTTTAAAATGATGTGTTTCATATTCTTATAGGATTTGCTTTATAGCAGCGGGTCCTATCAGCTGCCTATTGTTAAAGCGGGCTACCTATAAACAGATCAACTTGAAAAAGCCTTTCTAAGTGCCTAGTTGGTTCTTCAGGATTGATGGATAAGCTGATGGAGTTTAATCTTCCAATGTGTATGTCATGAATAGAGATGTAAGAGTCTCGATTGGCTTTGTCTTTTCCTTTTCTGACACATCATATGGAAAAGCTGCACTAATGAAGTACCCAGTGGTAATAACCCATTATATGCTAGACGCTCCCTTTATATCGGATGACATGCAAATGAACTGTTCTATTTCAGTGGAGAAAGGGAGACAAGGAGTGGTCTAGTTAATCATACTTGAGGGCTGCCGTAGTTGTCTTCTGGGAAATATTATCATTATTCATTCTTATTTAAGGGTCCTTACTCTATGCATAAGGAAATCTCCCATTCATTCCATTTGGGTTTGATGTTAATTACAGAGGCATTAATGGAGGCTTTCTCACAAGAAAGGAATGTGGGATAAAATCAGAAGAAAAAATTTAAAAAGCAACTTTTGTGAGTCAGGTCATCATAAAAGCATGCATGCAGTAGCTGACAGGATGTGAGAACTTCAGCAATGATAGAAACCCTTGTGGTGCAGATAGAGAAACTGAGGCTTTAAAAAAAGCAGAATGACTTGGGTCCAGGAGTTTGGCCTAATGGTAGAGTGCTTCCCTAGCATGCACAAAGACCGGGGTTCAATTCCTCAGTACCACATACATAGAAAAAAGCCAGAAGTGGTGCGGAGGCTAAAGTGGTAGAGCTCTAGCCTTGAGGAAGTCCAAGGACAGGGTTCATGCCCTGAGCTCAAGCCCAGGACTGGCAAAAAAAAAGAAAAAAAAAAAAAGAAAAAGAAAGGCAGAATGACTTAATCATAGTCTCCAGCTGAGGCCACCAGGACATGCAATTGCATGAACCGGCAACATCATCAGGCCACAAGGTGGGGAAAGCATAATTACAGGAATCTGAGAAATCGTACTCTATCCCCTTTCACTGTCAATAAGATCTTTGATTTTTGACAAATATTTTTACTTCTCTAGCTTAATTTCTTTTGAGTAATGATAAGGAAGCTAGAATATAGTCTTTTCTCCAAAAAAAGAAGAAATCTAAGTGAGTTCATACTCAGGTCAATGTGTGATTATTATTAAGTTTATGGGGAAAAATGGATTTTTAACACATGTATTTTGCTTCTGGAACTTTGGAGGCACCAACTTTGACCAGCAAGAAAATTTAGCAGCAGTACCTTTAATTGACCTTTTGCTTTTATTTTTTTTAGCTCATACAAATGCTTTTTTTTTTTTATTTTTTAAAGACTTTATTAACATTGATTTTTACATCATATTTCAAATGACCTTTTTCCTTTTGTACATAGAAAGGCTATTTTTTCTTATCTGTATAATATCTCTCCTATTTTATTATTTCTTCATGCATAATGTAGCTGGCAACAGGTAAATGCCCATGTCGTGAGTAAAATGAGGTTTTTCCTTAATCTTTGGTGTCTTTTTGAGGAATTAACTGATCGTGTATCCATGTATAAGAAGTGCTATTCAACTTCTGACCATGTAATTAAGTCATTTTTCTCTTTTAATCACTCATTCAGGCTGAAAGTAAATCGTTTTTTTTTTGAAAATTATGTACATCTTAGACCACGATTTCTCATCTTGTACAGTTTTAAGTGTGAATTATTAGGTTGCACACTGGATTCTGCTTTGATTCTCTAAAGAAAGAAAAACATAACAAACAATGAAACCCAAACCAAACAAACAGCCCTAAAGAAGTTAGGTATTGGCTTCTACTTGGCACAAATTTATCTGACTCTATGAAATATATTCACTGAAATAATGTTACTTTGCAAAGAGCAGTCATATACAAACCAATGTCTTATGATATCACCTAAATAATGACTTTTCCCCAAGCATTTTAAACTGTTTTTTAAAATTTTTCTTTATTTTTGCATCTTATTTTCACATAGTTTTGACTGTGTAATATACTTATATTTCAGAAATGCTGTGTACTAGAGGAAATTTAAAAATAATTACCACCAGAAATAGATGTAAATATTCCACATTTTTCCATTTTTATATCAATAATTGTCAAGATCATGCCAGCTTAATCAGAGAAAACTAGTGAATCAGATCCAGTGTGTCAAGTATATATCAATATAACAACAAAAATAAAAATACTACTTATATAACTAGATAATTTAGTTAAAGCCCTTAGGCTCCAATGGATTTTTTTAAGACGATTGGCAAAATTCAAATGATAGCTTGAACATGGTGTCAGAAGAGAGAAATGGATGTAACCTAAATTTCACTGTTCTCTCTAGTAATTTTAAATTCAAAGATTTTGGTCTTAAGTACCTATATACGTAATACTTAGTTCCAAAAATTTTATAGGGTTAAGTAATGAACCTTGATTTTCAGCTTTTCCCTATTAGCTATACTTGTGAATACTCACCCTTCCTCCATCTTTACAAACCATTCAGGAAACACAAGTATAGATGACACAGACTCTTATGGCCTAGCTACATCATCTTTAATGCTCCACTTAATAGCACCAATCTTAGCACTATCCTTAGTACTAACACTAGGAAATTCAAAGCTTGTCCATTCTCCATTCCTCATTTTTTTTGAGTAGACATATTTAAAACTAGAAAGCAACTTTAGAATAGTGTCTCCTTTAGTTATAAAAATGAAATTGGCTTGTTTTGTGCAAATAGTCTTTCTTTAGGTAGACCAGTTGGAATGAGCTATAGAGTGACTGGTGTCTTGAGTGATGTAGTTAATGAGATATAATGACACCATGACCCTGACCCCTCTGTGGCCCTCACTCCTCTCATCCATCTTCTTAGGCCCATAGGCTGAGTTAGTATATAGACTCAGGATTAAACAAGTGTGAATAAACAAGTTCAGTTTATTTTTTCCCCAGTCCTGGTTGGTGGTGCATAGCAGTGGTAAAAGCCAGTAATACAGAACTTAATACTAAGAAAATTCTCTGTTCAGCTCTGCGAATCCTTTTGGAATCCTATGGTCATTGTAGCATATCTAATCTCAGCAGCATGCTTCTTTCCTGAGTATTTAGAATCAGATAGCTGCTGGCACATTCAATGGATGGGTGGCTGATCTATCACTTATCCAGTGTCACAGGTTCCTAAGGCTTTTATCTCATTAGCTGTGATTAATGTCTTTATGGCATGGTCTTGTCTTGCAACTGTTCATATTCAGCAGTTTTGAATGCATGCCTTAGCTTCTTGATATGCAAAGGGTAGTTGTGATTCCCTACCCTCTACCCCATAGGAAAACTTTTTCTTGAGGATTGAGGGGCAAACTGCAATTTCCATATGAACTGATGATTATGTGGCACAGCTCTTTCTGTTTCTTTCCTCATTATTTTCCTTTAGAGTGCTGCCTGTCATTGAATTTAAGAGTGCCTTTAAAGAGGTATGGACAGGTGAAAATAAATGTAATGAAGACTGGAAGAAATGCAATAGACGTTAAGGATGTATTTGATGTAATTTCTCACCTAAAAGTTGTTTTCTTAGGAAGACTTCCACTTAAGTGTATTTTCCCAAATTTAGATGGAAAGACCTGTAGATAAAGAATGCAGTCGTTTCTTGCCTATGGCTATGGTTCATGCTTTATCTGCTTTACATTTGACAAGTCTTTCCCCTTAGCCCTGGGCACCATTTGATAAGTTGGCCAGTCAGTGATTAAACATATTTATTTAGTTCAATGGGTCAGAGCCATGGTGACAGATAGAAAATTACTGATGGATTATCAATTTCAGCACCTTTGACATCTGGCCTCAGTGTAGTCTATCATCTGAACACTCATAACACATCTGCTTAGCCAATAATATGCTCAGCTACCTGTGTGATCACAGAACTGCATATTGGACATATTTTTCTCTGAATTAATAAAACAGACTTCAGAAATTAGAAGAGCTCTATACTGATCTTTCAAAGCTTGAAAGTACCAAATGGCCTATATTTCTCAGGGCTGGCTGGAATAAAAACAGTCAGATACTTTCAGTATGATTTTGCTGATTTTGTTGCTGTTTTCCTTCCTTCCTTCCTTCCTTCCTTCCTTCCTTCCTTCCTTCCTTCCTTCCTTCCTTCCTTCCTTCCTTCCTTCCTTCCTTCCTTTCCTTTTTTCTTTGCCAGTTCTGGGATTTGAACTCAGGACCTGGGCACTGTCCTTGGACACATTTTGTTTAAGGGTAGTGTTCTGCCGCTTGAGCCACAGTGCCACTTCTGGCTTTTTCTGTGTATATAGTATCAAGGAATCGAACCCAGGGCTTAGGCTAGCACTCTACTACTAGGCTATGCTCCCGGCCTTTATGATTTCTTTACCAAGCACATTTTGGACTTATACATAATACATGTAAATATATTCTGGACTTTCATATTATGTGTAAAAAGGTTGCTTCATCTAAATATTCTAATTTTTTAAATAAATGAAAGTAAAAATATTTTGGCAGTTGCCAAAATAAATCCTTAACCAAATAGTTTTTTAAATTAGTTTATGAGACTTCTAACATGTATAAAAACTGCTTTTTTCTGTTTGTTTTTATTTCTATTAAGTTTTTCTTTTTACCTAAGGGGATTCTAATAAAAATATGTGCTTTATAGCAAGTACTAATCTAACATAGATACATTCCACTTTTCTGTCTCTTTGACAGTTTATTCCACATAATCATCTTCAGAGCCTTATCTTGAAATGGCATGTAAAATTAAAAACTCAGTCTTATAGTTTTCATGAAAAATATGATTCTGGATAACATTTTGTATTAAAATATGTTTTTTTCAGAACTTCCCATTGTTTGAGAAATTAATAGATCGTGACACACAACAAACATTAACATTTCCCCCTTATTGTCATTTATTATTGTTTAATATGATTATTCTGATATTTTTGTATTCCATCTTCAAATGGCTCACTTTACTATGAGCTGATGGTCAATTTTTTTGGGGGGGGGTCAGTCATGGGTCTTGAACTCTGGGCCTGGGCGCTGTCCCTGAACTCTTCAGCTCAAGGCTACTGTTCTACTACTTGAACTATATTACCACTTGCAGGTTTCTGATGGTTAATTGGAGAAAAGATTTTCATGATCTTTAGTGCCCAGGCTGGCTTTGAACTGTGATTCTCAGTTCTCAGACTCCTGAGCAGCTAGGATTACAGGCATGAGCCACCGTGCCCAGTCCGTGTTCAATATTTGTATGTGAGATCATAAAATATATGTAATAATAACTTAGAAATGTTGCCTTTCTAAAAAGCAAACATTGAATCTTTGATATCACAGTTTACATTTATTCACTACATAGGCACCCATGCTGTAAAAGAGACAGATCCTTGGGAATGTCCAGTGTTTTGCAATGACAATATTGCAGGTATTTATTGCAAAGACTTTTTGATTTGTCTTAAAGTGATACCTTTAGTAGTTGATTACATCATTTAATCTATTTGTCTGTCTGAGACTGATCAGAGAAGATGCAGAAAATTGTTAGAAGGATTCTGGTCTAGGATCCTGTCTGAAATGGAGAAATTTAGATGAGGAAAGCGAGTAAGCATGTTGAGATAAGATACAATTTAAAATTGAGCAAAGTTGTTTAGGTTAGCTGTTTCATTTGGAAAGTTTATTTAAACACTCATAGGGAAGTTTTTATAAATTTATTTCTATTCATAACATTTCACATGTGCTTTAAATTCTTAAACCTGATACAAAAGATGCTTTCTTAGATGTATTTTACTCAGCTTTCCAAACTGGAGATAGCTTCCTTTCCTTGTTCCCCGAATTCTGAATAACTGTTAAATGTCTGTTTTCTTTTCTTTTGTCTTCTTCTGTTTCTTTTTGCTGTACACCATTTACTGCTCTAAAAGTTAAGGTGTATTTTCTTTTATTCTGGTAGCACACAGGAAAGAAAATTTAATATGAATTATTTTAGAACAAAGATTTTTTTGACCCTATATTTTACCTAGATAATAAAAAGTAAAATGAAAAAATATTTTTATATGATCCATTAGCATTTAAAGAGTTTACTTCAGGAAAATGAATCAACTCA